>NC_060119.1:659155267-659482767 GCF_021461395.2 Schistocerca americana | reverse complement strand
TTCCCTACACCATGACGTCAAGAGTACCACCATCGCAATACATGCTTCCCATTCACGACATTACTCCAAAAGCAATAGTGTCCGTTTTGTGACGTTAACGGCAACTCACGCATGGGGCGACAGTTTCCTAGTCTGGCTGTTGCTAGTCTCCAAGCAATCATACAGAATATTACCTCTTTCAGATTCTGTCAGATGCTGATAACGCTGTTTCGCACGAGTGCGCAGCGTTTCCGTGTCCTTCGCACTGATCACTCAACATCTGAAGCTGTTCATGCCATTTATATACCTTACGAGACCTGGTAACAACACTGACCAGGAACACACCAATGCACTGTTGTGACCGTTCTGTCACAAACAATTGCAACTCCAATCGTTTACAAACCCGCCATTGGTGTGCACATGTACAAAGTTGCATTGTCATCCAACTGTGTATTTTTTGTGTTTCACTTTACTTGTCAGGCATTTATGTAATGTAAAATACGCGGAATGCCTGGTTACATGTAAGAGGTGGGTTTATCACCCTAACCTTTCCAGGTTAAATGAATTAATAAATAAGTAAAAATGAAAAAAATAAGACGCACATGAAGTTTTATTGCGGAGCGCAACATCCCGTCTGCAGCAGCTGTCACAGCGACTACAGCGGCCAGTGCAACTGGTCGATTTTTATGACACCTGTCCACAGCGCAAGGACACAGAAAGGTCGAGAAAAAGACGCGTACCGACACGCCACGACAAATATTTTTCTCAGCAACAGCAGTAGTTTCTGTTTTTGTGATCACACTCAACGAATCTGGGACCAAAGATCCGCACATCTGAAGTACCGATGATGTGATAGTAACGTGGTAATGGCAATAGCTCGTGGACGAAGGACGCAATCTAGAGGGAAGGCGTCTAATTCTCCCTACACGTCGCCGTGCATTTGGAAATTTGATATCGTAACTACTGTCGCTATGCTATCAGTAGCATTTCAAAGTTTATATAACGAAATCTTAACGTTCTGGACACCATTTTATCTCCGAGCTAAACGTGTTTTCTCGGTGAAGTGCAAAGAAATTAACTTCTAAAGCTTACTGTAGCACTGTCCCCTAGTGTGACCTTATCTGTCGATATGAAATGACACAGTCTCTGCCGTTCCACACGCAGACATTTGGAGATAAGCGAAATTGGTCCGCTTTCGAGGCACGATAATTAGTTCTCTGATATGCTATCAGAAACTGGACCTGACAAGAAAACTGGTTCTAATCCAGTTCTTCTCTGTTCTTAAATTGTAAAATATGCCGTAGGCACCTAGTAAGTTGTGACAACAGATGTTTTAGCTCGCTCTTTCCCTTACATGCAGTCCTTCTACATATGTCTTTTACTAAATACCATTGTTTCATATTCGCAAAACTTCATTAGAAGTGATTCACTGTTGTAAAGCCACCCGTTCATGACAGTTGCTTTATCAGAAAAAGAAGGAAATACGTTCAGGCGGTAAAGTATGACTGTTGCTCTGAAGCTTCATGTGCCGCAGGACTTGTTAGATTAGCTTCTGTTTCTGGAAATGTAATTACATAATTAAATACGAGTTCTACACAACTCTGGTGACTACTTTCAAAGACAGTAACAGGTACAAACATGTAACTCTTTTGTATCGCTTGTGAATAAGTTGTTGCCACTATTCAAGTTCCAACTCTCGTATATTTCATAATTTCTTTGTTCTCCGGAAACTAATTTGCTGTTTGAACTATGTCTTCTGACTGGTTTGATGCGGATCGCCCCGAATTCCCTCTGGTACCAAGCTTTTCATCTCAGAGTAGCGTTTCTGAAGTACATCCTCAATTATTTGCCGGATGTATTCCAATCTCTGTTTTCCTCTATAGTTTTTAGCCTTTACAGCTCCTTCCAGCACCGTGGAAGTTATTCCGTGAGGTCTCAACAGATGTCCTCTTTCCTTGCCGATTCTCCGGAGAACCTCCTCATTCCTTACCTTATCATTCCTCCTAATTTTCAACATTCTTCTAGAGCACCACATCTCAAATGCTACGATTCTCTTCTTTTACGGTTTTCCCGCAGTACATGTTTCACTGCCTTACAATGCTGTGCTCCAAACTTAGATTATCAGAAATTTCTTTCTCCAATTAAGGCTTGTGTTTGAGATTACTGGAGTTCTCTTGGCTTGGAACATCATTTTTGAGAGTGCTTTTCTGCTTTTTATATCCTCCTTGCTCCGCCTATTACGGGCTATTTTGCAGCCTAGTTAGCAAAATTTTTTGACTTCACATATTTTTGATCATGATTTCTGATGTTAAGTTTCTCGCTGTTCTCATTTCTTTGATTTACTATCAATCCAGATTCTGTACTCATCAGACTGTTTCTTCCATTCACACATCTTGTAATTCTTCTTCAGTATCACTGACAGTAGCAATGTCATTAGCGAATCTTTCATTGATATCCTTTCACCTTGAATGTTAATCCCACTCTTGAACCTTTCTTTTACTTCCGTCATTGCTCTGGCTATGTATAGATTGAACAGTAGGGTCGGCAGTCTACGTCCCTGCCTTACATCCTTTTTAACCCAAGAATTTCGATCTTTGTCTCCCACTCTTACTGTTCAGTTCTTGCCCTTTACCTTATCCCTATTTTTCTCAGAATTTCGAACATGTTGCACTCTTCTACGTCGTCGAACGCTTTTTCCAGGTAGACAAATCCTATGACCGTGTCTCGATTTTTTTCAGTCTTGCTTCCGTTATCAGTCGCAACGTCAGAACTGCCTCTCTCGTGTCTTTCTCTTTCCTAAAGCCAAACTGATCGTCATCTAACTGGTCCTGAATTTTCTGTTCATTCTTCTGTATATTGTTCTTGTCAGTAATTTGGATGCATGAGCGGTTAAACTGATGGAGCGATATTTCTCGCACTGGTCGGCTCTTGCAATCTTCGAAATTGTGTGGATGATGCTTTTCCGGAAGTCAGATGGTATATTGAATGCCTCACACATTCTACACACAAATGTGAATAGTCATTTTGTTACCACTTCCCACAATGATTTTCGAAATTCCAGCGCAATGTTATCAACACCTTCTGCCATATTTGATTTTAAGTGTTCCAAATCATTTTTTTGGTTCTAATACCGGATCCACCATCTCCATTCTATCGACTACTGTTTCTTCTTCTATCACGTTATTAGACAAGTACTGCCCCTCATAGAAGCCTTCAATGTACTTTTTCCACCCATCCCCACTTTCCTCTGCATTTAACAGTGGAATTCCCACTGCACTCTTAACGTTACCGCCCTTGCTTTTAATTTCGTCGATTATTTTGAATTTTCTATACGCTCACTCCCAAACCTCCACATGTCAGACACTCAGATCAGTACCAAACGTCGTGGGTCGACAGAGTATCAGCCAAAACACCGATTTAGTTTGTGCTGTCGTACATGTGTAAACGGAATTAAAAGGATCACCAGAACTACGGAGCAGGGAAAAGCATATCTGTGGGTGATAATTTCGCACGTCTCACGTATGTCAGTTGGCACTGCCTGATGTCGTGGTGCTAAAGGTCCCACGTTCAAACCCCAGTCATAACAATTTGTTTCAAGTGTTTAAGCGTGAAGCTGTCGTATGGGAGAACATTTTCTTGATGTGCAAAATGACTTTTCGGAGTTTGCAGCAATATTCGTTTGCCACTCTACTTACGTTTCGTCAGTCGAATGTAGCAAAACCTATAGACTTCATTTCTATAGAGAGGTGTGGTGTTCTGTTAGCCGTGTGCGACAGAACAGAGACCACTCGTGATGAAGCAGCTAGTGCTTTTTGGAAGTTATGTACCTATTATTGGTCTTATTATTTGGTATATTATTACTACTCTTAGTTTTATTATGTCTGTTATTACTATTACTATTATTATTATTATTACTTCTTCGCGTGTGATGCAGTTTTTTCTTCATTTTTCTGTTCTGATTGCATATCCTGTGAAATTACAAATGTACAAATGTTGAATACCTTCAAAGAAACGAAGCGAAAGCGGACTGCCAGAAGAACACTGATGTAAACTCCAAACAGCCCTTTTACGTGCCATATTCATGTTGTCTCATATGAGACTTTCAAGCATAAAACAATAAAAAAAAATTGCCATCATTGGAGTTTGAACCCAGGACCATTAAAAGGACCCTATAGCACTCTACCAATTCTCCCACGATATCTATAATTATTGGTTACTCACTGTTATGCTTTTGTAGTGCTCTGCAATTCTGGTGTTACTTTTAATTAATGTTTACACCATTTATGCTGGACGACAGCACTTAACACAGACTAAACCGGAGTATTGGTTGATACTCTAGCGACATATAACGTTTTGTACCGATCTGAGCGTATGACACTTGGAGGTTTGGTGTCAGTCAGTCGCTCCGACATTCATTTGTTATTCAGTTTCTTCACGTTTTACAAACAGCCATTTCGCCTTAACTTACCAGCATTTCCTATTTATTTAATTCCTAAGTGACTTGTAATTCTGTAGTCCTGAATTACATTTTTGTATTGCATTCTTTCCTCCACCAATTGAAGTATTACTTTAGTCATGCATAGCTTCTTCACAGTTACCTTCCGTGTACCTATCTTTTCTTTCCAAGTTCTGTACTTGCCCTTTATAGTGATGTCCGCTCCTCTTCAACTCAACTGCCTACAGAGCAATACCTTTAGACTCATAGAAATTCAAGCGTATCTCTTCATCCTCAGTACTTTCGTATCCCATTTCAGCACGCATTGATTCTTCCTGATTAATCTTGTAAACTTCAGCCTACTCTTTATCTTACTAAATTGCCATCTGTATCTATATCTGCTCCTTACAATCCAATATCTGATTTCAGAGTCTCTGCCTGACCATGTTGTAATCTAACTGATATCTTACCGTACCACATGGCCTTTTCCAAGTGTACTTCCTCGTTTTGCGATTCTTGAACAGGTTATTGGCTATTGCTAGCTGAAATTAATTGCAGAAATCAATTATTTTTTCTTCTCTTCTTCCTACCACCAAGCCCATATTTTCCGATAACCCGTTCTTCTCTTCCTTGCCCTAAAATCGCATTCGAATCCCTCATGACTATTAGATTTTCATCTCCCTTTACGTACTCAACTGCCCGTTCAGTATCCCATCAAGAAATATTCTAAGAAACTCACTCTCTGCCCTACCTTCCTATTCATAATAAGTACTGCTCATGTGATACCATTTTCAGATGCTGTTATTACCGTATACTCGTCTGACCAGAAATCCTTCTCTTCTTTCAGTTTCACTTTACTAACCCCCACTATATCTATTTTATGTCTTAGCATTTCTCTTTTCACATTTTCTAATTTTCCTACCTTGTTCAAACTTTTGCCATTCCACTCTCCGATTCTTAGAACGCTACCCTTTCATTAATTATTTAATATTTTTTCTCATGGTTACCTTCCCCCTCGGCAGTTCCCTCCAGGAGAACCGTACGGGGGACTATTCCGGAATCTTTTGCCAGTGGAGAGATCGTCATGATACTTTTTCAATTACGGGCCACATCTCCTGTAGATACACATCATGTGTCTTCAGTGCAGTGGTTTCCATTGTCTTCTGCATTATCATTCGGTTGATCACTGCTGATTCTTCCGCCTTCTCGGGGCATTTTTCTATCCCGACAGCAAGTGAGGGGTCTGAACCTCTGTCCGCTCCTTCGTCCTCTTTGACAAGGCCGTTGGCAGAACAAGCCGGAAGTGTACGGCCTCCATAGATGATGATGTTTATTCAAAATTAAAGCAGTGGCAAGGTTCGAACCTGATACCCAGGGCGTTTTGATTCTCATTCACTTTTAATAACTTTTCTTATCTCTGGACCACACTTTTCTTTTCCACCAATCTTACGCGTTTCGACTTTCCGTCATTTTCAAAGGCAGTATTATGTCAGTCGTATAAAATTGTTCATTAGGTACACTCTATCTCGTCAACATTCTCGATCACGAGACAAGTGCAAACAACGCTTCAAAGACGCTACCTTTATACCTTACAAGGAAACTTAGAAATAGTTTAGGATTGACATGACTGATATTTTGTCAATGCGGAGGATACCATTATTTTACAGCACATGATACGAATCCCATCGAACATTCATGGAACATAGGACTATGCTGAACAAATGGAGATAAGACACTATAATAGGAGGTATCCCGTGACGTTTCTCACCCCAGTGTGTAATGTTTCAATGCGACTACTACTTTTCTACGTCTTTTAACTTACCTTACATTCTGGTTTCTTAGCACATTAAAAAAAAAAAGCGTTGGCAATAGCAGTCATATAATTCTCTTATTAAATGAAAGATTTAATTAGTATACTATTTATGTGTATTATTACTTGTCGTTAGGGAGCCCTCGATCTGTGTTTGTAGGTTACGATGTAACTGTTACTTATTATCTGAAGATAGGCAGCTGGCCCGAAACCAATTTTGAAATTAAACAAAAGCGACCTGCTGACTGAAACTGTACACTTTTGTATGTGACTCTTACTGGAAAACTTGCTAGGCACAAACTAAGAAACCGATTAGGCTACTTAATTTACATAAAAAGCAGCAGTCACATTAAGTTACACGAAATTATATACGAGTATACTAGAGATAAATCTGTTTTGAAAACTAAATGTATATTTATCAGGGTAAATCCATGGCTTCCTACCTGTAAATGTTTCAGGGCAATAGACTGAATAGTTTGTGAGAAAATGGAAATTTTGGAGAAAAATGTAAGAACTGAGAAAGAAGCACTCAAAGTTACTGTGTGATTTCATTTAATTTTATTGTTACATGTTGTTAATTTGAATCAATCTTCTCCATTTTCATCACCCTTGTTACCAAATAACAGCTGCCTTCTCTTTAACCTCTTTGGTTATACTTTTTGCTGAAACCTCAGCGTTTGTTACACTTTCCAATTCCACTTAGTTAAATCCTTTCACTGAATACTTCCTCAACCTAATTTGCAGCGTCTCAAGTACTATTGCCCTACCACCTATTTAAGTACTAAATGTAATTGCCGCAACATAATGTCGCTAATTTGAGTGTTTTCATACCAATAAATACAATTACAATAAAGATACATAGTTGAGACTGAACTCCTTTTCTTACTGACAGATTGTACTGGACTACCACTAAGAGAGCAGTTCACAGTTTCATTTAGAACACGAGCAAAAATGGGCGAGTCCACAATAATTCGTACTGGTATCCGTTATCTGCGCCAGAGTATTCGAAGCACTGCAGAGAGGTTCACACTGCACTTGTCATAGCTAACATTAATAGTTTCCTGTGTTACAATGAACGCTCATCTATTAGATCAACCAAATAATTATCTCAACTCACTCACAGTATGCATACATACATACACAAACCTATAATTTTAAATTTTATCTGAGAGGTTTCCCTTGGCCATCATGTGGTGAATACTGGAACTTGAAAACACCTCCAAAATACCTTGTACTACTGCTAGTCACGCTTTTTTCCTGTTCCATTCGTGAATAGACCGAGGAAAAAGCAGCTGTCTTTATGCTTCACTTAAGTAGTATGTATGTACCCGGTGATCAAAATGTCAGTATAAGTTTGAAAACTCAATAAATAACGGAATGATGTAGATAGAGAGGTACAAATTGACATACATGCTTGCAATGACATGGGCTTTTATTAGAACCAAAAAATACAAAATTTCAAAAAATGTCCTACAGATGGCGCTTCATCTGATCAGAATAGCAATAATTAGCATAACAAAGTAAGACAATGCGAAGATGATGTTCTTTACAGAAAATGCTCAAAATGTCCACCATCATTCCTCAACTATAGCTGTAGTCGAGGAATAATATTGTGAACAGCACTGTAAAGCATGTCCGGAGTTATGGTGAGGCATTGGCGTCTGATGTTGTCTTCAGCATCCTTAGAGATGTCGGTCGATCACGATACACTTGGACTTCAGGTAACCCCAAAGCCAATAATCGCACGGACTGCGGTCTGGGGACCTGGGAGGCCAAGCATGGCGAAAGTGGCGGCTGAGCACACGATCATCACCAAACGACGCGCGCAAGAGATCTGTCGGACATTTTGTGAACTTTGTTTTTTTTTTGTTTGAATAAAACCCTATGTCATTCCAAGAAAGTGTGTCAATTTTTACCTCTCTATCTACATTATTCTGTGGTTTATTAAGTTTTCAAATTTATTCTGACTTTTTGATCACCCGGTATATAAAGAGCAGACCTATATAAAGAGAAGACCTCTTGCTTAATTGATGACACGAAGAAATGGTAACCTTCACGTTATGTCGGACTCTCAGGTAAGCTCCGATTCAGAAGAAGGACCTTTCTTCTGTCAATGCTAACTCAAAACCAACACGGCTGGTGGCGCTGATGAGATGGACGGCCGCTTGGGGATTTCCCGTCTATTTCCAGACGCAGCCGCGAGCGACGCACCCAGACTTCCGCGAACGGCCGCAAATAGCGCGCCGGAGGCAAAGTGCGCTGCGCAGCAGGACTGCCAACACTCCGACCTCGTACCACGCGGCCGCCACGTGTTTCCGGTAAAGCCACGAGCTCTCTCTCCTCGCGAGTAATAACAACCATTTTTCACTATGTTTTTGCACTCCATGACGGGGGCCTCTCTGAATTAGCGGTGGCCCTGGTGTACGCGATCAACACCTAGCGTAAGACGCACGAGGAATGGAATCTCTAGAAAGTAGGGCAAGACGCTGTCCATCTCAATGTTTCCGACAAAAATTCAGGAGATTGTGGAACGTTCTTTGCCCTTTCACTGTTTCTTCTGTAGTGTTTATGGCTTGAAAATTTTTGGCACCTGATTGTCTGGTGAAAGAACGTTCTCAAATGAAACGACACACTCAATGGCTCGTGATTCTGTGCAAGCTGTAATTTCTGATCCCCATTTATCTGTAGATCTCCCATGCATTACAAGAAATGAGACACTACGAAACCTCGTTTATCCAAACTAGGCGAGAACGTGAGTTACCAGACTATCGAAAATTAGGGTCCTTCGAAAATGCAGAAAACCTGGAATGAAATGAAGAACAAATTTCGCACGTCGCGATTGCGGTATAGAATATTTTCTTGTATGAAGATGATTGGTTTCAACAGTTTTAAGCCACCATCTTCTGATATAAGGCGAGAACAAATAATCCTGCCGCACAGAGCAATGGGGACATTTTACCAATTTATGAATTTACGCAAGAGACTCTGACTGACATCAGCAGCTATTAATTTTAATAAAACGTGTCTAGCTTATAGCGTGATTCCCAATTTTATTAAAAGACTGTTCAGTAGAATTACAGGTAGCTCACCATTTCATACTCAGCAGTTCATGAAAACTGCTATCATCAAAGAAATTAGACGTTTATATTCAAAAAATCATTATTTAAACAAGAAAGCCTATGTAGCTCACCTTAAATTTGCTAAGGAACTGACCCATTTTATATGCGGATATTGTATATCTCATTGATATGTCAAGGAACTTGAAAGGATTAGGTGTGAGGTTTGACTCTTCCTAAATATGATTTTAATTTCTACCACACGGTTGAAAACCAAACTAGCATCGTTTTTGATCGCGAAGAAATGTGCTTTTTAAATAAATGGCTATCCCATAGTATTATCTCCTTATTTAATCAAAACACGGCCTCTTCCTTGGTGGCCCATACTATCACTGCCCTGGAGCAGGCTAAATCTGATTTCACAAAGAACGCCATGTCTCAAAAGGCTGAATAAAGCCATTGCACTAGAAATTGGTACAGTAAATAATAAAATCAGAAACAGCATAATGCCCACAAGAAGCATGTCCACACTCGAGACCAATTCATTTTGCGCGATATTAATAGGAAGGTTCAGCAAAACCAAGCCATCATTGCGCTGGTGGACAAAGACCGGACATTAGTAGTTTTATAGGAGGCCGACTACATGCAGCAAGAATAGAACTTCCTTTCCATCCCCATCTTTAAAACACACTCATTTAAACCCACAGCTAATTTTGTTGTGGGAATTAAGATGGCTATTAAAGAAACTGATGCTTTATTTACCCCATTTCATAAAAAAAAATTGTTGCCGATAAATCCGAGAACACCCACACTCAGGGATGTGGAGAGGCTCCATAAGCCACAGACTGTTCTAAGGCCAATCATCGACGCTATTAATCTTCCAGATTACTTATTGGCTAAGGAACTGCAAAGTTTTGCTCAGTAAGCATTATTTTATTGATGACGATCATGCCATTAAGAACAAAGAGGAGTTAATTACTCGCCTCAAACAAGTGACTGTAGCCAGTGACAAATGGTGACAATCATGGAACTAATGAAATAATAACTTCTGAACAGTTTGCGTTAGGACGTTCAAACAGCACGGTTGACGTCGGGGTATAATGGGAATCAGTATGCGCTGTATGGTTTGTTCTAGCGACGAAGCCCATTTTCTTTTGGATGGTTTCGTCAATAAGCAAAATCGGCGCATTTCGGGGACTGAGAATCCGCATTTCGCGATCGAGAAGTCTCTCCACCCTCAGTGGGTGACTGTGTGGTATGCAATGCCCAGTCGCGGAATAATCGGTGCGGTATCCCTTCATGGCATGGTGACTGTCGAACAGTACCTGAAGGTTATCCAAAGTGACCCTGATTTCAGCAAGGTGCGGTTCGTGCAAGGCCGAGCTCGGGCCCATCGAAGCAGGAGAGTATTTGATGTCCTGGAGGAGCGCTTTGGGGACCACATTCTGGCTCTGGGATAACCAGAGGCCACTGGCATTGTCCTCGGTTGGCCGCCGTATTCTCCGGATCTGAACACATGCAACTCCTTTTTTTGGGGGGGGGGGCTATAGTAAAGACAAGGTGTACAGCTGTAACCCCAAAACCATTGCTGAGCTGAAAACAGCTATTCGGGAGGTCATCGACAGCATCGATGTTCCGACACTTCAGCGAGTCACGCAGAATATCTCTGTTCGTCTGCGCTACATCATCGCCAATGATGGCAGCCATATCAAGCATGTCATAAATGGAACTGTCGTGTGGCTAGGGCCTCCCGTCGGGTAGACCGTTCGCCTGGTGCAGGTCTTTCGATTTGACGCCACTTCGGCGACCTGAGCGTCGATGGGGATGAAATGATGATGATTAGGACAACACAACACCCAATCCCTGAGCGGAGAAAATCTCCGACCCAGCCGGGAATCGAACCCGGGCCCTTGGGATTGACAGTCTGTCACGCTGACCACTCAGCTACCGGGGCGGACAAGCATGTCATAACCTAAATCCGAATATATGAAGTGACGTTTACATGTTGAACAAAGTGTGTGCACGCCGCAGTTTGTAACTAATATACGTTTTTTTCATAGAGTTCAATAACTGTCACCCTGTAGTAAGTCTGGAACTCGTAAGCACGTCTGCGAATATCCCCATCTAAGAGGTGGTTCCTGTACTGAATCCCATTTACGGCGATACTCTCGTCTAGATTCACAAAAAATTAATGAATTCCTTCGATTCTTCAGAACTGATCTGAACCGTAACTACTTTGCCTTCAAAGACACCGTATACGGACAAATTGATGGGTTAGTCATAGGATCCATGAGTGACAGTATAACGGCTGTTTACTTCAATCACATTAAACATTAGTTTCTTTCAATCCACTCTTAACACCTTCAAAGAGTAGTATGTTACAAAAGATACGTCGATGACATCATACTTTTGCATAACGGGACCAATGCCCAGCTGCAACTTTCTCAACATGACTTTAACAAAATGCACCCAAGATTCAGTGTACGACAGAATACCTCTCTGGCTTTACACTCCAGTTATTGGATTTGGATTACAGGACAGTACAGTTCACTTTAATATATTTAGGAAACCAGTGACGACTGGTTCTATTACTTATTGCTCTTCAGTTTATCCAAAGCAGCAAAAAATGGCTACTCTTCTTACAATGCTTTACCGCGTGATTTGAGTTCCTCTCTCAAAACAAAACGACCAGCCTGAGTAGGCTATCATTAAATTAATAGCACATGCTAATGGTTACCAGCCAAACGTTGTTGAAGTTCTTCTCCAGCAAATGCAATCGAAAGTCGCTACTAACAAGCATTGCCAGATTACCCTATGATCTACTAGTAATAATAATTCTAAAAAAAAGATCCCATATATAGATTTTATATCTGATAGGATCGGCAAATGGCATATAAAAGAGAGGATTATACCCGTCTTCTACATTCCCAATAAGGTTGAGCACCTACTGAATAGCCCTAAACCAGAGAAGACAATCGTTACTCACAATCGTGTGTCTTCGCATCTAGTGACTGTCCTTCCGCCTACGTAGACCAAACTGGCCACTTCTTTAGCACATAGTTCAGAGAGCATCAGGAACTTAACAATTCTAAATCCGCCTTCAGTAACCACCTGTAAGTTCCTAACCATTCCATTTCAGATATAAACACGAATTGAAAATTTTTAGAAGAAATAGAAATTATCCGCAACATTAACCTTGATCCGTCGGGCATTTTCAACAAGGAAACTTCGCTTAAGCACGCAGCCCTTTGAATAAATTTTTCTTTTTTGAAGCAGCGTCTAGCCATTATTGAATTTCACACATGTATACTTAACTGCATCAGTGTTTTCGCTATTGCTTTGGTGGCTTTTAATGAAGCCTAGCTACTATACGGTATATGCCCATTTCCTACAGTTAGGACTACAAAGTTCAACCAGTATCTTTTTTACATGGCTGTATAGTGTCCTCTTTTAATATAAATTAGCATATTCTTAAATTTGCATCCTATGGCTAAGGCGTATTATTGTGCGTTATTATTTGCGTCCTCACTTAGTTAAAATTTGCCTGTTATTCATGATGTAAAATTTATCTTACATTTTATCTTACGTAAGCCTCATTGAGTCGCCACCTTTTAGCTAGTAGTTTTTGAATTGCTTCCACTTTTAATGTATCCCTTTAGTGCTATTGCTGACAGCTGTTAATTCGTATAGGAAATTTTGACAATGTGGATCTTAAGCTTCGCTGCTTTCCAATTTGTTTAGTAACGAGATACTTTCTAACTGCAGTGGCACATATGTATGTTCTTTTAACTCATGACTGTGGCGCGTTATTCCGAGAAGCCGTACGTACCCCTCTAAATTAAAACTTGGATTCCACTTGTGGAAAGGGAAAAAATTTCATTGTGTTTTATGTTTATACATAAACTTTAATCGCCGGCTTCTAGTCAGTTTCATTACAGCTCTGCACTGCCCCAGTTCAATATATTCCATCACTCATAATGTACTCTTAAACGCTTTTTACATAAATTTCTTGTGTCTTTTTCTTTTTGAATGTAGATAACTAATTCAAATTATGAACGGCGGCGGTCCCGCGTTGTTATTCGCTTCAACAGAAGGCAGTACTTTTGCCACTATGGTTTACCTGTTTGCTTCTCCGTCCGTGTACGCATACACCGTGCTCTGCGCTCATGGTGGTACACCGCGTTTTATACTCGCCTATGACGGCGCTCGGGGTCACAGCACGAAGTGTAAGTGTCTTGGTCTTCCTTGCATATTTTCTTACACAAGCAGTATTGTCTGGCGTCACTTTGGCATTGAGTTAGGTTTTACCTCATCTACCTCAACCGCTGTTTTCTAAAATATTGTATGGAACTTCTCTTTTGCTTTTTCATTTGTACTAACGCGTGCAAAAATCGTTATTAGCTTCGGTCTCTTGTTTATTTTCAGTATTATACCTGATGATGGGTATGTAAGAGGCCGAAACTGGTCGTGCTTTAGGTACTGAAAAATAAAAAGAACCTTACAACTCAAGCAGTATCTACAGGGTGTCCGAAAAGTCCTTCCCTGATTACATAAATTGATAACTCAGGCTAGAAGTAAGATACAAATATGAAACTTGTGTCGAATATCAAAGTTTTTTTTTCTGTTTTAGGTTCGCAATAGGTAAGTAGTGGATGAGGTGCAGTGCCCAAGAAGCCATGTTGACCAATCAGGAGAAGGCACAGTGTGTCCTGTGGTACCATGAGACACGATCACCAACCACAGTGCAGAGACACTACCAGAAAACATTTAGAAGGAATCCACCTGATGTCAAGAGCATTAAAGCCTGGTATGAGAAGTTCAAGCACACAGGATCCGTTGCTGACCTTCCGAGGTCTGGTCGACCAAGAACCTCAGCAGACAGGGTGGAAGCTGTAAGACAGTCTTTTCTGAGAAGTCCGAAGAAATCGGTTTCCAGGGCCTCACGTGAATTACAGATGCCTAAAAGCTCTCTCCACGACATTTTACACAAACGTTTATTGTTTCGCGCATACACAGTGCAAATTGTTCAGGCCTTGTTGCCCGATGACAGTACACGTCGATATGAGTTTGCGGTCGAAATGCTATCACGTATTGAATACGATGATGGTTATCTCAGACGAATTGCCTTTTCTGACGAAGCGACCTTTTTTGTCAGTGGAGTAGCGAATCGCCATAATATGCGCATTTGGGGTTCACAACCCCCTGGCGAGGTCATGGAGTGCACCAAAGGCAGTCCAAAGGTGAATGTTTGGTGCGCTATATTGCACGTTCGAATTATCGGGCCATTCTTCTTCGCTGGGGCTACCATCACATCTGCAGTGTATCTGGACATGTTGCAACTGTATGCTGTTCCTCACGCCGATGTCTTGTTTCAGCAAGATGGTGCACCGCCTCATTGGGGTTTGGACGTCCGAGCCTATCTCGATATGACCTTTCCTGGGCGATGGATTGGTCGTGATGGGCCAACGGTTTGACCTCCACGCTCTCCTGACATAGCCCCATTAGACTTCTTTTTATGGGGTTATGTCAAGGACGAGGTCAATCGAACACGTGTATCAGATCTTGAAACCCGGCGGCAACGGATAACCACAGTCGTTGATCGATCCCTCCAGAGATGTTGGCTAATGTGTGGACGGAAATTGAATATCGCCTAGATGTGCTACGTGCTACCAAGGGTGCTCAAGTGGAAGTTTACTGATGTGTGCAAAAAACTTTGATAGTTTGTAAACAATTAGACACCAGTTTCATATTTGTATCTTACTTCCAGCCTGAGTTATCAATTTATATAATCAGGGAAAGACTTTTCGGACACCCTGTACAACCTCTACGATAAGGCGAGAATATGAAGATAATGACAGCGGGGAAGAGAGATTATAATTATATCTTATGGAACTTGTTATAAAAGTGCCATAAGATACGAGAAATTTCGTGTACTTTCTAAACCCCCCCTCCTCCGCTTATCATCATGTTATCCCGTTTGATCAGATATGACAGTATATAAGACTGTTGAAACAGGTCATCTTGCAATAATAAAAGTTTCTATGCTGCGATCGCAGATGACGAAGTGTCTTCTTCTTTTCTAACCATATAGATTGCCCCACAGCACAATATATGAACCTTGCAATGTGGAATCTGATACGTGGTACTTACTGGAACTAAGGAAAACGTGGAAGGGATGACCCAACAATATAACTTTCTTTTCACACAACCTGTTTATTTAACAATATATAAACTGTGTTTTACAGATAATCGATGCATTTAACTCTAAAATTTTCTTTAAGAAAATGGACAAATTTGCAAAATTCTTTTGACCTTAAACCTTAAGTTGAATACACGTATTATCTTCGCAAAAGAAATCTGAAGTGCTGTATTGCGAAACAGTAAACAATATGAGAATGATTGCAAGACGGCCGGTCCTGCAACCCACCCGTTATCGGGTGAAACAGTGGTGTTTACTACCGCGTTGGACACAGTCTACCTTATTAAATGCCCTTCTGCAGCACATGAAAACTATATAAGCACCATTGATGACAAGAGTGATTCAATTACTCAAAACAGATAACTTAACTTTTAATTTTACAGCTATATGTCGAAAGGTTCTGGGTTAAGATGCGCACCTGTGCTTAAAGGTTAAACAGATTAGCAAACAATATGACAATGATAAGGCTTACTTCAAAGCAACCATCCTCTTAATGTCAATCGGCAACCAAGGTGCAGCTGGATCCAACTCGTCCCTTCTGACAATTTTATTTTGACTAAAGCCCTGGTGACAGTTGGCTGTTAATATTTTCAAAGTTAAACTGATTGTCAGTTGTTAAGAGCGCTCTGAAGGAAGCTCCTAAAACATTACTTGTGAACGCCTGTTACAAGAGAACTCTCTCGGCGGAACCACAAGAGCCAGCTAAAATACACCAATAATGAGCCGGTCTTTCAAATACAAAAACGAACAGCTTAGTACAATATGTTGTTCAGGTTATAACTAATGACTGAGAAATGCAATTACAATCAAAAAATTGAACCGGTTATCAGTTAAAGCTACGTACAAGGTCCCTCTTTTGTTTAACGGCAACCTGTGCCTTAGTACAATTGTTCCGGCTGTATTTACGACCAAGAGCTGATTAATTAGAACATCAATGATCGGGTACAAACCAGAAAGGAAAGGCAGTATAATAGCGGGACAAATTTTCAAACGACGACTAGTGTCTTAGTACAATACTACTGCCTATATTTACGACCAAAGAGCCGACGGAGTAAAACTCTGAGGGTCGGGTACAAACCAGAAAATAATAAGGAGGGCAGATAGACAATGAAATAAATCACCACGAGGATTACAGAATGCTACTCCCCTTTATCAGCAAGCAGTTCCACGGATCCTCAGTGCGTCACAACCGTTACTGACTGGTGCCGATGAAAGCCAGGTAGAAGAGGGCAGCCAGTCCACGAGCGGTCGTCCGACACGAATGTTGCAAACCAGCCGACGGGATGTTGGCCTGGTGCTTTTAGTCGACGCTGACCCCGGTGAAGTACTACGGTATTTTCGCTCTACGCGGTCCCTCCTTGCCAGCTCGTGGCTTAGGCCGCTCGGACCTCGTGACCACCTCTTGTCGCGACGCTACCGCCAATCCCCAAACTTCGTGCCTCCCTCTCGGACCAGTGAACCCTGTATATATCGGCAAGCAGAGACCTTCAAAGGACACAACCCACAGATATCAACTCTTCTTCATAGACATTGGCAATCGGGCCCAAGAGAGTTAGTCGATACTACGCCAAGCCCATAGCGCCAGACAGAACAGTTTATTAACTCAATGGCGCCAGGCTCAAAATGAAATGAGCTAAATGCTATATACACATTCTATATTAGCCGGACGATGTGGCCGAGTGGTTCCAGGCGCTTCAGTCCGGAGCCACGCTGCTGCTACTGTCGCAGGTTCGAATCCTGCATCGGGCCTGGATGTGTGTGATGTCCTTAGATTAGTTAGGTTTAAGTAGTTCTAAGTCTAGGGGACTGATGACATCAGAGGTTAAGTCCCATAGTGCTTAGAGCCATTTTTGAACACGCTATATTACAACTGACGTTCAACAAGAAATGCAACATATTTGTTCTCGCCCAATTTCGGTTGAAAAAATGCGTAATTTGATGAGGGACGTCGTGGAATATTCCCTCTCCAGACTCTATACTTCTATGAAATTCCTACAGTTGGCGGGGCTATAAATAGTAAAGAGAGCTGTCATTGAGTTCCTTTCTGCGGTAAATCAGAGCATCGCAGATGGCCCCGCAACCCCGTCCGATCTCCGGGGTGCTGGCCGGCCGCACAAAACTGACACACCCTCCACCACTTGGGGTACTCAAAGGTTCGTACCCGCTAGGATCCTTATCGCCCAACAGAAGACCATAAAGAACAACGAAGGACCGTTTGTGTGGAATTACTTGCGCTTTACGAGGCTTGCAGAGACGATTTTTTGACGAACATCGTCACATGCGATAAAAATGGGTTCATCACTTCGAACCGGAAACAAAACAGCAATCCAAAGATTGCGCCACACCATCTCCCCTCCGGAGAAAAAGTTCAAAAGCACGCCCCCGGTCGGTAAATTCATGGTGACGGTCTTCTGGGCCTCTGAAGCGGTTACTCTGTTTGATGTCCTCCCTCACGGTCCAACGATCAACTCTGAAGTGTATTGTGCTACCCTCAGGAAACTGAAGAAATGACTTCAGCAAACGAATTTATGCTTCTCCATGACAAGGTAAGGCCTCACACGACTCTGCACACCAGACAGGCCGTCACAAAACTTCATCGGACTGTCGTTTCTCATCCACCCCAAACCCCGGACGTCGCACCTACCGACATCCATCTTTGGCCCAGTGAAGGGTGCACCCCGCGGGAAGCAGTACGTGGATGATAACTCATTGATGCAGCAAGACGTTGGCTCCGACGTCGACCAGCCGAGTGGTACCTCGCGGCCATACAGGCCCTTCCAGTAAGACGGCGTAAGGCTGTCGCATTGAACGAAGATTATGTTGAAAAATAAGGTCTTGTAGTCAAAAGAGTGGGAATAATATGGTGTATTGGAATCCTGAATAAAACCAACCTAATTTCAGATAAAAATTCTTGCATTACTTAATGAGAGCCCCTCGTAATTCTCACGTAAATACACAAATTATGCGTTAGTGATACATGAATTTGCACCAGAGATTGAAATAAAAAACAGTGAGTTTATACCTTGAAGTAATCAGTAAGTTTATTTTGAGCACGGTTATTACGTCGTTTATGTGCAGCAAAGTCACGGGTACGTTTCTTCAGCATCAGTTCAGACGAAATTGTTTTTGCCTGACGTTCAAATAAATCATTAATTTGTCCAGCTGCGTTGCCATTCAGGTTTGTTTTATGAAGAAACTTCCAAAATGCTACACTGAAAATGCAAAGCAGCGAACTAGTGTGCCCCTGAGATAACTTTGAAAGAAATATGCAAGCGAGACTGGTTAATTCACTGATAAAAATCACACAATACGTGCCTGCGTTCCATCCATTACCTTAACCGGTACTAAAACAGCTAGAATACTGGCCTTGGTGTTCACATTCCTTGGTGGACATAAAAACCAAGAGAATGGCATTCCTTCGCACATGTGATAAGCGTTGCAGTTAACCGGGCCATTTCTGACGACGTTTAGCTGCCTCGCATTCCGTTGGAGGAATTCGCTCGGCATAGCTTTGACGTGTCGAACAACATAGTGACTGTCGACGTCCTACACGCTAGCTATATTGAAGGCGTATGTCGCAGATATTATTCAGAAAAAGTCATTTTCGTTCATACATATTCTGTATTGTACCTCGCCGCTAATAATTTTTTCCCAAAAAATTCTGGCGCATATTACAAGCGAACTGGTTGCTCTCCTACTCACATGTAAAATGAAAGACCCCAGCCACAACACAAAAATAATACATCGCTTTAGAAGTTGCACAAATGGTAGTTAAACTTCACTGCAGTATTAAAGGAATTCCCAAGCCGGCGTAAGAGACAGCCAGTATAAACATGAATGTATAACATTCAAACGACAGAACAGAACAGCATAAAATTAAAGTGTCGACCGCTAAGATACTCAACAGGGAACTATATAACTCACACTACACATATGATACATGCTCGGTAGTATTATGAAACCACATACACTGAAGACTAAGCAAAATCTGGACTTACCACAGCACTAAGATCAAACTGATGAGTGTCACTGAATGCATTAGATTGAACAAGGAATGCTTAGTTAGTGAAGCAGCTCCTAAGCAAGTTAACGTGAAACGTGCAAGATGACATTCATTACGTTAACACAGGTAATAAGAAACCACACATTAATTAGTTCATAGACGTATAGGTTCTGGCAGACAACAGGGACATAAGAAATCTCATTTGGTCCAACATAAAAAGACCATGAGTCTGACTGCGGAACAAGTAAAACGAGACTGTCAGAGAGGTTCCACTTTTTTTTTCTTACTTTACTTTCTTCACCAATTCTGCAGAGAATCTCCAGATCCTTATCCACGTAATTTTCAACATCCGTCCATAGCGCTTGTGCTATCCCCATCTCACTGCAAACTTCTCGGTATGTTTGTAAAGGGTATATCATGAGAAGTTCTGTTAGGCGACCGAGAGCGGCCGGCGATGATGGAGAAGTGACTACAGAAAGTTGGCTGTGCACTCTTTGAAAACGGGGGGCGCTATGGGATAGCAATATGATCGGTAACGCTCGTTTCATAACAACTCCCGCAAACGTGAGACCATTTTGACGTCACACATAATATCGACGACGTAGGATCGGCTATAGGCTTTCGTTAGCATTCGATATGGGCCTCTCACAAGATATCATATGCACGCAACAGAGATTTACAAAAGAAAGTCGATCTTGGAATGATTTATTATAATTGTCGCTATAAAAAAATCTATCGTAATAATCCATGGAAGTTTAATGCCTTAATGTAAGAGTGCTCTCTCAGGAGTGAGTTATTTCTGGAACGAGTAACAATAAAATTCATATTCTGCCTTTTCACTAATATTTGGCTCTTTTCTTCAGAATATGTGGCGATTTCCGAGTGTGTGGTCTGGAAGGAACCTAAGTGGGCAGCTTAAATTGCTGCGGGTGAATCGACGAGCAATAATATTCACGTTTTTCCTTGTCACAAAGTCGATAGCCGATCATGCGGTCGTCGATATTGCGTGTGACGTCAAAAAAAAAAAAGAGCATTACCCCAATATGATAGGACTGTGTTTGAACACGACTCGAACGGCTTGAGCAGTTTACATAATAGTTTGGGAAATCTCGGGGCCGCGCGGGATTAGCCGAACGGTTACGCTGCAGTCATTGACTGTGCGGCTGGTTCCGGCGGAGGTTCGAGTCCCCCCTCGGGCATGGCTGTGTGTGTTTGTCCTTAGGATAATTTGGGTTAAGTAGTGTGTAAGCTTAGGGATTGATGACCTTAGCAGTTAACTCTCATAAGATTTCACACACATTTGAACATTCTTTTGAAATCTCGGGTTCTGTTCGATCTTTTGATCGGCCTGCGATCTAGTGACTTTTATTGGTTACTATGGCAAGTATGTCTTTGCGTTTTTAATGCACAATGGATTTTAATAACAAAAGTAACTGTGGTATATGGCTCGAAATGTCTTCTAGGATATATGGCTCGAAATGTCTTCTAGGGTGCAGGTCATGGGTAGCAATGGCAACTATTAAATAAGTAAAAGATTGCAATCATGATTCTGTCCAATTTTCTTTTGCTCGTGCCGCGACCTAGTGTCCTTTGATGGTACTATCTCCTAGTCTTGTCGGTGTAATTCATTCTCTCGATAAAGATTGCAATCACTTTATTGTGATGTATTTCGTTATTTCGGCATTTAGTTCTTATTGATAATTTTATTCGAATGTTGCTGTCTTGTTTTGTTACTGATTAAAACATGGTAACGTTCTTATCTCTTATTCTAAAAGTGAGCATGGATTGAACCGTCCGTTTGCAGCCTACCTGGTACACCATTACCGCCTCTCATAAACAAATAAAATAGTATACTGGGTAACATTTTTGGAAGAGAATATTTTCGTCTTTCTCTGTTACCTTTACTTAAATATCAGCATAGAGATCTCCGTACGTACTGGTAGTGTATGGGAACTCGTAGATTTATTTAAACTCAATACCAGTGGTTAGTGGTAGGATTTAATACTCTTTTTTCCAGTGTTTCACGAAACTATCAAAATTTAAGCAGAGCCATAGTTTATTGTTGTAGCTAGCTCGTAATTTCTTGCCTATCCCTTGTACTCGCACCGCGCGAATCAAATGTCACGTGATTGCTCGAACAAGTTCGATACTGCGTCAAACGCTGTGGCGTGTTGGGAAATCTCGAGGCCGTTCGAACGCGTGTATCGTTTTCCGAGCCCTGCAATATGAACTTGGGAGATTTTCTTCGGATTACTTCTAGTTAAGGGAAAAGTTGTAATTTATCAAATTATGTCCAACGTGGGGTGAAAATCTACTCATTGTATACAAGGATACTACAGTTGTGAACTGTGAAAATTCCTAAAGCATGAAATTATCAAATTAATCAAGGTATTTTCAGTGAATTCGTAGATAATTATTGAATCCTGTTTCATGTAGTAGGAAATTTCTCAACGTAACATATAAAGAAAGCGTGAAGGATGACAGGTAGGTCGAATACTGCCACGCGGTCCCAACGATTCATGTAAACTTTTTTAAAAAAAACGGAATTGCATGTTAATGAATTACATAGCCAAAATGCCCAATCATCCTCCACCCTGAGCTTCGTCACAGGACATGAGACGAACTCCCTGATTCTGAAATCAGGTGTTGCATTTCACGGCAGAGACAGTCGTTCACCGTTCTTTGGCAGATGTGTTATGCAGTGTTAGAACCAACGACATTCACGTTTGTCTTACCCTTATGACAGAGATTAAACACCAGGTGCACGATAAATACATTGAGTTCCTTTCTGCAAAAAGAGAAAGAGTCACAGTTAATGATTATTAATTCAGTTTCATCTGATTCGCGTTTGATAGACTATGAACGTAAATACCAACTACACCAGCAACCTTTACAGACAGTCTATTAATTTTTTCACTTGTCAACCACTATTATATTATAAATATACTGTTTAAATATTATGGTGAGATACAGTATACTCAGAAGTACATAGCACTTTTATGGCAGCTGATAAGGGCAACAGATCAGTTATAGGCATAGCAGACTATGAAATGAAAGTTCATGCTTTCTTTAGCAATAATAACATAGTGAAACTCAATATCGATACTACATATTTAATGCTATGTTTAAAAAAATCTTAAAATCGAATTTCATATTTACCGATAGAGACATTAAGAACAGTATCATATATACTTATTATTTCTGAAGTCAACATCCCTTTTTCTCAATAAATACTAATCGTACAGGGTTGAACGAGGTATCGTTAGAAAGATCTTTTAGTCGATTCTGACACTGCATACCGATTTTGCGCTAAAACTTTCTATTTGTGGAAAATTTAACGTAAAATCACATTGAACGGAGATTATATTGAGAAATAAGGTTATGTAGTCAAAAGAGTGGGAATAACATGATGTATTGGAATCCTGAATAAAACCAATCTAAATTCAGATAAAAATTCTTAGATTACTTATTGAACGCCACTCGTTACTGTCACGTAAATACAAAAATTATGCGTCAGTGATATGCGAATTTGTACCACATGTTGAAATAAAAAAGAGTGAATTTATGCGCTGAAGTAATCAGTAAATTTCTTTTGAGCACCATTATTACGTCGTTTATGCCCAACTCCGTCACGCGTTCGTTTCACCAGCATCAGTTCAGACGATATTGTTTTTGCCTGACGTTCAAATAAGTCATTAAATTGTCCACTTGCGTTGCCCCCGCCCCCTCCCTGCATCTGCCATAGCGTCTTTAGATTAAGGTCACTGACAACCGTCGATCTTTCCACTTTTCTAACCAACTCTGGCAGTTGGTGAAGCTAGGATAACGATTATAAGGCACAAAAACTGCGAACATAATTCAATCACGTGAACTCTAAACGATGCACAGAATCTAAAGAAAAAAGTTTCTTGCAGTAGTGTAAAAATGTATGGAACGTTTATTCTGATTCGTAAGAATTCCTTATCACCGAGTTATTGCTGCCTGAACTTTCAGTGTAGAATGTGGTTTCGCATTAATATGTCAATACACTCAGAAGCGCAATTTTGTCCTCTACACATTCACGATCTCCAAGGTTACCGCAGTCCATACAGCCACCTGCCGTGGGTAAATATTGACGGCTGTTGGCGACGATTTGTATAGCACTACAGTGGACACAAGACGCATGACAAACCACTTCACAGAACGAGAAGTCTGCCTTAGCGGGTTGACAACAACACACGCAGTTTACCGGAGAAATTTCTCCCCTACACACTAACACAATTAGAACGTGTGTACCTTGTTATTACATTTAGTGGCAGGAATGACTACCGATCACTGACGCAGGTACCATTCGAGCAAGAAGGTGTGAGACACGGTATCGTAACATCGATGGCAATTGTGGCACAGAACTAACACATTTCACGTGCTCGCGCGATCGCGCGATACAGCGGGCGATCTCTGCAATCAAATCATTCTCTCGAATTGTTCAGAATGTTCTTCAAACCAGTCGTCAACAACTGTACACTGGTGACATGGCGCATTGTCATCCATAAAAATTACATCGGTGAATGGCTGCCAATCGCCCATGAGTAGCTGAATATAACTATTTACAGCCAATGATCGGTTTTGTTGGGCCAGAGGACCCAGTCCATTCCACCTACACCCATTCCACACCATTATGAAGCCACCACCAGCTTGCACAGTGCCTTGTTAACAACTTAGGTCCATGGCTTCGTGGGGTCTGCATCACACTCGAGCCTGCCATCAGCTCTTACCAACTGTAATCTGGACTCGTCTCTCCGAGCCTCGGTTTTCCAGTCGCCTAGGGTCCGACCAATATGGTCACGAGCCCAGGAGAGGCGCTGCAGGCGATGTCGTAGTGGTGGCAAAGGCACTCGCGTTGGTCGTCAGCTTCCATAGCCCATTAACGCCAAATTCCCCAGCTCTGTCCTAACGGATACGTTCGTCGTACGTCACCTCAGTGTAAGTGTTCCTTAAGATACGAAATTAGATCTTGCTATCCGTTCTGGCGCTCTGCAAATACCATATGGAATGGCCTTTCATTGGCAACAACAGGAATTCATGGCAGGGCCAAGCCCCAGGTTCAACATCATTTGTGGTTGACAACATCTATAGATTTATCTCGCGAAAATATTTCAAATTTTCCATTACAATTGAATAAAGCGAAAAGCCGGTTAACAACAACCAATAATTAAAGAGCGCCAGAAAGGATGAAAAATATGCTTTGAAACTTATCCTCCTTTAAAAAAAAATTTGCAACAAGATCAACATCAATAATCACAGATCTCCAGAAGACTTTGAAACTGCCTTGAAATTTTTAAGTATTACAAAAGGTCAACATCAATACAGAGCCCCAGAAGGCTCAGAAAAATTCCCTTGTAAAAAAATAAAAAAAGCACTTTAACAAAAATGGATCAAGATATTTTACAAACCTTCCAAAACAATTAAGAGATTAAATGCGCCGCTTCAAAACAAGTAGCCCACGGCTGTTACTACCAGGAATACAACGAATGTAAAAGTAGTGACAGCAAGCAGGCCTGTAGGGTATTAAATGTTTGGTAAATTGGCCACAGTTTCATATACATACATATGTATATACACACTGAAGCGCCAAAAAAAAAAAAAAAACTGGTGTAGGCTTCAGAGATGTGTGAACAGGCAGAATACGGCGCTGCGGTAGGCAACGCCTATATAAGACAAGTATTTGGCGCAGTTGTTAGATCGGTTACTACTGCTACAATGGCAGGTTATCAAGATTTAAGTGAGTTTGAGCGATGGAACACAGCATCTCCGAGGTTGCGATGAAGTGGGTATTTTCCCGTACGACCGTTTCACGAGTGTACTGTGAATACCAGGAATCCGGTAAAACATCAAATCTCCGACATCGCTGCGGCCAGAAAAATAACCTGCAAGAACAGGATCAACGACGACTGAACAGAATAGTTGAATGTGACAGAAGTGCAACCCTTCCCCAAATTGCTGTAGATTTCAATGCTGGGCCATCAACAAGTGTCAGCGTGCTAACCATTCAACGAATCATCAATCGCTATGGGCTTTCGGAGCCGAAGGTCCACTAGTTTATCCTTGATTACTAGACGAACAAGTTTTTACGCCTCGCCTGGGTCCGTCAACACCGACATTGGACTGTTGGTGACTGGAAGCATGTTGCCTGGTCATACGAGTCTCGTTTCAAATTTTATCGAGCTGATGGACGTGTACGGGTATGGAGAGAACTTCATGAATCCAACGACCGTGCATGTCAGCAGGGAAGTTCAAGCTGGTGGAAGCTCTGTAATGGTGTGGGGCGGGTGCAGTTGCAATGATATGGGACCTATGATACGTGTAGATACGTACATAAGCATCCTGTCTGATCACCTGTTCGTTCATGTCCAGCAGGACAATGCTTCACCCTACGCGTCCAGGATTGCTACAGAGTGGCTCCAGGAACACTCTTCTGAGTTTAAAGACTTTCGCTGGCCGTCAAACTCCCAAGACATGAACATTATTGAGCATATCTGGGATGCCTTGCAATGTGCTGTTCAGAAGAGATCTTACTCTTACGGATTTATGGACAGCCCTGCAGGATGCGTGATGTCAGTTCCTTGCAGAACTACTTCAGACATTAGTCGAGTCCATGCAACGTCGTGTTGCGGCACTTCTGCGTGGTCGTGGGTCCCTATGGGATATTAGGCAGGTGTGCCAGTTTATTTAGTAGAGTTTTACTTGGTGAAATTTAGTAACTGTCTGATCTGATGTCTTGAAACTTTTCTATTTACGCAATTTAGAGGCTTGATTCCTGGAGTGGAAGGCAGATAAGGCAAATTTAACAAGGAACGTAAAATTAAGATGATCCCCGGGATGTAGCGTCGCAACAAGCATAAGAACTTAAGTTACCGACGACCCACAACCGCAGCTCTGCACGGGATAGCGGTCCCAACGAGGTGCTAGTACTGGCCTGTGCCCAGAAGCGCGCCCGCTTCCTCTCTCTTCATCTAGTCGGCCCGCTGGTGAGACACACCAGAACAATTTGAAACACCCACAAATGCCATTAAGAACAATGCAAAATTACTAATGCACGTGAAAACTTCAAGAATACATATGTAAAACGTGTAGAAATAAGTGACAATAAAATATCACTCCGAAATAAGAAGAAAACTTATTTAATCTGATATTGAAATTACACATAATGAAATCTAGACCAAGTGGCATGAAAAAACTACACAATCTGAAAATTGAAACGAAATGAAAAGTCAGAGAAATAAAGCACATACACATGAGCAAAGTTCACAAATACATTCCAGTTAAAAGAGAAGTCAGTCAACTGAATTTTAAACCTGTGCGGGAGTAAGGAACTTCCTACACCACGTGTTCTGCTTACACAAATCGAGGACCGGAGAAACATACTACATACAGAAAAATATATCGTGAAAAATGTAAGATTTCGTGTACCTAATTTGCTAACGTGTACATCAGTTGGAATAACTACACACCGTCGCACATTAACACACTCACCAGCACAAGACGGTCTGAAGAGTACCGTCTTCACTCACCAAAGATCCCGTCCCGAGTGACGAGAGCACGCTCTCATTGCAACGAAGTTCCCCTGTGTAGCCGCAAGAGACCAGAGGGGTCCTTTCTGTCACCAACTTAACTACTGAAAGGGTATAAAACTCTTCGCCTTGACTGAGAAAAATACGTTGGGTACACTTTTGTTACTGCAACAGACAGCCAGATGCTGTACTCAGAATGAGATTTTCACTCTGCAGCGGAGTGTGCGCTGATATGAAACTTCCTGGCAGATTAAGACTGTGTGCCGGAGACTCGAACTCGGGACCTTTGCTTTTCGCGGGCAAGTGCTCTACCAACTGAGCTACCCAAGCACGACTCACGCCCCCTCCTCACAGCTTTACTTCCGCCAGTACCTCGTCTCGTATTTTCCAAACTTCATATAAGCTCTCTTGCGAACCCTGCGGAACTAGCACACCTGGAAGAAAGGATATAGCGGAGACATGGCTTAGCCACAGCCTGGAGGATGTTTCCAGAACGAGATTTTCACTCTGCAGCGGAGTGTGCGCTGATATGAAACTTCCTGGCAGATTAAAACTATGTGCCGGACGGAGTCGAACTCGGGACCCATGCCTTTCGCGGGCAAGTGCTCTACCAACTGAGCTACCCAAGCACGACTGACGCCCCGTCCTCACAGCATTACTTCCGCCAGTACCATGTCGCCTACTTTTCAAACTTCACAGAAGTTCTCCTGCGAACCCTGCAGAGCACTTGCCCTGATAAAGCACTTGCCCGCGAAAGGCAAAGGTCCCGAATTCGAATCTCGGTCCGGCACACGGTTTTAATCTGCCAGGAAGGTTCAGATGCTGTACTGCTACCATGTATAAGACATATTCAACATTTACACTCACTCATTCATGATAAAGAGAGATAGGAAATTTGGAAGCACAAAATGTAGGTAACGTGTATAGGATTAGGTGCTTACTGGAAAAATTGATACTTTAATGTAATTGTGTAGCACTGAATGTGGACAAACACGAAGTACAAAACTAAATTACAAAAATAATTGAGTGTGACAGTACGAAATACAGGTTAAATACACTCCTGGAAATGGAAAAAAGAACACATTGACACCGGTGTGTCAGACCCACCATACTTGCTCCGGACACTGCGAGAGGGCTGTACAAGCAATGATCACACGCACGGCACAGCGGACACACCAGGAACCGCGGTGTTGGCCGTCGAATGGCGCTAGCTGCGCAGCATTTGTGCACCGCCGCCGTCAGTGTCAGCCAGTTTCCCGTGGCATACGGTGCTCCATCGCAGTCTTTAACACTGGTAGCATGCCGCGACAGCGTGGACGTGAACCGTATGTGCAGTTGACGGACTTTGAGCGAGGGCGTATAGTGGGCATGCGGGAGGCCGGGTGGACGTACCGCCGAATTGCTCAACACGTGGGGCGTGAGGTCTCCACAGTACATCGATGTTGTCGCCAGTGGTCGGCGGAAGGTGCACGTGCCCGTCGACCTGGGACCGGACCGCAGCGACGCACGGATGCACGCCAAGACCGTAGGATCCTACGCAGTGCCGTAGGGGACCGCACCGCCACTTCCCAGCAAATTAGGGACACTGTTGCTCCTGGGGTATCGGCGAGGACCATTCGCAACCGTCTCCATGAAGCTGGGCTACGGTCCCGCACACCGTTAGGCCGTCTTCCGCTCACGCCCCAACATCGTGCAGCCCGCCTCCAGTGGTGTCGCGACAGGCGTGAATGGAGGGACGAATGGAGACGTGTCGTATTCAGCGATGAGAGTCGCTTCTGCCTTGGTGCCAATGATGGTCGTATGCGTGTTTGGTGCCGTGCAGGTGAGCGCCAAAATCAGGACTGCATACGACCGAGGCACACAGGGCCAACACCCGGCATCATGGTGTGGGTAGCGATCTCCTACACTGGCCGTATACCACTGGTGATCGTCGAGGGGACACTGAATAGTGCACGGTACATCCAAACCGTCATCGAACCCATCGTTCTACCATTCCTAGACCGGCAAGGGAACTTGCTGTTCCAACAGGACAATGCACGTCCGCATGTATCCCGTGCCACCCAACGTGCTCTGGAAGGTGTAAGTCAACTACCCTGGCCAGCAAGATCTCCGGATCTGTCCCCCATTGAGCATGTTTGGGACTGGATGAAGCGTCGTCTCACGCGGTCTGCACGTCCAGCACGAACGCTGGTCCAACTGAGGCGCCAGGTGGAAATGGCATGGCAAGCCGTTCCACAGGACTACATCCAGCATCTCTACGATCGTCTCCATGGGAGAATAGCAGCCTGCATTGCTGCGAAAGGTGGATATACACTGTACTAGTGCCGACATTGTGCATGCTCTGTTGCCTGTGTCTATGTGCCTGTGGTTCTGTCAGTGTGATCATGTGATATATCTGACCCCAGGAATGTGTCAATAAAGTTTCCCCTTCCTGGGACAATGAATTCACGGTGTTCTTATTTCCATTTCCAGGAGTGTAGTATGAAACGAATCCAACAGAGACTTTTCAACGTCGCGGGCAAAACAAATCTGGGCGGAATACATGTATACGCGCCCGTTCTGTGTAGCTTGTGGTGTAGTGGAGAGCGTTGCTGCCTCTGGATGCGGTGTCCCGGGTTCGATTCCAGGCCGAATCAGGAAGTTGCTACGCCCGGGGACTGGGTGTTTGTGTTGTCCTTATCATCTCATCGTCATTCGGGAAGTGCCGAGACTGGAAATGTAAAGATTTGGAACTTGTACGGACGCTGATGACCTCGACGTTGAGCGTCCAACAAACCATCATCATCATCATCATCGTTGTGGGCTGAACCATTGTTAACGCATTATTAGTCTCGCAGGGATTGCGGATTCAAATCTGACGTATTTTGTCACACAAGACAGATCGACCAATGAGCGACTAGACTTTTTCACGTCAAAATATGCCTGATTGGGATATACAGGGTGAAAAGTATTTAAACCGACAAACTCTGGAAGGTATTTTTCCCTAATACCATTTTTTCCTATGAGGAGTGTTTAAACCGGGAGAGGAAGATTTCTCTGGAGGCAAATTAATTAAACCAACAAACACTTTTCCATTTTTTTTTATGATCAGGAGACAACACATTAACACATACCAATTTCAATTACTGTAAAAACTCCAGGTGTATCCTGAATTGTTCCTGCTGCTGCTACTATCCGGGCAACCAGATCCTCTTCTGATGGAACAGGAGTTGCGTAAACAAGGTTGGGCATCTCTCCTCACACAAAAAATTCATAGGGTACATATCTGGGGATCGAGCAGGCCATGGTACATGACCACCTCCGCCAATTCACGTTTCCGGGAACCGTCGGTCGAGGAATCGACGCACACGACGACTGAAATGTGCCGGCGCCCCGTCATGTTGGAACCACATGCGTTGTCTTGTAGGGAGCGGGACGTCTTCCAGCAATGCTGACAATGCTCTGTCGAGAAAATTGAAATAGTACCTGCCATTTAATGGCCTAGGTAGCAGATACGGCCCAATTAAACAGTCCCCAACAACACCAAACCACACATTAACGAAGAACCGCATTTGATGAGCGCTAGTGACTGTCGCATTTGGGTTATACTCACTCCAAACGTGCGAATTGTGCATGTTGAAGACTCCATCAAACCCGAACGTTGCTTCATCGGTAAACAACAAAGAGGATGGTAGCGTAGGATGCATTTCACACTGTTCCAGGTACCACTGTGAAAACTGTGCTCTGGGTGGATAATCAACTGGTTCCAGGTTGTGGACACACTGTAAGTGAAATGGACGTAAAAATTGCTCTCGAAGGACTGTTCTTACATTCGTCTGATTCGTCTCCATGTTACGTGCAATTGCACGAGTGCTGACTGAAGGATCCCGCTCCACATACGGCAAGACCGCTTCCTCAAATTGCAGCGTTCTTACCGTGCGACGGCGTCCCTGTCCAGGTAATCTGCTAAATGACCCGGTCTCACGCAGAAGTTGCTACACAGCAGCAAAGGTCGTATGTTGCGGGATACGACGATTAGGATATTGTTGTTGATAAACGCGCTGTGCAGCTCGTCCGTTATGGTGCGCTACGTAGTACGCACCAACCATATCAGTGTACTCACTCCAGGTGTATCGCTCCATTATTAAACAGAGACAATGCACTACTACACTGGCGGACAGCAGCTGCCTACAACTGAAGAGCGTAATACGCCCTCTAACAACTGAAGATCGTGATACGGCCTCTAACAACTAGAGAGCGTAATACGGCCTCCACCGGTTTAAATAATGCTCATAGGAAAAAATGAGATTCGCGAAAAATATTTGTTTTGATGTCCCCAACAACCTCCCAGAGTGTGTCGGTTTAAATACTTTAACCCTGTATGCTCCATAGCTAAAACAACGGCGAGTGCTTTGTCGTTAACCGTTCTCAGGCGCGTTCCACGAAATACAAAGTGAAATCGTCCGGTGTAACCAGTCTGGAAGGAAGAAAAAGCTGGTAGCAGAGCACTCGGTGAGTCGATTGGCGGAAGAGAGCGGCAGGTGGGTGCGCAGCAGGTGTAGTGGACACGCGGCTGCGGCGGCGCGCCTTGTGCCAGGGCAGGACGGGGCCCCGGCACCTCTGCCGCTGGCGCCGCGCCATCCGGGACACACGTGCGTCGCTCCGGTCGTCACTTCGCACCCACCAGCTGCCTCACCCGCACCCACCCCTCACCTTTAGGGCTGACCGCCTTGGCACACGCCGTCAGCGTGAACGACCTGGCCGCACACACACTGAAATGCACGTGCTCGCGATAACAGCGCACGTAGTAATACTTACAATTCCTCTCATTACATCTACATCTACACGCAAAACAGACTTACAACGCAAAACACACTTAAGTGCCTGGCAGAGGGAATAAAACTGTTACATGTTAATTTAAACTGTATTAGTTTAGGAACTTCTACGATAGGTGTCGAGCCTTATCAAGTCAAATTTATTGCTTCTACCAAATATACATCTGGGCGTGTTCCGTAAGGATCCAGTAGACACTGATCAGGCGAAATATTATGAAAACGTATTAAATTCTGTTTTCCTCCAGCTTTGGAACTCAATACAACAGGATTCTACAGGTCCTTGTTAGCTTTCCGGAGGTATGTGGCACCAAACGTCTATGCACAGGTCACGCGGTAGCTCGTCGGCACGTTGCTGGTGCCCAACAGCGTACCAGGTGTGTTGCACTGGGTTCAGATCAGGTGAAATAGATGACCTAGACATCAGCATGAGTCCACTGTCATAATCCTCAAACCACTGCAGCACGGAGATTCGTCTTGCTGGATGATACCATCGCCGCTGGGGGAAACATAGAGCACGAAGAAGTGCAGATGCTCCCAAATAATTTTCACGTAGTCCGCAGCTGCTGCCATGATGCCTTTGATTACTAACACAGGTTCCATGGAAGTCCAGATGAATGTTCTCCACAGCGTAATACTTTCGCCTCTGCCCTCGGTCAAACTCAGACAGATTGCGCGCCTTCCCCAATCTACACACAGACAGCACGCTCACTGATACTACATGCATCGTGCGTGAGTCCGGCTAGCAGTCATTCCTCACCACGTGACGCTGCTATCGTCCGGACAGATTTATATCGATTGTAGGTTGGTGGCCATAATATTCTGTCTGATCAGTGTATATTCTACACTCCAACGTGAATAGTCGTTTTGTTGCCACTTACCGCAGTGATATTAGGAACTCTGACGGGATGCTATCTAGCCCTTCTGTCTTATTCGATCTTATGACTTGCAAAGCACTTTTAAAATCTGTTTCTAATACTGGATTCACTTTCTCTTCTATATCGACTGCTGTTCCTTCTTTTATCACAGCATCAGACAATTGTTCTCCCTCGCAAAGGGCTTCAGAGTACTTTTTCCATCTTTCCGCTCTCTCCTCTGAATTTAACAATGGAATTTCCATTGCACTCTTAATGTTACCACCCATGCTTTTAATTTCATCGGAGGTTGGACTTTCGTGTGTGCTGAGTCAACCCTTCTGAGATTCATTCCATTTTCGATTTCTTCACGTTTTTCATGCAGCCATTTCGCCTTAGCTTCCCTGCGCTTCCTGTTTCGTCATTTATGTCACTGGATTTTCCTATTTGCGCTACGTGTCGTCGCTAGAATGATTCTCCATTCGGCGGTGCAGCGCTTACATACTTCCTTCCCCCAACACCACCAGTTATCATTTATTCTCGCGGTAGGCAGCGGTCATAACGATTTTGCTCACTGGTGTGGTTTTTCAAAAGAAAACGTAATAATAACATCACAGCATTGTTACTATGCCAATATAATTTTGGTATGACTGATTGATTATCAGAGTTTCAGTTGTTACGTAAGTACATTCGTAATTGTAATTTGGGAAATTGTGGCGGAATATACAGAGAATTACAGAAGACTCTATCTAGATTTTTGGTAAAACTTAAAGTATACCGACGAGTTCTTACGTATAGACGAAATTCACAGGTACGTTACGAATTTTAACCGAAATTGCCTGCACTTTTTGTAACTTTCTATATGTACTATTTGATCAAAATATCATTAATATATGATGTGTCCATAGTTCGCCTTTAAAACTGCTCGAATTCTACTCGAGACTTTTTCAATGAGATGTTAATGCTGTAGACAAGTGGCAGCCCATTTTTCCTCAAGAGCCAAAACCATAGAAGGGAGTGATGTTGGACGCTTGAATATGAAGCGAATTGGACATTATAACTCGTCCCAAAGGTGCCCCATTTGGTTCAGTTTGGGACTCTGGGCACAGCAGCCCATTTCAGGAATGTTATTGCCCAGAAGCTACTGCCTCAGAGACGCTGTTTTAAGCGAAGGTTTTGTTGTCATGCTGAATCAATCATCACCTTAGAACTACTCCTCTACTGCGCGCAGTGCACACTGCTTTAAAATGTGTTCATATTCTTCTACACTATTTTGTTGAACACATTAAGGGGACCACAACCTAACTGCGAAAAATACCCCTGTACTACCTGCTCCGTACTTTGCTGTTGGTACTATACATGGAGGTAACGTTTCCCAGATAGTCATCAAACACAAACACTTTCGTCGGACTGCACGAAGTTAAAAGGCGACTCATCATTCGATATCACTTATTTCCAGTCATCCACCCTCTAGTGGCGTCGCTCTTACATCGCCTCAAGGGTCGCTTAAGCTGCCTACAGACATATGTGGATTGTGAAGAGATGCTCGATCATTGTACTCCATTCTTTTTAACTCCAGACGCACAGTCATCGAGCTAGATGAACTGCTGATAGCACTTTGTAACTCGTGGGTGATTCCTTCCGTTGATTTCATGCGACTTTTTACAAATACCTCCTTGTTGTCAGTACATGGGATCTGCCTGATCTTGGTTTAACTGTGGTTGTAGATTCGAGTTCCCACTTCGCACAACTCTCGAGTTGGGTATTTCTAGAAAGCTTGAAATGTTTCTCATGGGCCTGTTACTCAAGTGGCATCCAGTGACTAGTTCACATTCGAAGTCATCCTAGATCGCCTGCTTTTACACTGCCGAGTCCCTCTCGTAATTTACACTAGTCAGTTCCGCAGTAGTGCTCTGAACATTTTTTTTACCAGAGAGTGTTTCCTATAGAAGTATTCAAATTGCAATGAAGAAAGCACTACAACTCTCACAGATACGCATTTCTTACGCAACAACTGAAGTCCTCAAGTTGAGGCTGTCACTTCTATATGGATATTGGCATAGTAAAAATGCTCTGAAATGACAGTAGATGGAGATTATTATGAAATTTTACGTTTATTTTAGTGTCTTGGTCACGGTTACCCTGAATCAGGTTACACATACACACTGAAAGGTGGCATGCGACTCTCTCACTTTAACTACAGTGTTGGTGAAATTAATATTCATGTTTTCGGTCATGATCTCTATGTTCCCCAGTACTACGTTTGATATGTGTGGTTTATGACTTTTTTACATGAGGAACTATTGGCAAAATGTTCATATAACTGCACAGTGGAGATGTTGGAGAAAAAGGAGAAAGACGGATTGCAGGCCATAAATGTTGTGTCGAGCGACCTGGCTATGTGAGTGATTCGGGGAAGCAACCTGCAGAAGGATTTTGACCCATGGCACTCCACTCTTCCCAATTACAGTTGGAGCAGGAGGGCGCTGTTCGCAAAACATTTTAGCTGGGTCAGGTGACAGACCATCACGAAGGTGGCTAGTTGGCGGAAAGTGGATGCAGGAAGCCATTTAAGAGAGTTTGCTGTAATCTGAGTTTTCTGCAAATGGCAGTATGGGCATAAAACTAGAAGCATTCTCATTTTAGAGGCTGGGACGATATGAACAGAGTGAGTGGTGCATGTGTTTAGTGTAGGCAATCTTGTAACACCCTTGATGCCCGGAAATCGCCAGATTCTTTTAGCGAGCGACAAGTACATGTATTTCATGGGCAAGACTGTCTGATAAGCTCAACAGCCTTCTTTCAGAAACTGGAAATGGTCTGTCTGGAAAGATTAGATCTCTCCATAAATTAGGGACTGTGGTACCGTCTAGACGGACTTTCTTGCCGAACACGGCGATGTTTAGCGTGAGAAGACGCCTCCTTAGTCTAAAATCTTCTGTTTTAAGATGAGAGAGATTTTGAGCTACTAATTGGATTCCTTCAGGATGTATAAAGCAGAGGCTTGTTCCCCCAATGTGGGAACCCCAGTGCTGTGTCTGGATTGGCTACCAGGACAGTAGAACAGTCGAGAGGGGAGATTCGAGTGGAGGATAGTTCGAATCGTTTATACAACATGGAAGCAGATTTCTTCTGCTAATTCAGTTCCTGTATCAAGGCTTGGTGGAAAGTGATTGTGATTCTTCTTCATCTTCTGGTTCTCCCCTGGTGGAGAACTTCAGGTCTAGTGGGTGAGACTTGTAGTCTGCAACTTGTGGTGGACTAAGAGCCATTGGCTGTTTCCAACTGTACCGACTGTGGAACTGCATATCATCTTGGATATATTGTGTGTCACGAGGGTGGACTAATTCGTCCTGAGTTGTCTGTCTGACGTTTGACAATTTCAGCGCGCGCCGTTGTGCCTGTGAGTCAAATTGGTTGGCCAGACCAGCGAACTAGTGCACCTCACACTGAAATCTGCCAGGATTTCAGGCCTCTGATAGGGAAGTTCTCCACGTTCTAATAATCAGAATGCCAGTGCACACAGTTTGCAATTTTTCCAGTGAGCCGGTCCGATCAAAGACTGTGCGCGCTGTGGGTGGGCCGCCGCTCGGTCGCTCCAGTTGGACTTGTCAGATCACTACAGCTGGCGCCACGCTCCGCTCCTCGGTGTTTTCTGCTGCTGTGTGAATCAAGGTGAGAGGGTAAAATATTGCTGCACTGGCGTAAGGTTGTTAAATGATATTCACAGCTGCCTGTCCTCCGTGGACCATAGTTCGTGCTGTCATAGTTGATTCCATTTGAATAGTATTCGACCTCTCAGGGGATTCATGTAAACAAAGTCTGATTGCGTTGTAAAAATGGTTAATACAGCGGAGAATTTGTATAGTTTCCACCCCAAGAATGCTTTGCCGATCAACCACCATCCCTTTCCTGATGTATTTTATCTTGTTTGTAAGATTTATCGGCTCAATTATACACTAATGGCCATTAAAATTGCTACACCAAGAAGAAATGCAGATGATAAACGGGTATTCATTGGACAAATATATTGTACTAGAATTGACATGCGATTACATTTACACGCAATTTGGCTGCATAGATCCTGAGAAATCAGTACCCAGAACAACCACCTCTGGCCGTAATAACGGCCTTGATAGGCCTGGGCATTGAGTCAAACAGAGCTTGGATGGTGTGTACAGGTACAGCTGCCCATGCAGCTTCAGCACGATACCACAGTTCATCAAGAGTAGTGACTGGCGTATTGTGACGAGCCAGTTGCTCGGCCACCATTGACCAGACTTTTCAGTTGGTGAGAGATCTGGAAAATGAGCTGGCCAGGGCAGCAGTCGAACATCTTCTGTATCCAGATAGGCCCGTACAGGACCTCCAACATGCGGTCGCGCATTATCCTGCTGAAATGTAGGGTTTCGCAGCGATCGAATGAAGGGTAAAGCCACGGGTCATAGCACATCTGAAATGTAACGACCACTGTTCAAAGTGCCGCCAATGCGAACAAGAGGTGACCGAGACGTGTAACCAATGGGACCCCATACCATCACGCCGGGTGATACGCCAGTATGGCGATGACGAATACACGCTTCCAATGTGCGTTCACCGCGATGTCGCCAACACGGACGCGACCATCACGATGCTGTAAACTGAACCTGGATTCATCCGAAAAAATGACGTTTTGCCATTCGTGCACCCAGGTTCGTCGTTGAGTACACCATCGCAGGCGCTCCTGTCTGTGATGCAGCGTCAAGGGTAACCGCAGCCATGGTCTCCGAGCTGATAGTCCATGCTGCTGCAAACGTCGTCGAAATGTTCGTGCAGATGGTTGTTGTCTTGCAAACCTCCCCATCTGTTGCCTCAGGGATCGAGACGTGGCTGCACGATCTGTTACAGCCATGCGGATAAGATGCCTGTCATCTCGACTGCCAGTGATACGAGGCCGTTGGGATCCAGCACGGCGTCCCGTATTACCCTCCCGAACCCACCGATTCCATATTCTAACAGTCATAGGATCTCGACCAATGCGAGCTGCAGTGTCGCGATACGATAAACCGCAATCGCGATAGGCTACAATTCGACTTTTATCAAGGTCGGAAACGTGATGGAACGCATTTCTCCCCCTTACACGAGGCATCACAACAACGTTTCACCAGGCAACGCCGGTCAACTGCTGTTTGTGTATGAGAAATCGGTTGGAAACTTTCCTCATGTCAGCACGTTGTAGGTGTCGCCACCGGCGCCAACCTTGTGTGAATGCTCTGAAAAGCTAATCATTTGCATATCACAGCATCTTCTTGCTGTCGGTTAAATTTCGCGTCTGTAGCACGTCATCATAGAGGTGTAGCAGTTTTAATGGCCAGTAGTGTAGTTATAAAAGGACTAACAAAAACTTGTCATTATTTTTGTAAACTTAAATATACCACTGTTCTCATTCATACTCCTCCAATCATTCACTGTTTTTATTTTATTTTGGGTGCATTCAGAATGTAATTGTACTAAATTAGTTAATCTGATGATTAATTTGAGTTCTGTAGTGATTATAGAGATAGGCAACGAGTAAATCCACTACTGTCATGTATAAAAATTAAGGGTGTAGCTCACTATTTGAAGATTGTTGAGAAGGTAATACTTTTCTACTTTTCTTTATGTAAAGATAATATCATTTAGCATCACTTGGACATATATTTGTGATTAAAGCAAGCGACGACTTGCAACATATGTGATGGTACTGACATTTTTATTTCCCACATGGTTGTACGACAGCGACCACTGAAATGTGTGAGCTCATATATACACTCCTCGAAAATAAAAAACGAACACATTGACGCAAGTGAATGAGACCTGTCGTACTTGCACTGGATACTGCATGCGATGATCAAACGCGCAGCACTGCGGACAGTCCAAGAACCGCGTTATTGGCCGTGGAGTGCTGCTAGCTGCGCAGCCGTTGGTCACCGCCAGAGCCAGTGGCAGCCAGCTTGCCGTGGCATATGGAACTCCGTCTGTGTCTGCAACATTGGTAGCATGCCGTGACAGTGTGTATGTGAACCCTTTGTGCAACAGACAGAGCTTGAGCGAGGGCGTATAGCGGGCCTGCAGGAGTCCGGGTGGACATACGAAAGAATTGCGCAACACATGGGGCAAGAGGTCTTCACAGTGCATCGATGTTGTTGCCAGTGGTCAGCAGAAAGTATACATGCCCGTCGACCTAGGTCTAGAGAGCCAAGACCGTCACATCCTACAAAGCGCCGTATTGGACCGCACTGGCACTTCACAACAACTTAGGGACACCGTTGCTCCAGGGATATCAGCGAGAACCATTCACAACCGTCTCCATGAAGCAGAGCTATGGTCCCGCGTACCATTAGGGCGTCTTCTGCTCACGCCACAACATCGTTCAGCCCGCTTCCAGTTGTGTCAAGATAGGCGTTTACGGAAGGACGAATGGAGAACCGTTGTCTGCAGTGATGAGAGTCGCTTGTGCGTTGGTGCCGATGATGGTCGTATGCGTGTTTGGTGTCGTGCAGGCGAGCGCCAAAATCAAGATTCTATATGACAGACACACAAAGTGCCAACACCCGGTATCATCTTGTGAAGAACAATATCCAACACCGGCCGTACTCCTCTGGCGACCGTCGAGGGAACATTGAACAGTGCACGGTACATCCAAAGCATCATCCAACCATCATGCTACCGTTCATGGACCGGCAAGGTGATGTGCTTTCCCAACATGGCACTGCACGTTCACACGTATCCCGTGGCACCCAATGTGCTCTTGAAGATGTATATCAACTATTCTGCCCAGCTCAATTCCCGAAACTGTCCCCTATTGAGCATGTTTGGGATCGGATGAAATGGCACGAACTCTGACCCATCTGAGGCACCAGGTCCAAATTGCATGGTAGGCCATTGCGCAAGACTACATTCAGTACCTCTATGATCATCTCCATGGGAGAATTGAAGCCTGCATCGCTACAAAGGAGGATTGCGCGGTTCTTCGCTGACATTGTGCGCGCTTTGTTGACTGTACTCACGTGCGTATGGCTCTGTCTTTGTGACCGTGTGTTGTCTACATCATCAAGAATGTGTCAATAATATTTCTCCTACTGGGGCGACTAATTCGTGGTGTTCGTTTTTCATTTTCTTGGAGTGTAAATAGGAGCACAATCCGTGTACGCCCGTAATGTTTAACCCTCTGTTGCACTTGTCAAGTTGATTGCTGGACGCCTAGCATACACAAGGTGTTTAAAGATAAAGTGTCACATATTCAAACAGGAGAGATATTGTTCAGAATTAGAAGAAAAGTTTTATAATGGTATGTCTGGAACCGAATACCAGTTGAGATGTCGGCCAATTTGTCCTCTAACTCATATTTGTCTGTTGCGTAGAAGTGGACACTGCTGGCAATGTCGCATGTGGTTACCACCCATCCTGACACTTCCCTCACTCTTTCTTCGCCTGGAATGATGCATTCCTGCGAACATATATGGCACCATTTTGATTGCGTCACATGCTCCCGTCGCACTTTCCTATAACGTCTGCATATTTTGGATGGATTGGGCATACAGCAGTGCCTTTAAGTATCCTCATAGCTATAAATCCAAGGGCTACAGGTCCGGCTAACGGGGAGGCCATGTTACTGGATGTCCTCTAGCAATTCATCGCCCATGAAACGTTGCTGTCAGGTACTGTCGCACGATCTGTACGAAATGGGGCTGTGCTCCGTCGTGCATAAGCTACAGTCGTCTTTCTGCAAGGTTAACGTTCTCCTATAGCGGAAGTAACTCATCATGCAGATATCGGTGATACACAGCATCTGTTAATCTGTTGCGTGAAGTGACGGATGGGAGATTAGTGTCTAAAGTCCTGTCGACAACGAGGTCGTTAGAGACGGAGCACAAACTTGGATTAAAGAAGGGTGGGAAAGGAAATCGGCCGTACCTTTTCAAACGAACCTTCCCGGCATTTGCCTGGAGCAGTTTAGGGAAATTACGGGAAATCTAAATTCTGGATTACCAGGCGCGTCCTCTGGAATGCGAGTCCAGCATGCTCTCCTCTCTCGGCGAGTCTGCCACCGACAATTCCAGTACGAGGGATAAATAATTAATATATACATTTATTATTATCCACGAGAATGTAAACTGTATGGCGTATTTTAGCGTCTCAGCTGTAACTGTGGAGAATAAATAAATACTTCCTGCCGATACATCGGTAGTGTAGCAATCTTCGTGCCTCACTTCCATACTTACTCGAGGGTTTGCATCTGCCCACATGTGCGTATTGTGGTAATTTACTACCTGTTCCATCTCTTGTGAATCTTCCCTGCACCACCGAACACAACACTTTACTCGTTACAAGTGAAACAGCCCAAATCTCAAGTATTGGTTTCCAGACACATAGTAATACTGACGTTTCTTTTTGTTCTGACCAAGATAAACTCATGAACGAATATGTGACACAATTTTTTAAATACCCTGTACACACATATCCTATCACTTTTCCCTTTATGAGTTTCCAGCACACGCTCACGAGCTATTAAAACAATGACGCTGTTGGAGAGACAGCGTTCCGTCGCCGTTGTGTAAAGAAAATTTCAGCGTGTCATGTAGCTAGCATGTGGTCATATCTTTAACTGGTTGTCAACGTAAAAAATGAACACAGGATGGACATTGTATCAGCGACTATGTTCGTCGCCAAAATGTTGGTACCCGACGCTTGGGCTCCCCATAACCAAATTTGTAGAGGCACAAGGTTTTCCCGTGCTAATGTATTGGGGCAGTACCTTAATACAGAAATACTGCCACAGCCAAACGCCGTGAGCAGTGTGTTGGCCACAAGAATCGCTATATCTGCGTAATAACTCTGGGATTCACAACTGTTCGGCAGAAGGCTCATAAAACCAGAATTTTTCAGTCTTTTACTAGCGAAGAGCATATGGAAAACATAAACATCTAAAGCCTTTCGCACGAACTCTGATTTCTCTTATATTATCACCAAGGTCATTTCTTTCTAGAACCAGGTCAAGGCAGCCTACATAGACATGAAGTGCCCGTTATACAGAGACAGCGTGCCATAAAATTTTATTGGTGAAAAAACGGTGATCTCGGAACTCTTTCGATGACCCCAGAACCCTTGCCATATCTGCACTGCGCCACTTAAAACTATATTTACGCCTCAGATCGGATATTACGATCATATTTTACTTGCATATGTACGGCAATTTTGAACCTCTCTATCTCGGTAACGGACAATTATATCGGAAAAAGTCAAGTCGAGAACATCATCTTAAGAACATAACGTAAAAATTTCGACGATCTGCCAGTAACAGATATAGTAGAAATGGCCATCCCCACAAGTTGTACTATTGGTACCATTGTCATGGTATTTCGGGTGTATCGTGGTAACAGATCTAATGGTGTTCGAAAACGAGAAAATGGCGTTTCTGCATAAATGTCTAAAGAACGTACAGCGAAAATTTGAGCCATTTGCTACGGTTAGATATTTAAATAATTCCAGCCCATGGTGCAGAAAACAGCTGAAACCTGTTTTTGCGGTTTTCTGCATAGGTACGGTAACTCTGAATCTATGGATCTCGGTAAGGGATAATGATACCGAAAAAGTTTCGAAGTTCCGTGAGAATACCGTTTTGAGAACCTGTGGTAAAAATTTCGACGATCTTCCGTGAAAAGAAATTATGGAATGGCCATCACCACAAATGGTACTTTCCGCTTTCGTAAAATTCTGGTTTTTCGGGGTTTTCTTAGAAACCGTCCATGATTAAATGATAGTCCACCATAGACCACATCTAATGTAAAACAACTAGCTAATTTGCTCAATTTGCCTGGGATCGAGGAAGTGTGTAATGTTTAAATTTGGAACCTGTACCGTCGGTTAGCTTATAGTATACCAATAATCTTTATACTGTTTTTATTACTAAGTAGATTGTTGTTGATATTTCCAACATGTTAATTATTTTTTTGTCACTCTCGATGGATTGTGTCCTTATATCTAATAGTTAACCGGCTATGTTCGGCCTACTGTTGTCCATCGTTCTTCCGAAAGGTACACAAGTGGCCGCTAGGCCAAAGGCTATCCATAAAACTTGACTCCTTATCTCTGTGATCAGCACAACCCGTGATACGATCACTTGAAAAATCGCATTTCACCGCGTGGCGTTTTTGGACGTAATGCAATCGTGCACTTTCGTGCGCTTATTGACGTCGGTGGGAGTCAACAAAATATTTTGACATTCGGAGGAGAAAGTTGATGATTGAAATTTCGTGGAAAAATCTCTCCGCAACGAAAATCACCTTTGTTTTTATGAGTCGCACCCCAAATGGCTTATCATATCCGTGATAGTGCATTCCGCGATAACGCAAAACGTGCTGCCCTTCTGTGAACTTTTTCAATGTCCTCCGTAAGTCCTGTTTGGTAAGGTCTCCTTATTGTGCAGACACTCTGAGAAGTAGATTTATTACATCTAACAACGAAATGTATTCGTTGGTTCCCTTTCCCTATAACATTTTCTAAGTGATGGATCTAATTACGTTTTTGGTAATTGTAATTATTAGGTATTTATTTTTATCTACAGCCTTTCAATTTGAGTGGTTTATCGTGTAACATAAATTTAACGGATTTTTTTAGAACCCATGTGGAGGACCTCACTCTTTTTATTGTTTGAGGTTGACTTCCACTTTTCGCATCATGCAGGTGTCTAAATTTTGAAGTCCTATTTAATCTTCTGGCGACTTTACTGAACGGTAAACGACAGCATCATCTGCAAACACCACAAGAGTGATGACGTTTGGTTTGTGGGGCGCTCAACTGCGCGGTCATCAGCGCCCGCACAAAGTCCCAATTTTTTCACACTCCAATTTTTTACGCAGTCCAATCTAGCCACTATCACGAATGATGATGATGATGATGAAATAATGAGGACAACACAGCCAGTACCCGGGCAGAGAAAATCCCCAATCCGTCCGGGAATCGAACCCGGGACCCCGTGATCCAGAGACAGCAACGCCAGCCACTAGAACCACAAGAGTGTTGATCAGATAAATAGTTTCCTTACACGACATGACAAAAAGAAGTGATGCAGGTGGAAGGCGAGGAGAAAATGAAACTTCACTGGCTGAGAGAGTATCTGACGTTATTTTAGTGATTACAAAATCGCGTCCAGTTTACAAAGAACTTGGCATTACGAATCTACTTATCAGTACGATATTACATTCTCTATGGACTAGATGTATGCACCATTTCCATTGGGAAGGGTAACATAAAACCGTTTCATCCTCTCCTGGGGCAAGCTGGCACACCACTGTTGTAGCTGGTACTTCATATCCTGCAGGTGCGGCGGACTGGCGACGTGCGAGGTATTCCCGACATTTTCTATCGAGAGTAGATATGGGCATTCTGTTGACCACTGGAATACCTCAACATCACGTAGACAGTTCATAGAGATGCGTGCCGTGTGTGGACGAGCATTATCTTGTTGAAAAATGGCTCCACGACGCTGTCGCAGTAGAGGTAACATATGAGGACTCCCATGTCCGTTAGGTGCCGTTGTCCCGTCAGAGTTCCCTCAGACACAACTAGCCGTGACAGGAAGACTTACCTGATAGTTCACCACACTATGGCTCAGGGAGTAACAGCGCTGCACCTCTCAAAAATATTGTAAAAATGAGACCTCTTCCCACGTCGCCGGCATATTCGCCGACGATGCTTACGTGGGATAATAGAGAACCACGATTCATCGCTGAACACAATGCGGCATCATTTATCGACAATCCGTGTTTTCCGGTCACGATGCCGCTTCAAGCGTAGGCGCTACACCACCCAAACGCGGTCGGCTGCTGCTAGTCTCCGACCAATGGTACTGTACCACGTATGACGCAGAAGATGGCAGGCGCAGACGTAAACGTGCTGATAACGCTGTCTCGTACAAGTACGCGGCATATCCGTCCTTGACAGATGACTCAATATCTGACACTGTTAACGTCCCTTATACATCTTACCAGGCCTGGTAACAACACTAACGTAGCAGTCTGGTCCCATTAATCCCACAAACCAACCAACCAACAACACTAAACCGGAACAAGACTAATTCATGGTGGTGGCCGTTCTACTGGTAACACAGAATTGCAACTCCACTCATTTGCATACGCACAGATGGTGTATACCTGTACAAAGTTGTATACACGTCCGGCTATTTGTTCTGGATGCTTCACTGTGTTTGTCAGACAGTGTTCATACCACGGAAATTGATATCTAGTCCCAAAAATTAGTGGACGTGAAATGAATGAAATGCACTTAAATGAAGTGAATGAATCGATGGAGATGAAATCAGTGAAGACGCAGTGGGATGAAATGGTACCAGTGCGAACCGTTTAGATATGCTGAACCTGGAATATAATGAACGTCAAATTTGTTACAGATGTGGTCTCGAGCCCTGACTTCTTGCTGTCACTCACCGTTTCTATGAGGTTCCTAATAGAGGAATCAGCTAGTAGGAACCCCATGGAAATGCTGACTCCCAGCAGCTGTCGTGTGAGAAATGTTTACGAACTACGGATAATGGCTAGTCAGTTGAAATCTGTTTACCCTTTAGAAACTGATTTTGCTGATATCAGCTCTCTTTCTAAGAATTCTGCCACGTTGCTGTGGGGTCTTGAATACTATGTCGACGGACGTCCTAACTGTATTAATGTCTGTATGTCCACTGGATCTAGAATTAAAAAGAAAATGTCTGCAGGAAGTGTACTCGTATTTGCGAATATTAACCTTCATTGCTTGTGTATTGGAATGAGAACAACGAAAATTTTTGTCGGACTGGTACTCGTACCCGGATTTCCCGCTTTATGCGAGTGGTAGCCTTAATCGCTTCGGCTATTCGTGCACGAATAACGGCCAACCCAAACTTATATATGTACTCGTCCATGTGTCACAATCTGCACTCGTACGTTACGTATATTCCCGCACAGGATAGATATATTTATTGGAAGTCGAAGGCCTGAGCTGGTATTGGCGTATACAAATCCGAGAGAACATTGTATCGTACCTCTTAATACCAGAGGTACTGCTGTTTCTTGAAAAAGTCTGATGAAAAAACAATATGATAAAATACAGGAAATTCTTAGGAAACAGGAGTGCTTGTTCTGCAAGGTTCGCAGGAGAGCTTCTGTAAAGTTTGGAAGGTAGGAGACGATATACTGGCAGAAGTAAAAGTTGTGAGGACCGGCCGTGAGTCGTGCTTCGGTAGCTCGGTTGGTAGAGCACTTGCCCGCGAAAGGCAAAGGTCCCCAGTTCGAGTCTCGGTCGGGGACACGGTTTTAATCTGCCAGGAAGTTTCATATCAGCGCACACTCCGCTGCAGAGTGAAAATCTCATTCTGGAAACATTTCCCAGGCTGTGGCTAAGCCATGTCTCCGCAGTATCCTTTCTTTCAGGAGTGCTTGTTCTGGAAGGTCCGCAGGAGAGCTTCTGTAAAGTTTTTAAGGTAGGAGACGAGATACTGGCAGAAGTAAAGCTGTGAGGACCGGCCGTGAGTCGTGCTTCGGTAGCTCAGTTGGTAGAACACTTGCCCGCGAAAGGCAAAGGTCCCGAGTTCGAGTCTCGGTCGGGCACACGGTTTTAATCTGCCAGGAAGTTTCAGGGGTGGGTTGTTTGGGGAAGAAGTCCAGACAGCGAGGTCATCGGTCTCATCGACTTAAGGACGGATGGGGAAAGAAGTGGGCCGTGCCCTTTCAGGGGAACCATCCCGGCATTTGCCTGGAGTGATTGAGGGAAATCACGGAAAACCTAAATCAGGATGGCCGGATGCGGGAATGAACCGTCGTCCTCCAGAATGCAAGTCCAGTTTCTAAGAAACAGGCAACAAATGTATTAACAATAAAGAATGTAACAGTTGTGGCATGGCAGAAGAGGCGGAATTTCTCAGGCACAGGGAGGATAACATTTCAGTTTCTTCCAGATGTAAATGAAAGGCTTCAGAAACATTCTGAGCCAAGTCGGGAGCTTTTCTTACATATCTGAACAGAACTGGTAAAAAGGCAACGACCAGCAGTGACTTTGGGGAAATCGGGTAACCAGATCACGTCCGATGGATACATCCTCTAGTTGAAGATACAGTAAAAACTGATGGGCACGCTTTAACAGTTGAAATTGTTTACAACATAATTAGAGTAAAAGAGACCTTTGATATCTTGTAGGTGATATGTCTCAGAAAAATCAAGGCGTCACTACAGCCAACAGAAATCACAACAGAGACGCGTAAGGCCTGTAGACGGCCCTAGGGAACGAGAACGAAGCCCAACAGCTCTGCTATCGCTTGGCCAAGTAAAATGGAGGGATGTGGCCACTAGCATACCTAAGAAAAACGAAAAAAATCAGGGCAATGTTAGTGATGCGCTCTGGTCTGTCGTCATGCTGTCTAAAGGCAGCAAGATACTGCCGAACTTGGCAAGGCGGCCGTTCTGGTACGGAACGTGGAGAGCAAATCTTAGACTGGTGCATAAGTTCCTACCGTTTTCGCATAATTTTAATAAATACATAACAGAGTTATAACAGTCCAACACTGGGGTAACTTTTCGATTCCGCGACTATGGGAATTACGTCGTTCTGAGTTCGGAGCGCATTTTCATCCGGAAAGTAAGTTACTTGAAGGTTGTTCGATATAGAGAAGGAAAGCTGAAAATATGAGGGGGCAATATCAGATGAATAATGTGGGAGAAGAACGACTTCCGAACTCAACTCCTGTGTACTGCTTTTTGTCAGTGTTGCATGATGCTGCCGGGCTTTATAGTGGAGTAGCATCACTTCACTCAGTCACTTGTTCTTGGAAAGGGTCTGCATAACGAGTCAGATAAATGTAAGCAGTGTTGGCTACACCTCTCGGAAGCAGTTCGTAGTACACCACACCGTCCCTGTTCCACCAGATGCATAACATTAACTTTTGTGGATGTGTGGAGGTCTTTGTTCGGAGTGTTGCTGCTCTGTTTGGGCTTCACCATTTCTTTTTTTTTTTTTATTTTAACATAAGGACACTATTTCTCGACACCAGTAACAAAATAGGATAGGCATGGTCGGTGTTGTTGACGAACCAATTGATGACGAACAAGCAGAGATGCACATGTTGCCACCACCTGATTTTTTTTGATTTTTATTAGAGCATGCGGTACTCATACACCCAATATGTAAATCTTCCCCACTGCATGCAAATATCGCACGAAGCTGGAATGATCAAAGTTCATCATATTTGCCAGTACTTGAGTACACTGATATGGATCGTAGTGGATTAATGCGTTCTAACGATCTTCGACTAAGCCACAAGGTCTTTCTGAACGTCGAGAGGCACTAAGGTCACAACGGTCCCCCTTAAAACGAGACAACCATTTTCTTGCCAGTCCAATATATGCATTCCGATGTTCACAAATATAGTGTGTGTGTGTGTGTGTGTGTGTGTGTGTGTGTGTGTGTCCATTTCAGATTAATGTAAAGAGAAATAGTGGAGCTACTGTAGAAGAAATACTATGTAACTGTTCTCCAAGGATGTGACCCTAATATTATCATAAGTAATCGTAGTAGACTAGTAAAAGTAACATAATTTTCAACATAGAAGTTGGCGTAGAAAAATGTGAGTTGTGGTACTAGTAATTGTTGTATTGTTTGTTATTGTAGCAGCAGTATATGATGTTGTAACAGTACAAATAAGGTAACTGTAAAATTAGTCACGATTAATTGAAGTAATGAAACCCTGTGGCTACTTTTCTGTCACAGTAAAGGAGCAACCAGCTGAGAGTGGAAAAAGGTGCCATAGGAAAACCATATCGTCTGGCGTACAGGTGGCGATCTTTATTTTAGAAACTGTAGCATTCATTTTGTTGTCGATGTTGTAACTATGCAATGACTGAAGACTCAAATATGCATTACGCTAATTCGAGATGGGTGAAAGGTCTAAACACGTATTAGCTTAAATAAAAATACATAACAAAGTGCACGTTGCTCTACTTCTTAAAGTAGTATTATCCGCAGCCATGGAGCTCTACACCGAGTAAATTGTATAAATTATAATCGTTATTTGTTCTTTTGTATTCTTAACACTGGTACTGTGAATTTTATATGCACTGTATATTGCGATTAACATTTCCATGTACATTTTCGTAATTGTCTCAAATTTCTTGTCAATGTTATCATGACGTTAATAATTATTTCTATTTGTTTACCGAGCGAGGTGGCGCAGTGGTTAGACACTGGACTCGCATTCGGAAGGACGACGGTTCAATCCCGCGTCCGGCCATCCTGATTTAGGTTTTCCGTGATTTCCCTAAATCACTCCAGGCAAATGCCGGGATGGTTCCTCTGAAAGGGCACGGCCGACTTCCTTCCCCATCCTTCCCTACTCCGATGAGACCGATGACCACGCTGTCTGGTCTCCTTCCCCAAAACCATCCAACCAACCAATCTATTTGTTTCTTATAACTGTATCTGTGCGTGCTTGTGCGCCGCCTCAGTCAAACCACGGTGAGTGCGAACAAGCAAGCACAGAGATTAGGTAGTCTTCTGAAGGTTTTAAACGTCAACAGTCATTCGTAGACCGACTTTTTACTACTGACGTGCTATACGCAGTAAATATTATGTGGCCAACAATGTACCTGGGTACAGATGCTGCAGTGCGAATGGTACGTCTCTTACTATTTCTATGTTTTATGTCCGCCTGCTTAGCTGAGTGGTAACGTGCTTGCCTCCAGTGCAAGCGGGCCCGCGTTCGATTCGCGGCCGGGTGGGAGATATTCTCCTAGTGTGGACTGGCTGTTGCGTTGTCCTTATCAAGTCGCCAGATGTAGCGTCGACTGCAGTAAGACTTGCACTTGGCGGCCGAACTTCCCCGGATGGGGCCTCGCGGCAAACGTTGCCATACACTCATTTCATTTTTCAATACTTTTTAAAAGAACTGTATGTTTTAAAGCTCGTTAAATGTTCACATTAACGGAAAGACAATTTTCTGTTTATTTTCATGGACTTGAAGATAATTGTTATTCCATCGAAACCGTCATTCAGCAAACTGTAATTTTATTTTTGTTATTGTAATAAAGAATATTAAGAATTTTTAATCAATAAATAAATCTCAATAACACTGGAAGGTCAAGAAAGAATTTCTCGGATTAAAAAGGACGTAAGACAAAGATTTAAGTTTTCGCCCCTACTGTTCAATCTACACAGCAGAGAATCAATGATGTAATAAAATTCAGGGTGAAAAGATTTCAGTGGGAAGAATCGCTGATGACGTTGCTACCCTCAGTGAAAGTGAAGAATAATGTTGAATGGAATGAAAAGTGTAATAAGTGCAGTATATGGATTGAGAGTTAATAGAAGAAGACGAAAGTAATGAGAAACAGCTGACGTGAGAACAGCGAGAAACTTCACATCAGAATTGGGTATCATGAAGTAGACGAAGTAGGTACCAAAACAACCCATGATGGACGGAGCAAGGACGACTTATAAAGCAAACTAGCACTGGCAGAAGGGGCATTCCTGGCCAAGAGAAGTCTTCTAAATTTGAGGAAGCAGTTGCTCAGAATGTACGTTTGGAGCACAGCATCGTAGGGTAGTGAAACATGGCGTGTGGGAGAACCGGAAAAGAAAAGAATCGAAGAATTTTGAAACTAAGGTGGACTGACAGGGTAAAGAATGAGGATGTTTCTCCGCATAACCAGTGAGGAAAGGAATATATCAACAACACTGACAAGAAGAAGGGACAGGGTGATGGGACATCTGTGAAGACAGCAGAGTTCAACTTCCTCGTTACTAGAGCTTTGGAGGGTGAATAATGTAGAGGAAGACATATATATAGGGATACATAGGACAGATAACTGAGGACGTACGTTGCAAGTGATGCGCTGAGAAGAAAAGGTTGGCGCAGGACAGGAGTAAGAAGACTGATGAATAATAAAAAAAAAAGACAGGGGAAATGTCATAAATGGAAGGCCTAAATGTAGGATGATCTGGTGTGCTCTTATGAGGCTCTTAAAGGCAAAGTTCCGGGCACGAACCCTGGTTCATCGTTTAACTTTAATTGGATACGTTCTCCTCTGTTGACGAATCATTCCAGCCAGTAAATAACAGGCGCGCAGAAGTTTTTCTTTGCTTCAGGAGACTGATCCGTGGAACGAGTGCCTATGCTGCACGTGGCGATTGACATAGAGGGCACGCTGGATTGGCCGGGCCTGTGGGCTGTGGCCCGGAACCAGCGTGGCAGACCCACGCGCGCTGGGCGCCGTCGCTTTCTCCGGTACTTTGCGTGGGCGGCGCCGGTCACTCGCTGGGGCTCTCCGGGAATAGCCGGCTGGCAGCTGGAACGGAGAACCTCCAAGTAAATGCCCGATAAGCGACAGGCCCGTGCGACCACGTGGCCGCGCCAACACCCAGCAGTCGTGCCTACCACTCTACAGTGGGCGAAGGACGCAAGATTTTAATTATTTGATCCATCAATCTTCTGACTTGTTTGATGTGGCCCGCTACGAATTCCTCTCTTGTGCTAACCTCTTCAACCCAGATTCGCGCCGCGCGGTGTAAGGAATCTTGTCACGGTTCGCGTGGCTCCTCTCCCCCCTTCCCCTCGTCGGGGGTTAGAGTCCTCCTTCGGGCATGAGTGTGTGTGTTGTCCTTAGCGTAAGTTACTTTAAGTTAGATTAAGTAGTGTGTAAGCCTAGGGACCGGTGACCTTAGCAGTTTGATCCCTTAGAAACTTCCCACAAATTTCCAAAAAAATTTCCCAGAGTAGCACTTGCAACCTACGTCCTCAATTATTTATTGGATATATTCCAATCTCTGTCGTCCTCTACAGTTTTTGCCCTCTACAGCTCCCTCTAGTACCACGGAAGACGTTTCCTATTGTCTTAACAGATGTCCTACCATTCTATCGCTTCTCATTATCAGTGTTTTCCACACATTTCCTTCTTCTCGGATTCTGCGCAGAACCTCCCTATTCCTTACCTTATCAGACCACCTAATTTTAAACATTCATCTACAGCACCACATCTCAGATGTTTCTATACTTTTTTGTTCCGGTTTTCCCCCAGTCCATGTTTCCCTACCATACTCTAAACGTACAAAAATGGCTCTGAGCACTATGGGTCTCAACTGCTGAGGTCATTAGTCCCCTAGAACTTAGAACTAGTTAAACCTAACTAACCTAAGGACATCACAAACATCCATGCCCGAGGCAGGATTCGAACCTGCGACCGTAGCGGTCTTGCGGTTCCAGACTGCAGCGCCTTTAACCGCACGGCCACTTCGGCCGGCTCTAAACGTACATTCTCATGGCCAGTAATGATCTTTCTACCACTGCTAGTCTGCTTTTCATGTCCTCCTTGCTCTGTCTGTCACGGGTTATTTTGGTGCCTAGATAGTAGAATTACTTAACTTCGCCGACTTCGTGATCATCAGTCCTGGTGTTAAGTTTCTCACTGTTCTCATTTCTGTTACTTCCCGTTATTTCGTCTTCCTTCGATTTACTCTCAGTCGATATTCTGTACTCATTAAACTGTTCATTCCATTCGGCAGATCATGTTATTCTTCTTCACTTTCACTCAGGATAGGTATGTCATCAGCGAATTGCAACATTGATATCTTTTAATCTTGAACTTTAATTCCACTCCTGAACATTTCTTTTAATTCTGTCATTGGTTCTTCGATGTACAGATTGAACAGTAGGGGCGAAAGGCTACATCTCTTTCTTACACCCTTTTTAATCTGACCATTTCGTTTTTGGTCGTCCACTCTTATTATTCCTTCTTGCCTCTTGTACGTCTTGTATATTACCCATCTCTTCCTATAGCTTACCCCCATTTTTCTCAAAATTTCGAACATCTTGACCATTTTATATTGTCGAACGCTCTTTCCAGGTCGACAAATCCGAGGAACGAGTCTTGATTTTGCTTTAGTCTTGCTTCCAACTATCAACGGAAAAGTCAAAACTGCCTCTCGTGCCTTTACCTTTTCTAAAGCCAAACTGATCGTTATCTAGTACATCCTCAATTTTCTTTTTCTTTCTTCTGTATTTTATCCTTGTCAGCAACTTGGATGCATGAGCTGTTAAGCTGATTGTGCGATAATTCTCGCACTTGTCAGTTCTAGCAGTCTTCGGAATTGTGTGGATGCTACACTCCTGGAAATGGAAAAAAGAACACATTGCCACCGGTGTGTCAGACCCACCATACTTGCTCTGGACACTGCGAGAGGGCTGTACAAGCAATGATCACACGCACGGCACAGCGGACACGCCAGGAACCGCGGTGTTGGCCGTCGAATGGCGCTAGCTGCGCAGCATTTGTGCACCGCCGCCGTCAGTGTCAGCCAGTTTGCCGTGGCATACGGAGCTCCATCGCAGTCTTTAACACTGGTAGCATGCCGCGACAGCGTGGACGTGAACCGTATGTGCAGTTGACGGACTTTGAGCGAGGGCGTATAGTGGGCATGCGGGAGGCCGGGTGGACGTACCGCCGAATTGCTCAACACGTGGGGCGTGAGGTCTCCACAGTACATCGATGTTGTCGCCAGTGGTCGGCGGAAGGTGCACGTGCCCGTCGACCAGGGACCGGACCGCAGCGACGCACGGATGCACGCCAAGACCGTAGGATCCTACGCAGTGCTGTAGGGGACCGCACCGCCACTTCCCAGCAAATTAGGGACACTGTTGCTCCTGGGGTATCGGCGAGGACCATTCGCAACCGTCTCCATGAAGCTGGGCTACGGTCCCGCACACCGTTATGCCGTCTTCCGCTCACGCCCCAACATCGTGCAGCCCGCCTCCAGTGGTGTCGCGACAGGCGTGAATGGAGGGACGAATGGAGACGTGTCGTCTTCAGCGATGAGAGTCGCTTCTGCCTTGGTGCCAATGATGGTCGTATGCGTGTTTGGCACCGTGCAGGTGAGCGCCACAATCAGGACTGCATACGACCGAGGCACACAGGGCCAACACCCGGCATCATGGTGTGGGGAGCGATCTCCTACACTGGCCGTACACCACTGGTGATCGTCGAGGGGACACTGAATAGTGCACGGTACATCCAAACCGTCATCGAACCCATCGTTCTACCATTCCTAGACCGGCAAGGGAACTTGCTGTTCCAACAGGACAATGCACGTCCGCATGTATCCTGTGCCACCCAACGTGCTCTAGAAGGTGTAAGTCAACTACCCTGGCCAGCAAGATCTCCGGATCTGTCCCCCATTGAGCATGTTTGGGACTGGATGAAGCGTCGTCTCACGCGGTCTGCACGTCCAGCGCGAACGCTGGTCCAACTGAGGCGCCAGGTGGAAATGGCATGGCAAGCCGTTCCACAGGACTACATCCAGCATCTCTACGATCGTCTCCATGGGAGAATAGCAGCCTGCATTGCTGCGAAAGGTCGATATACACTGTACTAGTGCCGACATTGTGCATGCTCTGTTGCCTGTGTCTATGTGCCTGTGGTTCTGTCAGTGTGACCATGTGATGTATCTGACCCCAGGAATGTGTCAATAAAGTTTCCCCTTCCTGGGACAATGAATTCACGGTGTTCTTATTTCAGTTTCCAGGAGTGTATTTTCCGAAAGTGAGATGGTAGGTCGCTAGACTGATACATTCTACACACCAGTGTGAAAAGTCATTTTGTTGCCGCCTCTTCCAATGAGTTTAGAAATTCTGATGGGATGTTATCGATCCCTTCTGACCTATTTGATCCTCCAAAGCTCGCTTAATTTCTGATTCTAATACCGAATCCCCTATCTCTTCTAAATCGACTCCTGTTTCTTCTTCTAATACATCATAAAAATGTTCCCCCTCACACAGGCCTTCAATGTACTCTTTTCACATATCGCCTCTCTCCTCTGCATTTAGAAGTGCAATTCCCGTTGCATTCTTAATGTTACTACACATGCTTTTAATGTCACCGAAGGTTGTTTTGACTTTCCTGTACGCTGAGTTTGTCCTTCCGACAATCACTTTTTTTTCGATTTCTTCACATTTTTCATGCAGCCATTGCGTCTTAGCTTCCCCGCGCTTCTTGTTTATTTTATTCCTCAGCGACTTTTATTTCTGTATCCCTGGATTTCACTGATCGTTTCTGTACTTCCTTCTTTTATCGATCAACCGAAGTATTTCTTCTGTTACCCATGGTTTTTTCGCAGTTACCTTCTTTGTACCTGCGTTTTTCTTTCCAACTTCTGTCATTGCCCTTTTTAGTGATGTCCGTACCTCTTCATCTGTACTGCCTACTGAACTATTCGTTATTGGTGTATCTATGGCGTTAGAGAACCTCAAGCGTATCTCGTCACACCTTCGTACTTCTGTATCCCACTTCTTTGCGTATTGATTCTTCCTGACTAATGTCTTAAACTTCAGCCTACTCTTCACACTACTATATTGTGATCTGAGCCTATATCTGCTCCTGGTACACCTCCCACATCATCCATGCTTTTCTAAGTATACCTCCTCTTCTTGTGATTCTTGAACAGAGTATTCGCTACTACTGGATGAAATTTATTACGGACCTCAATTATTCTCTCTCCTCTCTCATTCCTTGTCTCGAGCCCATATTCTCTAACCTTTTCTTCTACTCTTTCCCCTACAACTGCATTTCAGTCCCCCACGACTATTAGATTTACATTTTCCTTTACATACTGTATTGCCCTTTCGGTATCCTCCTATACGTTCTCTATCTCTTCATCTCCAGCTTGCGACGTCGGCATGTTTACCTAAACTATCGTTGTCGATGTTGGTTTGCTGTCGATTCTGATAAGAGTAACCTTATTATCAAACTGTTCACAGTTGAAATGGTTCAAATGGCTCTGAGCACTATGGGACTCAACTTCTGAGGTCGTTAGTCCCCTAGAACTTAGAACTAGTTAAACCTAACTAACCTAAGGACATCACAAACATCCATGCCCGAGGCAGGATTCGAACCTGCGACCGTAGCGGTCTTGCGGTTCCAGACTGCAGCGCCTTTAACCGCATGGCTACTTCGGCCGGCTCTGTTCACAGTAACACACTCTCTGCCCTACCTCCTTATTCATAACGAATCCTTCTTCCGTTACACCATTTTCTGCTACTGCTAATATTACCCTATACTCATCTGACCGAAACGCTTGTTTCTTTCCATTTCTGTTCACTGACTCTTACTACATTAGACTGAGCCTCTGCATTTCCCTTTTAAAATTTTCTAGCTTTCCTACCACATTCAAGCTTCTGACATTCCATTCCCCGTCTAGCAGAATGTTATTATTTCGTTGATTATTCAATCGTTTTCTCATGGTAACCTCCCCCTTGGCAGACCCCTTCCGGAGATCCGATTGGCGGACTATTCCGGAATCTTTTGCCAATGTAGAGACCACCATGACACTTTCTCAGTTACAGGCCACATGTCTTGTGGATACTCGTTATGTGTCTTTAAAGCATTGCATCCTCATGCCGTTGATCATCGTTGATTCTTCCGCCTTTAAGGTCAGTTTCCCACGCCAAGGACAAGAGAGTGTCCGCTCCTCTGCCCTCTTTGACATGGCTTTGGCAGTATGTGGGTGACTTCTTATGCTCGAAGTCTTCGGTCGCCAATGCAGATTATTAATCAAAATTTAAGCGGTGGCGGATTTGGAACAAGGGACAGAGGACGTTTTGATTATTAATCAAAGATGCTACCCCATTACAAAAGTTCATAAAGGGCTGAAATTGATTGGCTGAGCTTGTCTTCTTTCTCGATCCCTGACTAACGCTGGGGTTACTCCTCATCGACATAACCAGGTTACCTCGAACCCGCTTATAGCAGGAAAGCAGCGCAGCCGCACTGCGCGAGTTAGTGACGACAGTTAAGAAAAAAATTGGTTATTATTTCGTATAAGAAATGTGGAATCGTCCAGAGATCTCGGTAGCACATCAAAGTCGGCAACACATATCGATACTACAGACATTAGCGAGTTCTCGCTCCAGTCCGCAATGACGTATGGGAGGCGTTCCAGAAACTACGTCTTCCCTCTCAGTATAGCAACGCCATCTGGGTGAGATAAATATAGAGCCGAGCCTGCAAGAGCTCAGCCCAGTTCGAGACCTCAGTTGCAGCAGTCAACATCATAGTGTAGGACCAACGAGTTGTTAAAGTTCCAATGTACTGTTTTAAATGCCGAACATTGTACCTCTAGAGAACAGTTCGTTATTTAGTGCATCAAGTGGTGCTTTCGTAGTCAACGACAGTTGTAAAGTATCCAGCACTCCTGTAGCAAAGAGGTGTGTCAAAATTAAGTAGATATTTTATTCGTTCACGTAATAAAGTGAACTGATGTTTCATGTGCTCTAGTTTGATGAGCCTTCTCCCACAGCAGTCAAGGAACCCACAGCTGTGGCCGGATGAAAGTAGTTTCGTCTGGTCACATGAAATGTGCCTGTTCCAATGTCATGAACTATAGTAAGCGACTATTTAAACTACTGACTTCAATCAAGTGCCAGCAGTAGGTGAAAAGTGTTTCTGTTCTAGTGTCTAATTTCTCTTCATTACAAAAGGAGTCCTAAATTTGTTTCAGCTCACTTCCCTGAAAAAGCTTTGAGCCAATTCTCACCCTTTTAGGATTACTAAATTTTAATTTCCTGTCACACGGCATTAGGCAAGATTCAAATGGCTCTGAGCACTATGGTACTTAACATCTGAGGTCATCAGTCCCCTAGAACTTAGAATTACTTAAACCTAACTAACCGAAGGACATCACACATATCCATGCCCGAGGCAGGATTCGAATCTGCGACCATAGCGGTCCCGCGGTTCCAGAATGAAGTGCCTAGAACAGCTCGGCCACACTGGCCGGACATTAGGCAAGAAACAGTATACTTCTTGACAAGGTTCGCAACATCTTCCCCATTCTTCCCCTATCCCAGCTCCGTCTCTAGTGAAGTCGTCTACGGAAGGAACATTCCAAGCCTCGACATGAAGTATACTACTTTTTACCTAACGTCGGCTGAGAATGAACCTAAAAGTCTGGATTCCACAGTTGACGACATTGCAGCTGGCATTCTCGTATGAAATTATAAACAGATGGTTTTAAGTTTCATCGTATTTTCCAACTCATCAAGGACGGCTGCCTGAGCTATCGTACACTGTAACAAAAAAAAAAAAAAAAAAAACACCACGAAGATATTGTCCGAATGGAACGGAAATCGGTAGATGTAATGAACGTGTATAGAAAAACAAATGAGCGCAATTTTAGAAAAGGCGGATGATTTATTGAGGAGAAAGAGCTTCATAAGTGTAGCAACTCCCTAACCTGTTCGTCCACCTCTTGTCATTATGCAAGAAGTTGATTGATAGAATTGTTGGATGTCATCCTGTGGATATCGTGCTAAATACTGTCCAATAGACGCGTCACATCGTTACAATACCGAGTTTGTTGGAGGGCCTTGCCCAAATGCTCCAAACGTTCTCAATTGTGGATAGATCCAGCGACCTATCTGTCCAAGGTAGGGTTTGGCAAGCACGAAGACAGTAGAAATTCTCGCTGTGTGTGGACGGGCATAATTTTGAGGAAAGTAAGACCAGGATGGCTTGCCATACAGGGAAACAATACAGGGTGTACAAAATCGATGACGCACCACCTTGTTTGTCCGGCTGTGAAAGAAATGACACACCAGACCATCACTCCCGGCTGTAGGGCCATATAGCGGACAGCAGCGAGGTTGCTGTCTCATCACTGTCCGGGGCATCTTCAGGCACGTCTTCGCTTGTCATCCGGAGTAAGTTCGAAGCGGGTCTCGTCACTGAAGACCATTCTACTCCAGTCAATGACCGTACAGGCCGAATGTGCCCGACACCACTGCAGACGGGCTTGTTGGGGTACAGAGTTCAATAGCAGTCGGTGCATTTGGCGCTTTCAGCTCAGTTCCCTTTCTGTGATCGGGCACCAGCTGCACGCCAGATCGGTGACAGGGATAAATTCGGGGTCTGAGTGCCTCTCCGATGGTTTCTCGTTCCTCACGTTCTGCCGTCTCTCTAGGTCGGCCGCTTCTTTCTTGACGTAGTGTTCGTCCGTGGTTCACCCATTCCTGCCAACACTGTCGAATACCGGCAGCGCTCCTATTCAAATGTTGAGCGATTCGCCGATTACTCCAACCGGCTTCTTTGAGCCCAGCTACACATCCTCTCTTAAACGCTGACGTCTGCGCATATTGTTCACGCGCCTGTCTACGAGGCATAGTTACTGTCAAACTGAGCACTCAGAATGAAATTCGCAAAACTTTATATTCTGGTATCGACATGTCCCCTGTTTATTATCCTTGCTAGTCTCGGGTGAAATTGCGATACAGCTTTTACACATTCATCCATCGGCCGCCAAAGTTTACAACTTTGCATTTTCCCTCGATGACCGCGTAAATATCAATTAGTGACCAGTCTGCACAAATCCTTCGGTGTGCGTCATTTGTTTGTCTTAGAATGTATTTAAATAAATTATGCAACATCAGACACCATCACAAATATTTACTAAATCTTCTGAATGTCATTTTCCTTCTACTCATTGCATTATATTACAACAGCGAAGCTTAATTTCATATTTTTTCCTAAACATACGTACCACCTTTGAAGAAGACAAACTTTGTAATGCGGATGCACGAATGGTGTCACTCCCGCATCAAACTTAATACCATAGCAGCTGATGAATATTTTTATAAACCAGATTTGAGGACAGCGGGCCTCACGAATACTTGATTCGGGCCACATGCGGCCCGCCGGTCGCCGTTTGACGACCACTGTCTAACCTATAGCATCATCAAGTCGATTAGCATCCGGTTCCAGGGGAGCAGTTTGAACACTTAACACTTGCTTTCGTGTTTGTGCACATTTGATGACAGCTATATTACCAATTAAGTATTCATTAAGTTTCAGTTAAATCGAACGTAACGAATCTCACTTCAACAGTAGATATTCGTAGCGTTCTGTGGAAACCAGTTTTTCACAGGAAAATCAGAACCAGCGATTCCATGCCGAGCATAGGTCAATGATGTGTGTTGCCAGGAGAGAGAACTCCTGGGTTAGATGCTGTGCACAGAGAGAGAGTAAACCAGGCGACTCCACATTGTATTCTTTTTACCTCCCTGCATAGAACGAATCATATTTTTACATTGTAACGTGTACACCATTCTAGATGGCTGCATCTATACATAAATCTACTTCTGTTTCCTGAAAACCACTAAGAAGTGCACTGCAACTGGCATTTCTCATTGTACGAGTTATTGGGGCTTTTACTGTTCCATACTCATGGAGCAGGAAAGAATCGTTGTTTAAACACCTCTGTAATAAGCGTGGGGGAGGGGGGAGAGGAGTGGGGGGAGGGGGACTTGTAGCGTATGCGTACATTCATAGCTGCCTCCTGAAACTTAACAAGTAGGTGATTTTCGGGAGATATTCTCCGTCTGCCTTCAAGCGTTTCCCAATACCGCTTTTTTTTCCGGCTGCTCCGTGACGCTCTGTCCCAGGCTACACAGGTCTGTTAACTCTGTTCCGTATTTCGTAGGAAAAGAAAGGAAGGCTAGGGTCCAACATCATGTCAACAAACACCTCTTCAGAGATGGAGTACCAACGGGAGCAGTGCGGGCACATGGCTGCGCAGCCCCACCGTTTTCAAAGGACATCTGGTCACAGGCCATAATCGACTTAGGGAAGGCTTAAATAGCAACGGCCGGATAGGAATTTGAGCCCTGCTGCTTCCGGGTGTTAGTCCAATTTGCTAACCTCTGCGCTACTAGGCCCCATGTGTACGTTCGTCCTTTAACTCTTTGCAGTTTATGTTTATAAGAATCGAAGTTGGCCCATTAAATGACAAATCATTCAGTTGTTTTTTCTATAAACTTTCTTATTTTACATATTAAAGGAGGTTGTACAAAATCTCTTACTCACGTTTGGGTCGTGGAGCGGTCGATCTTGCTCCAGCTTTGAGCAGGGTCCGATATCTCGCGTTAAATGGCAGTTTGGATATTAGAGAAACTCTGGCGCGGCTAGTTTTAAAAGGGCATGCACGGTGGCGTTAGAAACAGACAGGCAGCGGAAGAAGACAGTGGCAGACAATGAGCGAGCGAGAAAGAGAGTGTGTGTTTGTTTGTGTGTGTGTGTGTGTGTGTGTGTGTGTGTGTGTGTGTGTGTGTGTGTGAGAGAGAGAGAGAGAGAGAGAGAGAGAGAGAGAGAGAGATAGAGAGAGGAGCAGAGAAAGGGAGCACTAGACGGCACTATGAGTGCTTCCTCGCATAGATAAGAGGTGGAGCTATAGTGCAACTAGCCGTATGCAGAGTCGCTATGTGTTGTGGCCGGTGTGGTCGGGTGGTTGTCTGTGGCGGTTTGGTCCTCGCGAGCTGAGAGGAGTACGTAGTGTCACAGTGTCTGTAACCGGTGCGTGTTAGCTTGGCTCAGTTCCACGAGTGGATCGCACTTCCAGCAAAGCATTTGCTGTTTACTTCCCACTGAATGCACCGTTCCGGAGATAGCTTGTGAAACAAATCATAGGTCCTCAGCTCAGCATCTGAGAATGGTATTCCATCACTACCGACTAAGGACGCAATGAAAGTTTTACATTAGGAGCGACTATTAGTATGTGCGGAAATTGTGTTGATGCAAGACCAAAGTAACGACCATAGACGTGGGATGCTCGACCGCCCAATCTAAAGTTAATCCGCCATGTAAACACAGTTCTTTTGGAAAAGAGGAGTTTGATATTCAATTATTGTAAGAGGGAATCGCGTACTTTGCCATTGGATTGCTTACCTTTCAAGTTATTCAATTTGTTGGTAATTGTGAATAGTTCTTTTCTTAATATTTATTCCAAAGTTTACCTAAATAAATTTTAAAATTGAAGAAATCTTTGAAAGTTTTTCTATCGAAACATTATTTTAATATTTTGAAATCTGGTTTTGTTGGAAAGTCTTGCGAAAATTTAAATTTAAACGGTCATGATTTTGCAAGTAAAACAAAGCTTTGCCTAGAGTCCAATAGTTGTTAGTCATTGTGATTTGAAATTGCCAGCGTTTGGGTACTTAGCAAAATAAATAAGTTTTTTTAGTGGAGGTTAACATTTCTTGTCCTAGCAGATCTCTTACCCCACAAGCTTGGAACTATACGATTGGTCCAAAATTAATTGGTAATTGTCTGATTAAAACTGCGTGGAATTATGTAAATTGCAATATTTTCTAAAGCAGAGGACCAATTTTTACGTTCGAAAAAGCCTCTTTTGTCCATTAATCTATCTCAAGTCTTCTGGCGTGCCTCAGTGGATAAACAGCAAAACACAGATAATTATGAAAGTGTGTTGGAATTTGAAAGAGAACGTTCTCCCTTGTAAAATTTTGTTTTCTAATGCTGCAGATTAGCAATGCTTAGCCTCCGAGTTCTAATCGTAAACGTATTATTTGTGTTTCTTTCGTAGATAAGAAAATTCCTTTCTTTTTGAACTGATGGTTTATTTTGTTTCTGATCAAATATGTTTCGGAAGTTCATATCAAACATTGTCCGTGGTTTAAATTTCTTATACTTTTCGGGTATCATTTGTTCTTCTGTACGCACTAGGATTTCAATTGTTATTTGGTCACTAAAAAATAATTAGCACATTGCATTACCGGTTTCGGCACTAAGTTGGCATATTCAGATGTCATTAATCCACTGAAAATCATCGTCAATTATAGTTAGGCACTTTGAAGAAAATGAAATCTAAAATACGTAAGTGAATGTACATCATATCATCACATAGTGACGCATGCTTTATCACATGTTGACGATGTGATGTACGTTCATTGAAGTATCTTTGTTTCGTGATCTTCAAAGTGCCAAACTGTATTAGACGATGCCTTTTAATCGATTAATGTCATCTGAATATGGCAACTTCGTGTCGAAGCCGGTAATGTGAATATCACATATTTTTTTACGATCGTGAAGCAATAAATTAATGTTCAAGTATAGTATGTCACACTTACACATTTCACTACACGTAACCTTTCGTTCTGCTCACTACGTGTTGCTTTATCCACCAGCAAGCGGTCAGGACCATGTGCAGTGTAAAAAAGGAAAGGTTACGTGTAGTGAAATGTTGAAGTGTGAGGTACTAACTGTTGGGACCCTGTACTGCGTGCACCTAGAAAGCAGTGGACAAACGAAACAAACATAAAAATGAAAACCAGTAATAATGGCTAATATGAATCGGAGAAACATGTTTGGTTAAAAACAAAATAAAACATCCAGTTATGAAAGATCTGATTTTTTTTAATTATCTGCATGACACAAATAATTGAACAGTAACTAAGAAAAAAATGATGTAAATATTGGCAATGGTAAATGTTTTAGGTTCAGCGTATGAAAGTCTTTGATGAAGAAGTAATTTATCACGGGTACGCCTGTATCTGTTTAAGATACATCAGTCGATATCTGTAGCAAATGTAGTTCAACAGCACTTGTGAGAGTCATTAATCGAGGTGTGTTGCTTATCGCGATCGTGCATGCATGTTTCTTGCTTCATATGGATACAAGCGGATCTGTAATAAAACCCATTATGCTTTCTGATGTGTGTAAGTGTGTAATAACGTCAAATCCATCGATAAATCAGATCCGCGTAGTCTCATAGTGGTTAATACCTTCAGAATTTTTGGTGCAACGAAAATAGTCAGTCAAAAAAGCATTTCTATTTCATCATCAGAAAACAATCTGATAGTAGCACGGAGTAAAGCTTATGAAACGACACATTAACAACGCAATTAGCCACAAAATTTGTGGATAAAATCTACTACTAATTACAACACGTAGCTGTGTATTCCCAACAGTCTAAACATTACATAGACGCTATGTATCGGAAACTCTGAGGAGAAAAATAGACCAAGTGCCACTGTCTTGCATCAAGGACTATATTTCTTTATTCTAGCACAGCCCGTGTTAATTCTAAAATGAGGATGCCAGTAGACTAAAACGAGAATCAGACTTTAGATACATTAAAAAATAGTGACACTAGAAAAGATCATATTGGCGGTGAAACTAAAGCAGCTATTATCTTAAAGATTGATTTGAGCACATTTTTACAACTAGGGACTTCAATAAATAATGCAACACTTTTTTTCTTAAAACAGATTGGTTTTATTGAGGATTCCAATACTCTCACTTTATTCACTACTGTCTTGGCTACAAAACACTATTTTTCAACGTAATCTCCGTTCAATACAACGGCCTTGCGCCACCTTACTGGGAAGGACCGCATGCCCGCGTGGTACCACTCTACTGATCGACATGGGCTGGCTCAAATGGCTCTGAGCACTATGGGACTTAACTGCTGAGGTCATCAGTCCCCTAGAACTTAGAACTACTTAAACCTAAGTAACCTAAGGACATCACACACGTCCATGCCCGAGGCAAGATTCGAACCTGCGATCGTAGCAGTCACGCGGTTACGGACTGAGCGCCTAGAACCGCTAGACCACCGCGGCCGGCGGATCGACATGGGATCCAACGTACTGCTTCCTGCGGAGTGCATCCTTCATTAGGACAAACAAATGGAAGTTCGAAGTTCGAAGTTGCGAGATCCGGACTGTAGGATGGATGACGACGAACAGTCCAATGCAGTTTTGTGAGTTCCTCTCGTGTGTGCAGACTTGTGTGAGGCCTTAGGTTGTCATGGAGAAGAAGCTCGTTTGCATTTTTGTAGCGACGAACACGCTGAAGTTTTTTCAGTTTCCTGAGGACAGCACAACAGACAACAGAGTTGATTGTTGCTCCATAAGGGAGGACGTCAAGCAGAATGACTCCTTCAGAGTCCCAGAAGACAGTCATCATGACTCTGCCGACTGAGAGAGCGGCTTTGAACAATTTCTTCAGAGGAGAGAAAGTATGGCACCACTCCACGGATTACCGTTTTCTTTCCGATTCGAAGTGATGAACCCACGTTGCATCGCCTGTGATGATGTTAGATAAAAAATTCTCACGATCAGCTTCGTGACATGCAAATAATTCCACACAGATGGTCTTTCGTTGCCCTTTATGGTTTTCTGTTATGTGGCTAGAAACCCAGCCGCCACACATCTACGAGTACCCCAACTGGTGGACGAGCGTGTCAGTACCTTCAATAGAGACGTCCATTGTGCAGCGAGTTGTTTAATTACGATCCATCGATCACCTCGAATGAGCGTGTTCGCACCTTACTGCATTGCAGTAGTTATTGCGGCGAGCAGCAGGCCAGCACACGGGAGACTGGACAGGTTTTGCGTGACCTTGTTGCGTTGATGACAGACGCATCGTTCAACGACTCACCGTGCTCTTGCTTACTACCAGGTCTCCGTAAGACATTCTGCAAGCGCCCATGAGTATCTGCAATTCTCTGGTTTTCCACCACAAGAAATTCAATGAGAACTTTGCGCTTGGAACGCGGTCTAACGCGCTGGTTCCCGAGCGGGAAGGCCTGTCGGTCCTCAGCACGAATCCACCTGGCGGATTAGTGTAGAGGTCCGGTGTGCCGGCCAGCCTGTGGATGGTTTTTAAGGCGGTTTTCCAACCGCCTCGGCGAACACGGGCTGGTTCCCCGCATTCCGCCTCAGTTACACTAAGTAGGCGATTGCTGCACAAACACTGTCTTCATGTACGCCTACATCATGATTACTCTACCACGCAAACACTTTGGGTTAGACTTGTCTGGTATGAGATGTTCCGGGGGGGGGGGAGGGGGGAGGAGGGGGGGAGGGGGCAGGGGGCCACTGAGGCCCTGGGTTCGGTGTGGGGCGGCGGTGGGGTGGGGGAATGCTATGGCTTGTTGGCCTGTTGTGGGGTTGTGAACCACTGAGGACTGCGGCGGGACGAAGCCTCTCCGTCGTACCTAGGTCACCGGTTCAATACACCCAATAAGGGATGAAGTGGAAATATTCCAGGACATCCCACAATAAATTTCGCATTTTTGCAACCGATGTTGGCCTAGAAAATTATGTATTGTATTACTCACTGAACTTCCCTCGTATAAAATAAGACGTTGACATTACGTCCGAATACCTTTACTGTACTTTATGTGCTTTATGACCGACTGCTTTTATGCATTTTAAGCCAGATGATAGGAGAGCTTCACTCCCAAAACGTGTAGCTGTAGGTAAGATTTCTTATATTTATGTGTTATACGCTAAATGACTACAACGATAGAAAACTAATAAATGAACGCAAAATGGTAGAACTGTTTTTTCTATGTATAATACTTAATAGAATCGTAACTTAGGGAAAAGTACACTAATAACATACCTCGTAACTGAAGTTCAGGGTGACCATGAGCTTCTCTGCCTTTTTTTTTTTTTTTTTTTTTTTGTATTACGATCACTTAAGACGGCGGTATAGGTTACAGCATCACAGGAGCATAAGTTTAAACGATGTTGAGCCACTCAGCATTTATATTCGCATGAAAAACAAATCAGAGCGCACGAAACAGAAACTGGTTACATATACCTTGGATGTTTAAAGTGCAGGGAAACAGCATATGCCAGATAGCTCCCGAAAGAACTAAGATAACGATTGACAACAGCATGCTTGCGTAGGTACAACATTTTGCTCAGGTGTGGTGTCTTGCGTGCTTCAGTGATACAGATAGCCATAGCGTAGGTGCAACCACAACAGAGAGGCATCTGTAGAGAGCTTACACTAACAATGCTCCTGTAGAGAAGTACCAGATTTTTCAGCAGTTGCTAGTTGCAAGATGATTAACTGAGTTGCCCAGAGACAAGGTAACTTTAGTCGGTTTGATAAAGCACTTTATACTGCCCGTTAGTAAAGTCATTGCAGACGGCTTTCAGTCCTACGAGACACTGAAAGCAGAAGGATTAAAACACGAGTTCGTCAACCTCTTTGTAGAGTTCGTGTCTTCGGATGATCACGGTGTGCACACGCTTAACATCGAGCGGCTGTGGAAATCTGTGCAGTCTTCCATTACAAGAGAAGGGCGTCCAGGAGAAAGAGACGAACTCTACTTGTTTCAGTACGTATATTTCTGTAACTTGCATTTGCAAGGGAAAGTTAACGCATGTGACACTCTACCCATATTTTTGCGTGAATTCGCAGAGTATACCCAGCTTACGGCAAGAAGGGAATGATTCCCGTAGAATACAAATCAGATGGACTTTCTCATGACGACTACATCGATGACGAGTGAGGTAAGTTGTTTTCTTTGTAATTACAAGTATTTTAGTAACGCTCTTCTTTTGTCGTTGCTGAAGTGACCACTATAAACATGCTCATAACGCCAGCCACCACAGTCGCGTGATCGATTTACAATCGCACGTTCGATATTTATCATTGGCAGACGGCGGCTTCGATAGGCAAACATACTTGGAAATTACCTTTATTTCTGTCATTTGATTTTAGATTTGCCTGACTTCACTCAATGTCCGTTCTGTCTCTTCTATTTTGCGTATTTCATTGCCTTTCAAGTCCCATACGCTACTACATCTGAGCCACACTGTTTCAACTGTCTCGTCCCCGCACAACACGTGGCTACGTAACCGCTCTGATTGTTGCGTCAGCATCTGATGCCCTAAATTCCTCTCACCGATAATTACTATTTATTGTTCACATTTCCTCCCCCTTTGAAAAAGATTCCTGCTAGAACAGCCGGAGAAAGCGGTCATTTGTACGTGAGTTTTGTGTGTATAATACTATAAATGTATGTGCTGTGCTTCCTTTGTGAAGAAGGCTTTGGCTGAAAATTCATGTGAACACTCTTTTCGTCGTGTCTGCCTTATGTTAGTCGTGTGAGTGGCAATCTATCCGTTTCACAGTATAGTCATTCCCTCTTGAAGTTTGTTGTTAAATAATCCACTGCACTTCAGCATGAACAATGAGGTACATAATTACAATGCAGAAGAAAAAAATGACTCTCATTAGGCCACATTAAGATTGTTGTCTGTAGCACAAACAGGGGTTCATAATGCTGTAACCGAAAGTTCTAATCATTACATATTGGTATAAAATGCCTGACACACAGCAAAGGAAAATTTGAAAATAAACAGAAAACGTTTTTCTTTGAGAACTCCTGTTATTCTGCAGAAGATTATCTGTTACTGCAATGTGTAAATGGTGATGGGTAGGAACTACTGACTAATATCTGTCTGTCTCTAATTAAAAAAGCGTATAAACTAACAAATAATCAGCAAGGTGACATATTTTTTTTTAATAAATTATGTCAATTTATAACGAGTCGGTCCATACCGCTACGATTTATCATCCAAATGATACATGGAACGTGGAGCTGAGTAACATTGGTACAACACAAAGCATGGTATAGACTTACATACTCAAAATGAAATTCAAACGTAAAATCAATCAGATGATCAAAGTTTCCGGTAGTCCGAAATTGTGCTGCGTTTGGTTATTCCTGAAAAATCATCAGACTATCAGAGTTACTGCCGAGAAATATTTCGTGGAAAGAAGCAAATGGACTACTGCTGGAAAGTTGGCCTACATCTTACATAGGTTAGGTTATCATTACAAAAAAGTACATACTTGTTAAAGCGAGATATCCATTTTAAGGGGTCTTAAGCGTTTGAGACCATCCTCTTAATCACATCAATAGTTTTCCACAAGGCTGGAAGATGTTTAAAAAATTATTTCTTTTTTTATCCTGTAAGCTGCTTTTATTGGCCACACAGTGACTGACGCCTCATAAATATGATTTCAAAGCGAGAAGATGGATAAACTACAGTGAGACTAATGCACTGACAATCTAATAAAACAAGAACTCTATTCTGCATGCAGTTGTTTCTTTGACAGTTCAATAATCATACACTTTGTTGACATGCACATGATACGATAGCATGCCTTGCGCGTTACACAGGTTTATGGGCTAGCAAAGAACACTTAGGTAAGTTTTTTGTGAACGTGAAAACTAAAAATGTTGCGCCTACGAGTTGAAAGCTGAATATATAACGAACAAGAAGCAGTACCGATACCAGTAAGCAAACAAGCATTGGTTTCGGAGCTCCGGTTTCATTTGCTATCGATACAAATACGGTAAAGGAGTAATTAAATGGATTACGAAAGCATGCTTTTCCCACCACTTCCTTCTGTTTCTGGTTACCCGAAATATAGTAGCAAAAAGCAAGTTAAGTTAACGCAGTCAAATGTGTCGTATTTCCAGAGCAAATACGCATTCAACAACAGAAGAACGTTTGAAATTGCCTCCCTGAGACTAAGTTATTCATGTGAGCTCTATAATTTTTAGTGTTTAAAACAGTTATTGCGCGCACACGACTCACGGCAGAAATGGTGAACAAGAAGCAATCGTTAACAGTAGTCTGCTGATGTGTTTGGCTAGTTAAAATGCCGGCTGGCCCCACCCACTCTGGCTTCAGAACAACGCACACCGTAACTCTGTTGCACCGCCTCCCTTGTTTTTTTACCTCCGTGGCTAAGAACATGAAAGCCGTTCCTTTGAAATAAATATAATTTTGTAGATCATTCGAATGTGTTTTCTATTTAATATTGTTGTCTATATGTCGACTAAAAAGTTTTCGAAGTCGTAGTTTGAAACCTTCCCGTCTCCTCTAAATCTCTTTTGTTACGCAACCTTCCCTTCTACAGTAACCTATGAAACCTTCCCTTAGGATTTCTCTCTTGCTTAATAATAACAAATGAAATCTTCCTTTTGAAATTAATTCTCTTTCTCAATCTTCACATAAAAATTTAATTGCTGCTTATTAAAAGTGATTTTCCGATTATTTCGACGAAACATACAATGTGTCGTCGTCGTGGCCCTCAGTCGTTACCTGCAATAACCCGAAACTGTTCCTTACCTTTATTACTGTTACTGGATCGCCATCTGCCTGCTACATCGAACTGCGATATGAATATACTTACTCTGTTTTACTATACTAGCTGCTGGTGGGCTGTCATAATAAGTGTCTGTATTTATTATCAAAACTGACGTGATTCTTTAATAGCAAAGCTGACGTTATTCTTTAATTAATTTGACTGAAGTTACGTAATTCATAGTTAAGCTTTTTCTTGACAACAATAAAATTTTGCAGAGTTTTACGTTGATGGTTTTTGGGATGGATTATAATCAGTAATGCAATATTGCTGGCAAAAATTAATAATATTCTGAATGAAATGATTTTACAAACGTTCAAATGGGGCTTACTTTTTACAATAATCTTACAACTAGCATTGCGCAAACATACCTTCAGTAGTCTTGAGTTTCTCAAAAAAATAATTCAATAATATTAGTTCCTCTTATCATAATAGCTAGCTGATGTCTCTATACATCCGTTTATAATCTCTTGTAAATCATAGCTTGTGGCTGGCAGGCACCCCGTTCCTCTCAACCTCTCGCTTCAGACCTGCTACCGACTCGCTTCACATCTCGCTTACTACTGACTTCCTACGAACGCTAAAGTGCGGTCTCTCCCGCCAACAATGCTTTCTGGTGCAGACAATCCCTGCTGCCATTGCAAAATGTATCAATGCGCGGTCTGTCCCGCTCTTTTCTTAAAATGTACCAATACGCGGTATCTCCCGCCCTTTTTAAAGTTTTATCAATGTACGGTCTCTCCTCCCAACAATACTTTGGTGCAGACATTCACTACTACCACAATTATTTCCAATATGACAAATATTAATTGTTCCTACTTAATCCTATTAATAAAATACGGGGTGTTACAAGAAGGTACGGCCAAACTTTCAGGAAACATTCCTCACACACAAATAAAGAAAAGATGTTACGTGAACATGTGTCCGGAAACGCTTAATTTCCACGTTAGAGCTCATTTTAGTTTCGTCAGTATGTACTGTACTTCCTCGATTCACCGCCAGTTGGCCCAATTGAAGGAAGGTAATGTTGACTTCGGTGCTTGTGTTGACATGCGACTCATTGCTCTAGAGTACTAGCATCAAGCACATCGGTACGTAGTATTAACAGGCTAGTGTTCATCACGAACGTGGTTTTGCAGTCAGTGCAATGTTTACAAATGCGGAGTTGGCAGATGCCCATTTGGCGTATGGATTAGCACGGGGCAATAGCCGTGGCGCGGTACGTTTGTATCGAGACAGATTTCCAGAACGAAGGTGTCCCGACAGGAAGACGTTCGAAGCAATTAATCGGCGTCTTAGGGAGCAGGGAACATTGCAGCCTATGACTCGCGACTGGGGAAGACCTAGAACGACAAGGACACCTGCAATGGACGAGGCAATTCTTCGTACAGTTGACGATAACCCTAATGTCGGCGTCAGAGAAGTTGCTGCTGTACAAGGTAACGTTGACCACGTCACTGTATGAAAAGTGCTACGGGAGAACCAGTTGTTTCCGTACCATGTACAGCGTGTCCAGGCACTATCAGCACGTCATCAACACAGATTTTCTTTGAACGTTTGGGTAGGCATTGTTGGTGATGTCTTGATTGGGCCCCATGTTCTTCCACCTACGCTCAATGGAGCACGTTATCATGTTTCATACGGGATACTCTAGCTGTGCTGCTAGAACATGTGCCTTTACAAGTACGACACAACATGTGGTTCTTGCACATTTCAGTCGAAGTGTTCGTACGCTTCTCAACAACAGATTAAATGACCGATGGATTGGTAGAGGCGGACCAATTCCATGGCCTCCACGCTCTCCTGGCCTCAACCCTCTTGACTTTCATTTATGGGGGCATTTGAAAGCTCTCGTCTACGCAACCCCGGTACCAAATGTAGAGACTCTTTGTGCTCGTATTGTGGACGGCTGTGATACAATACGCCATTCTCCAGGGCTGCATCAGCGCATCAGGGATTCCATGCGACGGAGAGTGGATGCATGTATCCTCGCTAACGGAGGACATTTTGAACATTTCCTGTAACAAAGTGTTTGAAGTCACGCTGGTACGTTCTGTTGCTGTGTGTTTCCATTCCATGATTAATGTGATTTGAAGGGAAGTAATAAAATGAGCTCTAACGTGGAAAGTAAGCGTTTCCGGACACATGTCCACATAACATATTTTCTTCCTTTGTGTGTGAGGAATGTTTCCTGAAAGTTTGGCCGAACCTTTTTGTAACACCCTGTATAAACTTCTTTCATAAATTGTGGTTTGACAATAGAAATATACACGTCTTACAACTTGTAAAAAGGTAAACTACGTTGATAAATTGTGTTTTAGAGAGGTTTACGACACAATGGCGCTTCCCATCGGCTAGCGTTGTGTGAATTTCGTGCAGCCTGGTGGCAGCGCCTTTCCGAGACAGGTGTGTGCAGAGCGTTTCTACTGTCAGAAGGTGCCCGGAGGCCCTCTGCCGCGCTGAGGGCAAACCCGTGTCTGCCCGTGTGGGAGGTCGGCGCTCTGGCCGCGGGCGGTGAAAGCGCCGGCTCGGCTGCCGTGTGCCGTGCTGTGCTGTTCTGTTCTGTTCCGTGCCTCGCTTGGACGGCTGCCACTCGTTGCGTACCTGACGCCGACACGGCGGTTTCTCGCAACTCAGCCGTGCCCCAGAGCTCCGGTTAACCGCTTCTGCGTCAGTACTCCGCCGCTTTCAGGTGCGCTTCCAGTTTCCGCTGCCCGACGCTAATGCTACTACTTCTAGCTTTTTAAAAGACAATTGCACTATCAACTTTTCCTGCATTAAGTTCACAGTCATTTATTTCTTACAATCACTTGATTTCAACGATGTGACATTTTCAAGTGCTCTTCATACCCTCGTAAATTTACGTCGTACCCCAGTGTGGGTGCATCTCTGTACGTCTTTTTTTTCTGTCATTTCAGTTCCCCACGAGGGTGCGTGTTCGCAGCGGACAAAAACATTCTTGAAACAAAGGCTACATAAAAAGAAATGGAGTAAACGAAGGACGACAAATGTGATTTTTCAAAGACAAGACACTGGTCATTATTTACAACTCTGAAAGTTTTAATATGATTATCATTACCATATGGTGTACTTTAACACTTTGAATCGCAAGAGTAGCTAAACATGTACAGATTACCAAACTACCATGTATAAACACTTCAACACACCTCTTAAGCATAATACGCTCATCAAAAATGTTCTGCATCACCCCGGTTCCCAGAACTCCTGAAGACAGACGTTGACTGTGGATATTGTATAACAGATACTGTCTCTTTGACTGTTCAGAGATGTCACTAAATCCGCCCAAAGGTGTAAACAGCGAAAGTATCATCAGGTTGACCCAAGGAAGCGTAATAGATCGTACAGTGTTCTCAGTGAGTATGAACGATTTATCGGAGAGGATCAGCAGCGCTACACGGTTGCTCACGGACGATGAAGAAGTGTACAGGAAGTGTCATCGTTGGACGTTCGTAATGAAATACAGAAAAAAACGTGGACAAAATTTCCGCTTGCTGCCCCTCTCTTCCAATTTGGAGAAATGTGAGACAATATTTGCAACAAGGAGAAATAACCCGATATGTCAGATTATGAGGTCAGTGCTGACTATTCTGAGTATATCAAATCGTGTAAGTACCTGAGGGTAATAAGAAGAAGTGTAATAAAATTGTGTAACTCTTCTACTTCGTTTATTCTTGTGATCTCTAAACTGGAGTAAGGTGAACTGCTATTCTTTAAACTCGTATGTGTCTGTGTTGTAATGCTGAACAATACAAGTGGTGTAATTATAGAAACACTGATAAAAAAATGAATCGCAAAAACTAAAACTGTATAACTGTATTTATAATTAACAAAGTGTTACCCCTTGAAACTTTATTGTACAGTAAAGTGAAGTGCTACAACGCGTGACGTCACAATAAGTGACCTGCAATTCGAACGCGAGGTTAACAGAATGAGAAAGCTACGTAAAGTGGTAACTGAATTTTGAGAGGATCAATCACCAAAATGTTTCTCTAAACATTTCCTTAGTATTTATGTACGGAATCTGAATGACAAACTTCTAAACATAGAATAATTCACAGGAAAATGTGACACTGCAACGTGAAAGTATAAATGTCTGCATATGAAAAAGAAAATGAAATATACTTTACGTAAACTGATTGTTAATTAATTTTGAAAAGCAAAGTAAACTGAATGATGTAACTGCAATCTAACTGTACTGTAAAGGCTCTAGCAAATTTTATGTGGCTTACCAGTGGCAATGAAAATTTGGTATTGCTCGAAGTGATTAACGTAAAATATACCGCGTGGCAGAAAACAAGCTAAATAACAGAGAAAGCCTTGCGCAGTGCAATAGAAGTACGAGTTCATGCACGCATTCTAAACTGGCCATACTTTGCTTTTGGCCACTGTGTTCCGCAGAGTGCAATGAGGCGACACACATAATCTCAAAACAAAATACTTTTGTGAGGAGACGGTGCTGGAATTTGAACTTGTTGAATGGTTGAAGAAAAATTCACTATCTAAAAATGTGCTGCGAAAACAAACTCATAGTCCGATGATAACAATAATCTTTACAAAATTTATCTTTTATAAACAATTTTGCACTGGCAAGTTATCGAAAAATGGCAAAAGAGTGATAAATTTACAACTTCTGAGTGAAAGCCATATGAACTGATAACTTTACTGACGTCTGAACAATGAAACTGGGTAGCCCAAACCAAGAAAGAGAGATTCCACTAAAACCTTCATAGTAATTACACGCTAGCGAAAAAACGCAGCAACAATTACGCTCGGAAAAAATTTTCACTTGTCCAATTAATCTTTGCAAACTTATACTGCACAGCTCATCCTTCTCTGTAACCTTATTTCTGTGCTCTGCAAACTATTTTCATCCGCTCAGTAGCACAGACAGCACCCGACTGTGTCGCTAGCTGCTCTTACAAAGATCACTGCAACGACAGTGCTACCAGCAACCAAAGATCACACTACCTGTACTCAGCACATCTGCGGCGAAACGCATCGCCTATCGAAAACTATTGATTGAAAAATGTTTAGCGTACAAATATGAAATATTACACATTCAATGAAAATATAAAGCTCACATCACTTTCCTTGAATACCATAAATAAAATAGGAATCTCATAATGGGACGATCAGGTGGAAACACTATTAGGGAATTCCGAAAGGATGACGTATATTTGTTACAAGGGTTCTGGGAAAATATGATACATCTGTAAAAGTAATTGTACATAAGATGGTATTCAGAGAAGTTCTAGAGAACTGTTCCAATTTTTGGAGTACTTACCAAGTGGGCACGACGACAGACATGCTCACTGCTAAAATTGTAACAGTTCGGTATAGCCCATACCAAAGTGTAACAGAAGTGTTCGGGGAACTTAAGTGGGAATCCGTGGAAGAAAGATGACGTAGTTCTTAAGAAACGCTGTCAGAAGAAATTAGAGAACCTATATTCGAAAAATACGGTGCGATCATTATTGTGCCACCACCGAATGTTCGAAAAACACTGTGCGATCATTTTTCTGTCACCACCATATACCTCACGTAGGAATTGTGAGAATAACATAAGAGCGATGAGGGCATTTTTCCCGCACCAAGCGAAGGGATAGAAAATGAAACGGTAATATTGGTACAATGTATGCTCCGCCATGCAGTAAGTATGTAGTGGGTTGTGAAATATACCGGTCGTCTCTCCAAATAGTTGAGGTGCATGCTCTCTGATGTTGTTAGTGTCTATCCTCTACATTTGGTTACGAATTCAATAAAATTTTGTGTGAAATTTTTATGTTTTAAGTTCAAAATGGTTCAAATGGCTCTGAGCAATATGGGACTTAACATTTGAGGTCATCAGTCCCCTAGAACTTAGAACTACTTAAACCTAACTAACCTAAGGACATCACACACATCCATGGCCGAGGCAGGATTCGAAGCTGCGACCTTAGTGGTCGCGCGATTCCTGACTGAAGCGCCTAGAACCGCTCGGCCACGCCGGCCGGCTGTGTTTTAAGTCCGTTTGTTCATTTAAAATGTCACTGAAGAGACAGAAATCAATAAACACACAATACAACTCCCTGATGACATTTTAAATGAACAAATGGATTTAAAGCATACATATTTCACACCAAATTCTATTTAATTCCTAACCAAAGATAGAGGACTGACACAAACTACTATCTGCAGCACATCGATTACCAAGGTTATACAAGCAGCGCAAAATGATAATATCAACACACCATAGCAACCGTAAGCAACTGTCACAACCGACAGTCTGTCAAATCTGACGATGAAACTTAAAAAAAATTATAAAAATTTCGAGAAAGGACGATTAACAACAGCAGCAAACCACAAAAAAAGCTTATAACGTAAGAGACCTAAATCTACACCACGTTGCAATAGAATGCAGAGTAACAGCGACCACTGATGATATATGGACGTAAGTACGCAATTTGTGTATCTGAAAAAACAATAACCAACGTTATAATAAAGTAAAAATATTATGTAACTTTCGCAGATGGTCCGAAGACGGCAGTCTAGCCGAAATGGATCCATCACAGTGAAAATACTAAACTCCTATAGCGGCAATTTCGATTTCATTACATAATTTCGAACAGTTTTATATAATGAGCAAGTAAAATTTCGCTTTTGAAACCATTTTGTTCGTAACAGAAAACAAATCAATTCATTCCGTTGACACTGGGCGTTGCATGGAAGAAGTGATGAACGACATTTGACTGGGATGACTGCAGCTGCACATTGCAAAAACGAAATTGCAAATATCTGTCGAAGCACCAGAGATCAGCGCCTGACGACCCTTTGCAGAGTCGCACTGTATGTGTATGTAGATTCGCAGAAGTGCTCAGACTGTTTTGGAAACCGTACGCGGCCGTGTTCGTGTTGTTTTGCGCACGTCTCCGTATTTGCCGGATTTGCAGTTTCTATAGTCGAGAACACGGCGCCAGCAGTAGCGACCACACCGGCAGTGATGTATTTGTGGAGTTATGCAAATGGCTTCAGAGGCGCGCAGATAAATTGAGCGCCCGCATTAACCGTGTCGGTGGCTGGGTAATGTCAGTAAGCGCGCTGTGACGTCAGCAGCTGCGGCGGCCCGACGTCGGGAGTACAATGGCCGGAGCCAGCCTGCTATCGGTCTGAAGCGACCGACCCAGTTCATTGCCGCGGGCGCAGGGGGCATTCACTCGCGCTGCACAACACGGAACGCCGAGCCCGCCGCGCTGCCGGCTGAACAATCGACGTGCGAGGCGGCGCTTTCGATTTCAGCCTCCGCCGCTTTCTGAAAGAAACCTCGAGGCTACGTCACGTGACGTAACCTAACGTAACGTAACGTATGGCGCCCTGTCAGCTAGCAGGCGCCGCGGGCTCCACACTAGCCTGGTCCTCGTGTGGACAGACACCAGGAAGCAACCAATGTTGTTCGTTCCAAAGACGGCAATCGAGGGCTTAGTGGTGACGTCACACTCTGTTGTGCACTCATTTTGGAGGCACTGAAGAAAGCTTATGTAGTAAATATTACGTGACGTCTGAGACTTCCCGTCGTAATAACTACTTCATTGGCTGACGGGCGTCGCGCCGAATAATGTAGTGGAAGATGCACAATATTTCAACGAGATACAGTGAGTCCAAAAAGTATTCGTCTAGTTGTAAATGTTTTAAAAAACTAAATATATGTCTCGTGAAAGGAAGGGAACATAAAATGGGAACATCCAGTCATATGCAACGAACCTCGGTAAGTCATTTTTATTGATGAACAAGGAAATAAATACATCCAAAGAGACAACAAATGTGACAAAATGGAGAATTTATTCAAGGGGTACTTCAAAAAGTATTCGTCCACCCATATTTTTTTTGAATTTACAATCTGAAAATGTGATATCAATTGCTCAGAAAAATGGCTCAAATGGCTCTGAGCACTATGGGACTTAACATCTGAGGTCATCAGTCCCCTACAACTCAGAACTACTTAAACCTAAGTAACCTAAGGGCATCACACAGCTGCGCGGGATTAGCCGAGCGGTCTCGGGCGCTGCAGTCATGGGCTGTGCGGCTGGTCCCGGCGGAGGTTCGAGTCCTCCCTCTGGCATGGTTGTGTGTGTGTTTGCCCTTAGGATAATTTAGGTTAAGTAGTGTGTAAGCTTAGGGACTGATGACCTTAGCAGCTAAGTCCCATAAGATTTCACACACATTTGAACTTTTTTTTTGACATCACACGCATCCATGCCCGAGACAGGCTTCGAACCTGTGACCGTAGCGGTCGCGCAGTTCCAGACTGAAGCGGCTAGAACCGTTCTGCCACACCAGCTGGCATGATTTCAATAACAAAAATTAATATTTAGTAGGGTTTCCCTTTGCAGTAGTCGTCTGAGCATCGACTTGACCAATTTTGCCATCAGAGAAGCTAGAATTTTGTCCCATTCGTCTGAAGTGCTTCTTTTAGGTCTCTCTTGTTAGAAATGTGTGTTCTCCTGATGCTATCTTCCAGTACTTTCCAAAGGTGTTCAATAGGATTAATGTCTGGGCTCTGAGGAGGGGTGTTAAGTTGCTTTGGGGTATTGTACAGGAGCCACTGCCTTGTATTTAGAGACGTATGCTTTTGGTCGTTATATTGTTGAAAAATGTAGTTTCCTTGCAGACCTAAGTTTTGGGCGCTAGGATTCATATTGTCCTTTAAAATGTTGATATACATATGCTGATACATTGAACCTTCTGGGAAATGTAATTTTCCTACACCTGCAGCACTCATACAGCCCCACACCATCAGGGAGCCACCACTATGTTTAACCGCTGGCACAAGATTGCGTGGCAACATCTCCGCATTCTTCTTACGCCACACCATTCGCCTGCCATCCGACCCGAATACGTTATATTTGCTCTCATCGGCAAATATAACTCTATTCCAGAAATCTTCCTTTTTGAATCTATGTTCCATCGCAAAATGAAGACGTTAATTTAGACTCTGTTCACTGACCCAAAATTTCTTGCGCGATACCCGGCCGTGATACCCATACGTTTTGAAGGTATTTCTGATTGTGTTGGCACATATCTTCTTTCTCCTAGACTCTAAGTCCCCAGAGAACTTAGGAGCGCTGATTTTAGGTTTCTTCTTCATTTCCCTCGTGATAAATCTCACTTCTGCATCAGTCAAAGAGTGAGGTCGTCCAGTACGTTGTTGGTTTCTTAATGATTTTGTTGTGCAAAATCGATCTATTATCGACTGAACCGTCGATCTATGTCTACCGAATCTCGTAAGAAGATTTGCACTCATTATGTATGCGCAGAATAAGTTTCCTTTCGATCAGCGTCGTCTCACTAGCCTTACGGCCCACGGCGCTAATTGTACTGTATCGGCGCCGTTCAGAACCACAACAGGCGATAGAGTGGGGCCGCTCTCGTTTGACTCCAGTGTGTGCCGTGGGTCAGCGAGCAGAATTTCGTCATGTTCAGATGGTGGACGAATACTTTATCAACTAGCTCTTGTATTACATTTTCTATTTTGTTAACCTTGCTGTCGATTTGGATGTATTTCTTTCCTTGCTTTTCAACAAAAATGATTTACCGAGGTCCTTCTTACATCTTTAGATTTTGTATACACTTCTTTTAATGTTACACAGACTTTGTTTTCTAAAAGATATGCAGCTAGATGAATACTTTTTGAACTCACTGTAGCTGCACAGGTGTTTCGTTGAAATATTGTGCAGCGTCCACAACATTACCCGACGCGACGCCCGTGAACCAACAAAGCAGTAAATGTAATGTTGACAGTACACAGGGCGCACTCAGAAAACACGATTTGCTAAGTTTCTTCAAAGTTAGACGTACAAGGGGGACCCCAAAACAACGAGAATTGCATTACAAACGATCGTGTATTTGATGAAACATTTTTAAAACTTAAACACCTTTGAAATTGTGTCAGTCAAATATAACACACTTGTTCCAACATTTTCTCAGTTGGTGGAAACAGTTTTTATACTCGTCTGAAGTTATGCTGTTTAGAGTCTCCGCCTATTTCTTGTTTTCACTTCTAGCACGTCTTTAAAACGCTTCCCTATCAGGCTTCTTTTCATTCTTGGGAATAGTGGCGGATCGTGCAACATTTTATCAGTTTTACCGCATTGTCTAAAACATTAAATGTAATCGCAATTTCTAATACGGGCAACATCAACGGTAGAATGGAATGGCGACAAGGAAAATTCGTGCCGGACCGGAACACGAACCCGGTTTTTACGCTTATTTAGAATAGTCGCCTTACAACTTGGCTATCCGTACCCGATTCACAGCTAGACCCAGACTTCCACATGTCGCCAACCATGCGTCTACAACCCGTACTCGTACGTCCACTATGCATATTCCCGTACAGAGCAGACATTTTACTTGAAAGTCCCTTACTCGGATTCGGCGAATAATTACAATACTGCAGTGCCTGTGTTATAATGAATTACGATGCGAGGTTACTTAACTTTGCAGTATCGTATATTTACCAAGAAAATGTTCCACAATGTGCTGACCTATAGCCTTTGACTTAGAACGGTAGTTATCGTAACTAAACTGAAAACATTAATTTTATGAACTGCTTAAGTATATTTAAATTTTATAATCAAACATTTAACACTGCGAAGATTAAAACAGAATGGAGAACAAAATCATGAAAACACGGTAGCACCGGCAATCGAATCCAAGCAGACGGATTGCCAGTGGGTGCACTTGACCAACCTTTTTTTTAAATATTTGGGTAAATCTTTAGAGAGTGTTTTATCTTTTCCTTCTGCCCGCTCAGCCGAAATGTTCTAGGAACTTGAAAGAGGCCTCTAACTGCTTCTACTGAAATAGTGAAAGCCAAACAGGTGAGTTTCGTCCCATACCCCCCTGCTGTCAGATTTTCTTTTGGAGTAGATCTGTCTAACTCTTTCGATCTCACTTTGTCCTCCGAAGATTTACTGGGAAAGGGGCTCTTTAGCATATCACCTACAGAAAACATTTCCATACTAAATTTCCTCGTGTACTCGCTTTTTGACTTAGAAGGACATAAATCGTAACTAAATGGAATATACGAGGGTTGCCTAGAAAGTAATGCATCACATATTTTTCTTAGCCGAAAACAATTCTAGAATGCGAAACGTTACGTATGTATTATTTGAAGTCTCCTGAATGAGCCCTCCAAGTTTCCGTCTCTTCTAACAGATAGTGTAGCCGCAGTACAGTTTCTCGCGTCTGTATGTGGTGTACGTTATAAGCAACGTGCCGCTATTGAATTTCTCACTGAAGAGAAAGAAACTGTGGGAAATAATCACAAACTGTTGTGCAAAGTCTGTGGAGCATCTGCTGTTGACAGACACACAGTTAGTCGCTGGGCACGGAGGGTGAGGTCATCGGAAGGCGGTTCGGTGGAGCTCCTCGATTTGCAGCGATCGGGGAGACCATCCACGGCTGTCACACCTGACGTGTTACAGCGAGCTGATGTTGTTATTCGCAAGGACAGACGCTTTATGACTTGGCAGCTGGCGGTGCATCTGTCAGTCAGCAAAGGAAGTTCACAAAGTGAAGAACTGGCTCCGCCACCAGGAAAAAGATTCGTACCGAAAGGGCATACTTGCCCTTTTTTCGCATTGGAGGAAGGCCATAAAATTGGATGGAGATTGCGTGGAAAAATAGGGTGTGCAGATAAAACACCATTCTTTCTTCTGTGTAATTCCCATTATGTTCATTAAAGAATTGTTGAAGGAAAAAAAATGTGGTGCATTACTTTCGGGGCAACCCACGAATTAATTTTACATATATATTTGAGTTTTATAATAAGTAGTTTAACATTGTCAGAAATAAAATAAAATGAAAAAATAAAAAAAGCAGTAGCAGAAAGAACCGAACCTGAGCAGACAAATTACCAGTCAATGTCCTTTACTACTGAGCCATGGCGCCATTACGCAAACTGAGCCTGAATATCCCTCATACTCTATGCCTGTACTATACATCACATGCACTTTCAAAGAAAAATATTGACCTTATGTTGCGAGCAACGGAGCACTCGTAGTGCCAGAAGAGATGACGTCACATCGGAGTATGCGCAGTCGAAAACAGACGACTGTGTACCCTTTTCTGAGTCGATCGCACTAAGACTGACCACCATTTCACCATTCGGCACTGGTTTATAGTTGTCGTGGACAGAGGCCAACAAAACATGTTTTCGTCTATTTTATTTGCATACCAACACGCATTCGAAGAGAGATAACGTAATTTTTGTGCGATTTCCGGTTCTTAGTCGAAAATGGCATAGTTTTAGTGTGATATTTACACCGTGCTGTTGAACATTAGCACGTGAAAAGCAGCCGCCACTGCTTGGGGATAAAAAACTCATAGGAGGCAGCTCCGGTGTGTACGGTGGGTGAGAAACTGCTGCCATTGTCTTTTTTTCCTCATTGCTCCACGTTATCGTTTTAGTACTTCAAGGTAGTTATATTGCTTAGCTGTGGTACCCTGAGGAAAGAATTCAGAGTGGACGATTCTCTTGATGTCGAAAAAACAAAGCAATAACGTCTTCACATGTCATCTCATCAACTTTGCTTTCTTTGGTCTTGGTGATGAAGGAGACTTCCACTAGCTGGAAGAAAGCGCAGGTGACTCCTGTATACATGAAAGGCAAAAGAACGGAACCGCGAAATTACGAACCAATATTGTTAACATAGGTTTGCTGCAGGATTCTGGAGCATATTATAAATTTCCTAGAGATCGAAAAGCTCGTGTCCACAAATCACCACGACTTTAGAAAGCATCGCTCAAGCGAAACCAAGCTTGCTCTTTTCTTACATGATATACTGCGAACTATGACTGAAGGGCTACAGGTTGATTCCATGTTTCTAGATTTCGGAAAAGCATTCGACATGGTAACACACTGCAGCCTGTTAATGAAGGTACGTGCGTACGGAATAGGCTCCCAGAGATGTGACTGGCTCGAAGACTTCTTAAGTAATAGAACGCAGTATGTTGTCCTCGACGGCGAGTGTTCATCGGAGACAGGGGTAACATCAGGAGTGCCCCAGGGAAGTGTGATAAGTCCGTTGCTATTTTCTATATGCATAAAGGATTTGGCAGAGAGGGTTGGCAGCAATCTGCGGCTGTTCTCTGATGATGCTTTGGTGTACAGGAAGGTGTCGAAGATAAGTGGCTGTAGGTTGATACTTTGTGACCTAAACAAAATTTCTAGTTGGTGTGGTGAATGGCAGCTGTCTCTAAATGTACAAAAAAATAATTAATGTGGATGAGCAGGAAAAACAAACCCTTAATGTTCGTATAGACCATTAGTAGTGTCATGCTTGACACGGTCACGTCATTTGAATATCTGGGCGTTGCGCAGCGATACAAAATGGACCGAGCATTTGAGGATTATGGCAGGGAAGGAAAGTAGTCGACTGCGGTTTATTAGGGGAACTTTAGGAAAGTATGGTTCATCTGTAAAGGAGACCGCATATTGGATGCTGCTGCGACCTATTACTGAGTGGTGCTCGTGTGTTTGGCATCCGAACCAGGTCGGATTGAGAGAAGACAACGAAGCTGTTCAGGGGCGATCTGCTAGATTTGTTATCGGCAGGTTCGGTCAGCACGCAAGTGTGACGGATTTGCTTCGGGAACTCAAGCGGGAATCCCTGGAGAGAAGAATACATTCATTTCATTTCGAAGAATACTGCTGAGAAAGTTTGTAGAACCGGCATTTGAAGCTGACTGCAGAACGATAGTACTGCCGCCAACATACATTTCGCGGAGGGACCACGAAGATAAGATACGAGAAATTAGGGCTCATACGGAGGCATATAGATAGTAGTTTTTCGCTCAGTCTATCTGTGAGTGGTACAGGAAAGGAAACGACAAATTTTGGCACAGTTTACCCTCCGCCACGCACCGTACGGTAGCTTGCGGAGTATGTATGTAGATGTAGATGAAGATTTTTGATTGGTTTCTGTGTTGTATGAGTAAATCAAGGTTCATCGCCTGTGATGACTTTAGTTTCAAAATACGGATCAACTTCTGACGCTTTTTCCCTTTCCTGACACAGTCGCAAACGATTAGCTCTCTGGTCGTCAGAAAGCACTTGTGGGACGAATTTTGCTGCAAAATTCGTTGGCATGAACTCCAGGGTATACTAGTCATTTCCAACGTTTCATCGATTGTTCTACGACCACCAGACATTATCACAACACGGATTTTTTTCAATGTTTTCGTCCGTTGTGGAAGACGTGAGACATCCCTTTTAAAACTAGAAAACCGCTCGTAAATCTTTTCCTGGCTCAAACCTTCGCCTTGCGGGGTAGTCGCGCGGGAGGCGCCTTGTCACGGTCCGTGCGGCTTCCCCCGTCGGAGGTTCGAGTCCTCCCTTGGGCATGGGTGTGTGTATTGTCCCTAGCGTAAGTTAGTTTAAGTTAGATTGAGTAGTGTGTAAGCTTAGGGACCGATAACCTCAGCAGTTTGATCCCATAAGACCTTACCACGAATTTCCAGAACTTTTTCAAACCTTCCTTCCCCATAGTCCGTTGGAAGAACAGCGACAGTTTCTGATTCAAATATCCCTAACATGAAATATCTAATATCTGTCACTAAAATATCGGCGATCATGTGAAAAAACGCTTACAAAAATATTCACATTGACCACAATAACGTTTCCACACCAATACCGCTAGGTCAACTAACATAAAACGGTGTCAGGTAAAGTCATACAACGAAAGAATTCGAAAATACTACCAACTGCCAGAGAAAATTCTCGTTACTTTTGGGTCTACCGTAGCATATTTTTGAAGATATTGTTGTTTTTCGACGTGGTTTTGACCGCTAGGGAATGGCTGTAAAGAGCTGTAATTCAACAGTAATGTGTATTTCATATACTGCGAGCATTTCCCACGACTGTTTGGAAATATCTATCAATTTGATAAAATTGTTATGGAATTGATTATTTTCACCGAATATGTAAAGCAGATTTAGTTTAAGTACAAAAAATGGCTCTGAGCACTATGGGACTTAACACCTATGGTCATCAGTCCCCTAGAACTTAGAACTACTTAAACCTAACTAACCTAAGGACATCACACAACACCCAGCCATCACGAGGCAGAGAAAATCCCTGACCCCGCCGGGAATCGAACCCGGGAACCCGGGCGCGGGAAGCGAGAACGCTACCGCACGACCACGAGCTGCGGACTTAGTTTAAGTAGACTTCGTTTGAAGCCTTCAGTTTAGATCTTTCAATATGTTGCTTAGAGTACACAATGCTGGAGCGCTTTTATTACTCCAACTGAAATGAATCGAATTGTGAGTTCCTCCAGAACTCGGAGACGACCATGTCGCTTCTGTAAAAAATTCAAGTGCTATTATTTTGAAGACTGAGATATTACTTTTTGCTTGGGTTCCCCGAATGATAAGAAATTATCAGTCCTTACAAGAGGACCAAAAGGGAATACTATGAGTGATTTAGTTGGTCGGATGGACATATGCTCGAGGAAAGAGCAGCCATTAACGAGATGATGGCGGATGCGCCGTCCGCCGCGCCACTTCAAAGCTGCATCCCGCGTTAGCCAAAGGAGGGACGCTGTGGTACAAGCACGCTGTCACTGCGCTGCTCTGCGTTATATGTAGACTCAGAAAATTCTTCAGCACGCTTAGATGGCGGACTTAGGAAACATCTACTCGAGTTCGGAAATTTTTTTATGTCTAGCCGAAGCACTTAAAACACACTGTAAGACAAAAAAAAGAAAAAAAAAACGATTCACTACGAAGGAGTCATGCATATTGGTCACAAAATGATGTGCATACAGGTATCGACGAAAACCGCTAGACAGTACTTAAACGTCCGATAGATGACTATTCGACGCTGCAATGCAGTTTCACTGCGCACCTGCCAAGGATAGTGAGCAGAGGACGTGTCGATACCAAGCCATAAAATCTTTGCGAATTTCGTTCCATGTTCTCAGTTGGACATTAGATATGTCTCGCAGAATGGCGTATGAACAGTATACCCAAGTGCCAACATTTGAGAGATGACGTGTAATTGGGCTCAAAGAAGTCGGTTGGGAAATCGCTAGACATTTGAATAGGAGCGATGCCACTATTCGACGATGTTGGCAGGAATGTGTGAACCATAGCCGAACACAGCGCCAAGATGGAATAGGGAGACGACGGAAAACCGAGCAATCGTCAGAGGAGCACTCAGAGCCTAGGATTTACCATTACCATCGATTTAAAGTGCAACTGGTGCTTCAGTGACCACAAGGGCCATTAGGAGGCGGCTCTCAGAAAGCTGACTGAGCTCACGGCGTCTCTTGAGCCGACTACCATTGAACTCTGTACACCAACAAGTCCCTTTGCATTTGCGTCGGGAAAATTCGGCGTGGCATCTCATTCCCTGGAGTAGAATTGTCTTTGGTAACGATTCGTGCTTCGAACCGATTCCCTATGACCGATGACTTGTCTGGAGACGCCCCGGACATTGATGGGATGCCAACCTGATTGTCGCACACCATACGGTCCAGCAACTAGTAGTGCCATCTCGTTTCATGGAAAGACCCTTCCAGCACTGTTGACCGTCGACGACATTCTACGCCGTTTTGTTGCCGTTCTTGGCAAGTCATCCTGGGCTTATATTTCGGCAAGATCATGCTCGCCCCCGCGCACCGAGAGATTCTACTGCTTGTCTTCGTACATGCCGAGCCCCACCTTGATCAGCGAGGCCATCGGATCTCTACCCAATTGAGAACGTTTGGAACATTGTGGACGGGATTCTCCAACTAACTCGAGATTTTGACGATCTGACGCTCCAGCTGGATAGAATTTAGCACAATATCTCTCAGTAGAACGTCCAACAACTCGACGAATCAATGCAAGGCCAAATAACAGCTTGCATAAGGGCCAGGAGAGGGACCAACGCGTTAATGACTTGCTCAATTTGTGAAGCGCTTTCACTTGAATAAATCGTTCCATTTTTCTGAAACTGTAATCATTTCTTTGTTTGTACATGCACATCAAATCCATCGATTTCTCTGTTCGTGGTGCGTCGTTTGTTTGTCTTAGAGCGTATTATAATCTAATTCTATTGTAAGGTCGGTGTTTACTACCTTGTGACGAGTAGATTATTTTATTACGACGAACTCTAATTGAACTTACTGTTTGAAAAGGACCCACATTAGGGAGAGCTATTGAGATTTATTTTACCGATGAAACTGTAATTTAACTTATCTGGCAGACTATAAACCAATGGCGATTGCGGGCTCTGAGAGTACACACTGGCGGGCAAACTAGGATTTACTATTGCATAAACAACTTGCAAAGTACTTTATCGGTGTATATGAAACTGAAACGTTTTCTAGAATATATCTAATGCTATATAGCGTTGTTCTATTCTAAGCAGACAGTTGCCAACCTAATAAAAGTATTACAGGTATTGAGTTTCTACAGAGGTGTTGTTTTCAGGGAAAATATTTCAAGGAATCTGCAGGTAGGGAGACAGTCGGAGTCACTGTTTTTTTCCAGATTTTTTCAGGTGACAATACCTTCCGTCTGAGCTGCACCTGTGTAATGGAATGGAGAGTTTGCATTGTCGTAACTTAGACTTACAACAGAACCACGCGCATCCCCACAGCACTTTGAACATTGTCGGTCAAACTGTTGGAGCGACTTTAGATGTCGTGAATGGTGGATCGCAGTGGTACATCAACATCAGATTGCCTAGTAACCTCTGTTCGCCACAATCTCGGCGTGGGTGCCCACTGCGCTTCGAAAAAAGAGAAAGTCTTCCTGAGAACAATGAGCCGAGCTTGTACGTGCGTTCCGCTCTGTAGATAAGCTTCTAGAGAAATGAACGCGAACTTTGGTCTCCCGCAATATAGCGACCCTTACCGCCGCGAGTGTTTCTCCTTGGTGGGAGTAAACTGCGGTCCGTCGGGAAAGTGGTCCCCCGCAAAACTTCGGCAACAATATTTCTCCAGGTGAGCGGCCACCGTTTCAATCTGCTGAGCATTAAGCTGATATCGAGCATTGCAATCTCCCCCAGACGCTACCACAGTTCTCTGCACTGCTTCCTTCGTTTCCGTTCAACTCTCCATCAAATCTGGCAAGAAACATAACAATAGTGGAACAGAGATTGTCTATACCTGTTATTGCTTTTTCCTGTGGTTTCAAGACGAAGGTCCCTAGGGCTACCAAAAAATATCGTATTATGCTCTCTTGCAGTCTTTTCAAAGGGCAGATTCCTTCTCGCGAATGATATTTTTTGCAGGAAGCACGATTTGCAACTGCTTAAGTGCATTAAGAGCACACAGTGCATAAAATAAATAAATCATTAGTTTCCTTAAATGTTTCTCAGAGTTGTGATTATAGTCATTTCTTTCTGGTGACTAGTTTCGCAACCTCACGTCCATTTCCAAACTATGGCCTTAGACACAAGTGTAATCATACAGTTTCCACCAATGTACGTGTAAATAACCAATAATCATTATTCGTCCCCAGTAATCGTTACACACGCTGAGGTGACAAAAGTTGTGGGAGACCTCCTGATATCGTGTCGGACCTTCTTTTGGCCGGCGTAATGCAGCAACTCGACTTAGCAGGTACTCAACAAGTCGTTGGAAGTCACCTGTCTCTATAGTCGCCAACAATTACAGAAGTGTTGCCGGCGCACAGTTTTGCGCACGGACTGACCTCTCGTTAATGTCCCATAAATGCTCGCTGGGATTCACGTCGGGTGATCTCGGTGACCAAATCATTTTCTCGAATTGCCCAGAATGCTCTTCAAACCAAACGTGAACGACTGTAGCACGGTGTCGTGATGCTTTGTCATCCATAAAAATTCCATCGTTGGTTGGGAACATGAAGTCCATGAATAGCCGAACATAATCAATTCCAGTCAATGATGGATATAAACATAGCCCACGCCATTATAGAGCAGCCACCGGCTGGCACAGTGCCTTGTTGACAGCTTGGGTCCATGGCTTCGTGGGGTCTGCGCCACAGTCGAACCCTACCATCAGCTCTTACGAACGCAATTCGGGATTCATCTGGCGAGGTGACGGTTTTCTAACCTCTAGGGTTCAGCCGAATACTGCCACAAGCCCAGGAGAGGCGCTACAGGCGATGTCGTACTGTTAGTAATGGCACTCGCGTGGGTCGTCTGCTGCCAAGGCCCAATAACCCCAAATTTCGCCGCACTTTCTTAACGGATAAGTTCGTCGTATGCTCCACACTGATTTCTGCGGTTATTTCACACAGTGTTACTTGTCTGTTTGCAGTTATTTCGCACAGTGTTACTTGTCTGTTAGCACTGACAACTCTACACAACTGCTCTCGGTCATTAAGTGAAGGTCGTCGGCCATTGCGTGACCTTTATGAGAGGTAATGCATGAAATGTGCTATTCTCGGCATACTCTTGACACTGCGGGTCTCGGAATATTAATTTCTCTAACATTTCCGAAACGAAATGTGCTATGCTTCTAGGTCCGCGTTCAAAGTCTCTTGATTTCCGTCGTGTGGCCATAAGCACGTCGGAAACCTCTTGACATGAATCACCAGTGTACAAATGACAGATCTGCCAATGCACTGCCCTTTTATAGCATTTGTATGCGATACTACCGTTATCTGCATATGCAGATATCGCCATCCCACGACATTTGCCACCCCAATGTAGATACAAAATGTAAACCTCATGTGAGCATAAAACGTGAATTTTCCGACCCAACTTCATAAATAAGCAAATGACAAATGAATTTACGTGGTAGAACAATGAAAAGCGTCACAAGAAGTGTTAAAGTGAAGATACCATTCTACGAGAAATGAATTATTTCTGTTCCTTAATAACTAAGATCGAAGGAAGACTTCAACAGTACGTCACAGACAAAGAAATACTTCTTCAACAAAAACACACTACTCCTACCAACCATCGCCATTGTGTCACGAAGAAGTTCCTAAAATGTGCGTTTGAAGCGTAACACTAAATAGATGGGAAAAATGGATCTTGAGGAACCTGAATGAAAATGATGTTGAAGTACTTCAGACAATGAGATACAAAAGTATATAAGAAATACTGAGAGATGTTAAAAACTAAGTGAAAATTTTAGATAGGAAACGAAGGGCACTAGGAAGCAAATGTAAGGAGAGAATTTTAGGTAGAAAGCATCCAAAATCAGGGTTAATTGTTAAGGTACTCCAGAAGGAACACAAGAGGTTAATTAAGTGTAGTAGGTTCGAGATATACAGACTGAGTCAGCTGCCCCTACCTCTGGGTTTTATGTAATCTGTAATACTTTTTAATACCACATGCAAATTTTCGTATTCTCTCGCTCGCTACGCAGGAATTACTGGTCCTGCAAAAAAATGTACAAGATCTTTTTTGGAGGAAATTTTATGTACAGAAAAATGTCGGGCTTGCAGACGGTCGTCGTTTCATTTTTCATTCATTACACGATATATCGACTGGACACCTTCCAGTCATCTTCAGGTGAGCCATCGGATACTGACGAAGACCTGCTCCGTTCCGCCATATAAAGCTCTCTGCAAGTAATTCAGGTTGACAAGAAGGACCACACCTCCCGTCGGCACCGCCCTCGCTGGTGAAACTGCAGTTAAATTTTGTACTGAGTCGCCTTTTCGCTAGAGGCCATAATTTTCGACTTACTGAGGAAAAACTTACAAAAGTGACCTTCAAAAGCGTTTTTCTTGAATATCTCGAAAACCATCGCCTCCAGCGAAAGTGCAGCCTGGTACAAAATTTAACTACATTTCCTACAAAAAAAAGTCCTGATCTTTTCACTGTATGACTAACAGAAGCGAGAGAGATAATGTGAAAATACTGCTGGTGGTATTTGAAGACTGCACAGAATCCATCGGCAAAGTCAGCTGAATCACCCTCTATAAAGATGGAAACGTCAATTGTAGGTGGGAAGAAATGGAGGACGACGCCAGACCTGTCGACAGTGTAATAACTCAAATAAAAAGTATGCTATAAGTGTGCATGAATTAGAAAAGATCTGCGAGGCACCAGCTTGCGAGTCACGAGTGAAAGAAAGACGTAGAAAGGCGAGTCAGACCTGGTTCGAAGCCGCACAGCGGATTAACGAACGTGGGGTGGTACACCAGCCAACCTGAGTGTGGTTTTTAGGTGGTTTTCCACGCTCGTTTAGGCAAATGCTGCGCTGGTCCCCAAATTCCATCCCAGAGAATACGATACATGAACCATTAACACATGATAAGACACAGAATAAAGTTTGTGCAATTCAGAGACAGATGGTGCACACCGTTTCCCTTCCATTAGTTTGCCTTGAGAAGTTGGAGTGCGAAGCGTCATCCAGGCACAAAGTTAAATAACAGAATAGGCCAAAGCGTGAAAAGCAAATCATGTGCTAGACGCGATAAACGCAAAGGGAAGGAATAGAAACAAGAGCATCAAGTTCTATGGATCTTCTTTTACTTTCATGTAAGTCTTTCTGGAAAGAAATTAGAGAAAGAATTCGTGTCTTGTGTGATACAATGAACAGATCATCTTTGTCGATACGCCTCTGCAGTTATCTGCGCTTACTGCTGTTTACAGTTATGAGGTACCTGGAAGAGAATTATGAGTGCTTTATGTGTAATAAATCTGACGCCAATATTTTTGTTTCTGTAAAGGTCCATTGCTAACACCACATTTGTTCTGTCGATGATAACAACTTCTCTTATATACTGAATATCAAGGGATAACACAACCAAGAGAGTTAAGAGTATCATATACGAAACGTGCTGAAAAGTAAAGCCTCCGAATGTTTATGTGAAAACTCTTAAAACTTTTTAAATAAAAAACCGTTATTAACATTCTAAATCTTTATTCTTCACGTCCACATATTTGTTATCCAAGATAGTCACCCTGACATTTCTCCCAACGAGAGACAAATTTGTTGATACCGTCATTGTAGAATATTTGACTTTTTTGACCTAGCCACAACATCGCCTCTCCTTGCACCGCTTGATCACTGTCGAAGTGAAGTCCTCGAAGGTGTTCCTTAAGTTTTGGAAAGAGACGGATTTGGATGGGACCAAATCGGGACTGTATGGAAGATGATCGATGACAGTGAATTCAAGGCGTCGGGCTGTTCTAGATGTCGCAGCACTCGTTTCTGGTCTGACATTGTCAAGCTGAAGGAGGCGGTGCCCCATACGTGGACGAACCCTCCGAAACCGTACTTTTATTTTTCAGAGTGCCTCACAGTGATCTGCAGACTTTATGGTGGTGCCATTAGCCATGAACTCGAAATGCAGACCACTTTGAACGTCCCAGAACACAATGAGCATGACTTTACCTGCTGATGCCATGGCCTTGAACTTTATCGGAACACAAAGACATGTGCAGATTTTGTGCTAGCATCGCCATTACAAACACTGACTCACGTAACTTCAATCACGTCCATTATACACAATCACAGTAATGAAAGTTATAAGAGTACGTTGTTGATTTTCTACATTTCATAGTTTACAATTAATTTCTATGTATCTGCATAATTAGGTCGTACATTAAACTCAGTCTTGACGCAGATTTCAACATACAATATTTACGCTGGTTATCTGGAGGCCGCAACTTTAGTAAATACGCGATTTCAGTTAGGTTGACAATTACAAGAATTCCTTAACAACTTTTGGATGAAGTGGAGTTTAATGTTTCTAACATACTTTCAATGCTATAAAGTTGAGTGCTTCAAAAACAATTACTGTGGATCAGCCTAAATAACTTGGATGCCATAATACTTACGTTTGTTTATATTCTTGAGCTACATGGCTTAACGAGTAAAATACACCTATCAGCCGGAACATTGTGATCACCGACCTGCTATCGACATAAGCCTGTCCAGGCGATAGCAGCATCAACTGGCGAGCAACGACTGCTAGTCAGACACACGCACGGTGCATGTAGTATCAGTGGGCATGCTGTCCGTGTGTAGAATGGGGAAGGCGCGCAATATGAGTTTGACGGAGGGCAGACGGTGATGGCCCGGAGGCTCGGCACGAACATTTCGGAAAATGCACGACTTGATGGGTGTCACAAGGTCAGGAATGTGATGGAGTGTCAAGTTCCAATTGATGTGCTGGACCCCCAGATCGCCACATCTGAGATGCGACTGAACGTGGCGTCAGAGTTCATCGCCCCCCTCCTCGTAGTTTAGGCGAATTAGGTGACATGTGTGTGCAGATGTAGTGCCAACTCCCTCTAGCGACCTACGAAGGCCTCATTGCTTCCATGCCATGAATTGTAGCCGCTGTCATCCGGGCCAAAGGTGGACATACCGGCTATTAGGGATATAGTGTTCTGGCTGATCAATGTGTATTGAATTTATCATGAACAACAACCAACTACATTTCAGAGGTAACTTTCTGTACATAAGAATTCACCTATAAACCGGATAATCAACGGTAATGTACCTTTACTGTATCTTTACGATGACCAACGTGTGATATTGTAGTTTGCAGTTGACGTGGTATCGAAGTATTCTTAATATACTGTGCCATTCTACCTCATTACTATTGGAACAAGTCCAGCCTCCCTCTCGCTGGATTGGTCGTCTCCAACCGAGTATTGTGTATCTGCCAACGCAGAATCGACAACACACGCTCATAGCGATCGTCGAGCACTTCTGGTTCTCCAAAAATTCCATCCATTCCAACGTTCACACACCCTCCAAAAGCTCTCCTTTACTACCCACTGCATCTTCCATCTCAGTACCCACACTACCTACTCCCACAAGCAGGTACACTTCGTCTTAGACCTCTGTCTAAACTTCATCAGATCTTACCCACACAAAGCAATCTTGTCCCTTATAATGGCGCGACAGTACTACAAAATCCTGTGCATGAAATCTGCCGCTACTCATCAATAAACATTTTTTAATGCACAATAAACATCTTTTAATGCATACTGTATCCCAACAAAACGTCCATATCTTTATTGTTAGTTAAATGTTCCTCCAATCCTACCACACCCTCCGATCCTCTCCCTGTATCCTCCACTGCACAGATAACTCCCTTCCCCCGGCCAGAGGAAGAGTTGCAGTAAACCATGATAACAACATCCCCGTTCAGCCAGAACCCTTACAGAATACTCTCACTGAACATCTTATCCTTACCCTGTGTTTCCAAACCGTCCCCATTGCCTGTGCTACCATATGCATCCAATCTAATGATCCCATCCCCTATGATACATAGTATCTTCTCCACCTACGCCATTGCTACTGACCTCAACATGCATAGTACAACCCCTGCAGAACTCAGTGGAGGCATCAGTTTACCGACTCCCGTAAGATGACATTGCTCCCTTTCCACACAACTCCTGTCCTGAAAGCAACACCACCCCACAATCTCGTCCTAGCATCTCGCATCTGTGATGTTATGATTAATAACGAGATTTTTTTTCCTTTCTTTTACTGCTTTGTACTTCATAGATATATTTCTGAGCCGGCCGCTGTGGACGAGCGGTTCTACGCACTTCAGTCCGGAACCGCGCTGCTGCTATGGTAGCAGGTTCGAATCCTGCCTTGGGGATGGATGTGTGTGATCTCCTTAGGTTAAGTAGGTTTAAGTAGCTCTAAGTCTAGGGGACTGATGACCTCAGATGTTAAGTCCCATAGTGCTCAGAGCCATTTGAACGATTTTGAACCATATACACTCCTGGAAAATGAAATAAGAACACCGTGAATTCATTGTCCCAGGAAGGGGAAACTTTATTGACACATTCCTGGGGTCAGATACATCACATGATCACACTGACAGAACCACAGGCACATAGACACAGGCAACAGAGCATGCACAATGTCGGCACTAGTACAGTGTATATCCACCTTTCGCAGCAATGCAGGCTGCTATTCTCCCATGGAGACGATCGTAGAGATGCTGGATGTAGTCCTGTGGAACGGCTTGCCATGCCATTTCCACCTGGCACCTCAGTTGGACCAGCGTTCGTGCTGGACGTGCAGACCGCGTGAGACGACGCTTCATCCAGTCCCAAACATGCTCAATGGGGGACAGATCCGGAGATCTTGCTGGCCAGGGTAGTTGACTTACACCTTCTAGAGCACGTTGGGTGGCACGGGATACATGCGGACGTGCATTGTCCTGTTGGAACAGCAAGTTCCCTTGCCGGTCTAGGAATGGTAGAGCGATGGGTTCGATGACGGTTTGGATGTACCGTGCACTATTCAGTGTCCCCTCGACGATCACCAGTGGTGTACGGCCAGTGTAGGAGATCGCTCCCCACACCATGATGCCGGGTGTTGGCCCTGTGTGCCTCGGTCGTATGCAGTCCTGATTGTGGCACTCACCTGCACGGCGCCAAACACGCATACGACCATCATTGGCACCAAGGCAGAAGCGACTCTCATCGCTGACGACGACACGTCTCCATTCGTCCCTCCATTCACGCCTGTCGCGACACCACTGGAGGCGGGCTGCACGATGTTGGGGCGTGAGCGGAAGACGGCCTAACGGTGTGCGGGACCGTAGCCCAGCTTCATGGAGACGGTTGCGAATGGTCCTCGCCGATACCCCAGGAGCAACAGTGTCCCTAATTTGCTGGGAAGTGGCGGTGCGGTCCCCTACGGCACTGCGTAGGATCCTACGGTCTTGGCGTGCATCCGTGCGTCGCTGCGGTCCCGTCCCAGGTCGACGGGCACGTGCACCTTCCGCCGACCACTGGCGACAACATCGATGTACTGTGGAGACCTCACGCCCCACGTGTTGAGCAATTCGGCGGTACGTCCACCCGGCCTCCCGCATGCCCACTATACGCCCTCGCTCAAAGTCCGTCAACTGCACATACGGTTCACGTCCACGCTGTCGCGGCATGCTACCAGTGTTAAAGACTGCGATGGAGCTCCGTATGCCACGGCAAACTGGCTGACACTGACGGCGGCGGTGCACAAATGCTGCGCAGCTAGCGCCATTCGACGGCCAACACCGCGGTTCCTGGTGTGTCCGCTGTGCCGTGCGTGTGATCATTGCTTGTACAGCCCTCTCGCAGTGTCCGGAGCAAGTATGGTGGGTCTGACACACCGGTGTCAATGTGTTCTTTTTTCCATTTCCAGGAGTGTATTTCTGATGACGTAGAATATTTTTCATTTGGTTATACAGTGTAGAACATGAAGTGTGACTATGTTTACTTTGCTATTTCATATACGAATTCCATATGTAAAGACTTAGATTTTTTCTGATGATCTTTCAAATAGTTTTATTAAATGTATTGTGTGAAACGGGATGCAATAGGCAGACGTATTGTAAGAACTGTGGAGCGAGAGAGGTATCGATAGTTGTCGGGTCGAACAGCGTGGCAGACAGTCGCGGATGGGGCGTGAGCGTGGCGGTACGCAAACAAGTATTGGGTGTAGCAATGGTGTGCGTTTAACGAGGTATTGATACCGGACTTCCGCGTGTTAGACACGGTTTGAAATTTGACTTTATGCTGGACATTCTAAACGGTCGTTGTATTAGGTGACCGCTGTTGGTTTTTGCAGAATGATGCTGGTGACAAGGACAATGCACTCGTGAACAGACAGTAGTGTCGTCGGTTTAGAATTGAACTGCATTACATAAAAAGTGATTGTTATATTGCTCATTTTTCTTGAAAACGAAGTATGACGTACGCTAAAACACTAATTGCCAATGTGGAAACTGAACTGTGTTGCTACATAAGTGACTGTTTCCGCGGGAACAATGTTATCGTGAACTATGAATATTAACAGCAGACGGACTGTGTAACTTCGCAATTGGCAAATTATAGCGAATGAAATGTTAATTTAAACACGAGGTATGCACTGTACCAAACTATCGCGTGTGAAAGTTGCAGTTGAAGTAATACGACCTTCAAGTGCTGCATAACCAGTAACTTTGTTTCGGCCTACGACAAATTAATTTACGCAACTTATTACCACTGCCAGCCGAAACAGGATGTAAGGAAAGAGGATACATTAATGCCAAGGACACTGCTGGATGAACTTATAGGATTCATATAAGCAACTTCAAACTGCTTCTACCGCCGTCGCCACGTCACGTCGGCCCAGAACAGATAAGACTCAAAACAGTTCCTCCCTTCGAGAAATTCACAATTTCAAGCAATTTAATTTCTTTCTGCTTTGTAACAGACTATCTCTTAACGTTTCGCTCTGTAAATAAAAGTAGTGCATTATGAAGACTATTCACCTTCACTGGTCGTTGACCTCATCACTAACAGTAGTTATTGTCATCATTTATTTCTTTTGCTTTTCAGTGTATTTGTACTACTCGTTGCATGCGTTGTGTGTGTCTTTTGAGGGGTATGGTTCGACGTGTATATATAGTCATTTAGGCAGGACAATTTATGTGTTGTACTGTGAAATGTGGCCAGACGTGTAAGCTGAGGCATCTGCCATTAAAGTTATTTACGCTGACCAATTAAAAAGAAGTAGCTTCTTCGCCATTGGTTCAAGTTAAGTATTAGAGGGAACTCTGAATCTAACAGCTTTGTTTACGTCACTTAACGTCATATTTCCATTCATTCATGTTTAGATGCAAATTTATCTGGGTTTAACTGTTACTGGTAAACAAAATTACAGAATACTGTGTCTTTATTTATCAAATTAGGTTCAGAGTGTTTTACTGTTTTCACTATCAAAGGATTTTATTATCAGAATTTTAACAGGATTGGGAAACTTCTCATATAGAGGTTTGCTTTTGAAGTTTCCGGAAGTAAAACGGGTTCTTGGTGGTTATACAACATTAATTTACTCCATGCAATTTTTCTTTAAACATTTTCTGATTACAAATTCACGGTCATAGTAAATCTCCAGGAACCGTTTTCTTCAGACGTCCTCCCTGGACGCTTCACTGCTGAAGTCCTCGATCTGACTGGAAGCGACCACCTACCTCTACTCCTCACCATCTCCTACAAACAACCTCATCCGCAAGAATTATGCAAGACTAATCCTGCGCAACTCATTCTACTGGAAACCCACAGAATTCCAGATTGGAAGCCACCTGCTGACCTTCCGGCAACTGTACGATATCCCTCATGCCACATACTTCCTTCAACAGACCCTGTCAGACGCTATATCCACCCACATTTCAATGCATATATGTTCACCACCCCCACTCTCCCCACACGATCCCTACTCCTCCTCTGAGAAGCCCGTCGCATGTACCGCTCTTTCTTGTAAACTTGGGACTGGGATACACTCACATGCCACGGAAATTACAGAGACGCGTCAGGAATTTATTAAATGTAAAGAACCCCATGACTGGCGCCAGACATTCACCAAACTCAGCACTACATTCCCCATTAACTCTTCCAAGTACTGGAAAGCATTCCATCGACTCACTGCCACAAATCAAAAACCTCACTGCCCACTTCTCAACAAGCAACCCTTATCAGACAACATAAGCAAAGTTGACCATTTTTCATCCTATCCCTACTACATCTTCTCCATTGCTGATGACCCTCATTTTGATTACTCACTTTTCCCTACCATCCACCAATGTATAAATACCACTGTCCCATCCCTGGCTCCCAGGTTACAATACTTGGGCAACACATTAGAAATAGAATAAAATACACCAATTACAGCAGATGATATAAAATAAGTACTCCACAAAAAACGCAACACTTTTTCCAGTCAGGATTGCATTAGTTATCATCACCTGAAATAACGACACCTCTCCTTTGTAGTCATCTTTGCATTCTTACACCACTATCCTTTCCACAGACTACTATCCTCAACAATGGAAGATATTTTAAATCCTACTTTTCATCAAACCATACAGACTTCCAACTGGTACCTTGTTCTACTGCTCCATCCAGCTCACCACAGCGTTCAGTGAGATCTTCAGATCCATCCTCTTCCACAGGGGCCTAACAGGTACTCCCCATGCTTCCCTCGTGTTAGCATCTCCCACCCTAGTGGCGATGGCGGCTTTTCAAAAATAGCCACAGTCAATACCATTCGCGCGCCACATGCTGTATGCTGCGGACGTTGACGTTGCAATTGTCCTTCTTCAGGATGTACATATTGCAACTTTTTGTGCTCCCCATGGGATCTATCTTACTTCACCTTAACGCCGGCAACTCCTCTAGACGACGTGGACAGCTTGTCATTGACGACGCCGCGATGCATATCATCAGTCTGTCCTGATGGTTCCTCTGCGCAAAGCCTGCCCTCTGCAAGGCCTTGATTGGTTACGGGAGGTAGTCTACTGTTCCTCCTAGATGGTCTTGGGTTTAAAAAAAAGTAAACTAAATATTACGATAAATTTTATAAAGAACCGACAAGTTACGCCAAGGAAGAAGAGATAGAACTACAATGGACATGTTATTCCATGGACTCTTGCGCTTCTATGCATGAACTATCTATCCTTTGTCATTCGCTTATCTTATCTGCTTCAATTCGGACCTAAGAGGACGTTCTTGTGTAAAGCTCATCTTGCTGTACCAGCTAATAATGTAAGTTGTACTTAAAACCAGAAAAATATAATGGTTATTTTGTCAAAATAATTTGTTTATGCGGTCAATCGATTTGTAATCTGATATTTGGATCGTGCTAAGAAGATATGGGCCTTAACAAAGAATTTTCATTGTTAGGCGCCATTTTAGAAAATCTTTAACATTTTTCTTTTAGCTCATCCAAGAGACGTGCCGTCGGTTATGACAATTAACTTTCTTTCAGATCCCACGAGCCCGGCGGCCGGTGATAATAATTTAACAATTTTTACTTACAGCTTTTCTTTACATAACGAGATAACATCCCAGGCAGAATTTGTCTAGTCACAGGATTTCAGTTCCATTATTGGATTTCATTTATAGATGCTACTCTTGTTATCTTATATTGGGGAATCGAGACGAACCTACGATACTCAGTTACGTATTGCAGCAGTTTACATCGAACAGACTTGTGAAATATTCTCTGGTGCAATAAGCACACGACTTCTCAGGAGCCCGGAATAATATCTGTGGTGTTGGGTAAAGAAGGAAAGGACAATTAACTATCGACGATTACGTGACTACCCTGAGAACTGAGCTAGTTTATTAATTACTGATCTGTGTCTGGCTAACTTAAAAGACAATGCATTATTAGGAACATTCTGGTGAGTATTTGCAGAAAAGTGTTTTCAACCGCTACTATTGAGTCATTAAGAATACGATTGCTTTGGCAGACTGCCGTATATTTTTTTCATATCACTGTTTTTGTATTTTTACACTACAGTAGGTCGCGGCATGGCGGCAACGAAACCAAGATATCTGCTTCATCATTCTCTAGGAATGAACGCACGATGATACCGTATGCCAGAGCGTCTGTCGGTAGTGAATTGTGCCAAGGCACAGTTCACTAACCTCTCTCGACGTCACCTTGAATGAGCTAAGTTCAGGTTGCACATACACAACGGCTTAGTGCAGGAGCATCCGTCTATGTACCACATGACTGCGGAATGGTGAGAAGACTTTGATTAATGTTCCCACGGCTGATGATGGGCGACGCTTAGATACCCAGTGCATTGTGTTACGACGTACTCTGCTTAAAGTCATCAACCAGCAACGTCTCTCTTTTGACTCGGTCACTGGGGATGCAAGGATGGATCTACTTGCCTGAATGTCTCGCTGTATGGTGGTGCAACACGCAATGTGTGGTTTCCATGAGCAATAAAAAGGGCGGAAGTGATGTTTATGTTGATCTCTATTCCAATTTTCTGTACAGGTTCCGGAACTCTCGGAACCGACGTGATGCAAACCTTTATTTGATGTGTGTATATCCATGGACAACAATAGAAGAATGTGTCGTCATTTGTTTACTATATTTTACTGGTAGTTCCTAATGGCAAAGTGCATGCTGTAGATATTTCACAGTAACGAAGATGAACAAATGCTCAAAGGTCCTAAGATAGGCAGTTTACAGCCCATGTTTACAGAACTGTGTTGTCTTGCTTTAGTCCATACTAGCACGTCTCAAATATGATTACTTGTTTGTTTTAACATCCTTTATAATAAATTACTGTATCCAGTCCACGAATCCCCTGATAGAAAGCAAGCACAACGTTTTCTACGTTTGCAGTCGAGCGAAAAATCTCAATGGAGAACAAAGGCTTCTTACTCACCTTGGAAACGAATGCGTTTTGCGGAACGAGTGGTTTTGTACAGATAGGTTGGTCCCAAAAACTCTTCAATGGAAGTTTCTCCGCTGCCACTGAACGCGACGTTTGCTTTTACAATGCGGTTAAACGCGCGCATGCGTATGGTCCGTTGGCGACGGTTCACGGGTTTTCTGCGTCCCATTTCCCAGGACCGGAGCTAACATAAACAATGAGAGAGAAATCAGAAAGTCACATCGCAGATTTCTTTGTACGGATACGTCTCCAGTACCGCAAATTAGATGTGTTCGTTTTCACACTGGATTTCACATCTTTAGAGACAAACGCTTCGCGAGCGTATACATATTTTCTGGATTTTGTAGTCATAAAAGCTGCCCACAATAACGACTATATTGAGTAACATGTCATGTAAGAGAACATTTTTGTTTCCCTGCATATGGTGTATTTTTTTAAACTTTCCAGAGCCCCACAAGACAAAAAAAAAACATTTTGTTAAATGACATTAAGCTTCCACCTCAGAAGCTGGAAGGCTAACGTATGTTAGTAACTGAATAGCAATGGCTCATAGCTAACGTCTTTGGTACGATCACACAAACTTTTATTTATTCTTCTTCTTGTGATCCGAGAGTAGCCTGCAAATTTCTATACCCTACAAATAATAGGCCACAGTGTGTAAGCGAATGCGACATAGCTTATCAGCTTGAACGAATAAATTAATTTATTCAATGATTACACATTTTCAAGCAATGTTGGCCAAATAAATGTTATAAGTACACACATTTGCCAGTCTTCAATTAGTAGGTCGTTTGATATCAAATTCTTATTAAGCAGCTGATTCCAAAATACGGTGTGAGCATGGTAACAGTGTATAGTCATGGACCAGAGTTTTTTCTTTTTTCCTTGGTTCGGCTGATTATGGGCTACCTGCCAACTTCAGTGCCTTGTTCGTTGTTCTTTTCCTGAAATCTTTCCATATTCAGTACCTTTTCTCTAAACAAGTTCCCTATCAGTTGTTTCATCGGGTTTCACAATATTTTTTAAACCCTCAACTTGTTGTTAGTTTTGTTATCCTGCAAACACTTGAAGGACTTTTTGGTTAATCTACTTCGTTGCATTCTACAAAAAAAATCGTTTTTTTTGTTGTCTGGCTGCGAATGTGACTAAATCCAAATTACCCCTTCAGAAAAAAATAAATAAATAAATAAATGCTACGCAGTATTAGAGTCTATTGTCGACTTGGTGTTGTAATGGATCTGAGAGATTTTTTTTCTTTACCGTATTTGTCGATACTGAATTGAAAATGTTTTCTTATATTTTTGTCAGAATTTATTATAATTTGTCTTATTATATGTTAATTTACTTCTGTTTTTGAGAGTAAAAGCATATTGATTACTATTAGAAAATGTATCGAAGAATAGCAAAGAAACTGATTGTGTAAAATATCTTTGATGTTGGAGTAGTCTTTGACTATAGTCAGTCCGAGTCGGAAGCTAACTCTTGGTGTATGTTGACGGAAGAACAATGTGAAGGTCGAAGTCATAAACAATTATGAATTATGTTAGTATTATTTTTGTATTATCTGAAAAGAAGATACTACATTTGAAGAAACTGTATTTGAAACACCAAAATGAGAGAAACACGTTGAACCACGTCATTTTCTGCAGCCGACAACGATGCATTGTGGAATCATACTTAGACAACTGAAGCCAAGACTTATATTTGCTTGCAAACGTCTAATGGAAAAGGTACTGTCACGAAATATGGCAAATTTAAGTTTATAAAAAATAGTGACCATATTTTCAACTTGTGTAATAGCCGGGAAGGCATATTTCAACTGGGGACTGTAGCCGGGATATTGTGTTCACGAGGTCTTCAACAGTGCTACGAGGAAGAAAATTTTTGTGTGTTAATACCAGTTTCTTCAGAATGTGTGTTACCGTGTTTGTGTTCATCGGGAAGTAAAAGTTTTGGAGAAGAAATGTTTCAGCAAAAAATATAATTTTCGACAGAAGAAAATACTTCAAGAATTTTGGTCAACAATCACATGGATGGAAAATGTGGTTTTGCAAAAGTAGAAGAGTGTTCCAGATAAGTCACGAAACCCTCGTATTTTGTTAAAACAATATTTTTATCTTGTTTTGTATTGTTGTGTATAAATTTTTGTTCTTCACAATGACTTATGAGATTTTCGAGAGTATTGTGCCTAAAGTAGAAAGTAGTAATTTAATAGACTTCGAACATCAGGACAGGTCAAATGAAACACAAAGAATCGATCAATTTGATTTAAAAAGTTTTCTTGTAAATTTCACGAACGAAATTAAACAATCAGTTGACGACAATAAGACATACTGGGATGAAAAAATTGATAACATTTTGTTGCAAGTCCAAGCAGTCAATACCCAAGTGGGTGAGCTTTCGAACAGAGTTGGCAGTGTTGAGGAAAAAATTGAATCTGTGGAAGCAAAAGTAAATGAAATTGATGTTAAATTGAGCGGTGAAATTAATACTGTAAAAAATGGGTTACTGGTAGATAGGGAAAGAAATTTAATTGATTTTAATGAGATAAAAGGGGAAATTAAAAATTTGGATGAGAATACAAAAGTTTTAGTTAAAAATGTACAACAAGAAATTGACAATCGTTTGGTTACTCTAGAAGAAAAAGTTGAATGCAATGATTTGGAAAACAAAAAATCTGTCAAAGAACTTAGCGAAAAAATTGAAAGTTTTAACATTGAACTTCAAAGCAAAAATTACAATGTCAACACATGTAATCTTGTATCTAATATTCCAGTGAAGCACTTTTCGGTAGATGGACCCTTACATCCCGTTGATTTTATGCAGTATTGTAAGGATTGTTTTTTACCTCACTCACCAGATGAAATAAAAATTAAATTTGTGAAAAAATTCTTGGAAGGGGAAGCTTTGACTTGGGCAAACCAGATTGTAACTTTGGGGATGACCTTTTCAGAATTTGAATCAAAATTTCTGGAAAAATTTTGGGATGATCTTAAACAAACTAGAATTAAAAGTGAATTTTTGAATGGGCAAAACTATAGGGAATCAGATGGGAACATGAAACAATTTTGCAAAAGTGAACTTCAAAAACTTATTCATTTAACAAAACCTTTCGATGACTTGATCAAAATTGATACCTTAAAGAGAAGATTGCCATCAGCAATGCAGTTGAGTTTAGTTCATTGTCCTGATAGTAATGTAGAGCAGTTTCTCAATTATATTGAAAAGTTGGATAGGGTAACAACAAGAACACACAGTGGGTTTACTCAGAAAGGTAATGGTCAAAATTGGGGAAATGACAACTTTCAAAAAAGGGAACAAAACAATTATCATGGTGTCAGTCAAAATTCAGGGGGATATAGCAATTTTGAAAAGAAGGACCATAATTATTATCCAGAACAAGAACAACATTTTCGCGTTAATAATCAACAAAATGGAGAATACTTTAGGGATCAAAATCACAGAAATTTTGATAGAGGTCAGTACAATAGAAACTACCAACAATCAGGTAATGTTTGGCATAGGAATGGGATCAGAAATGTTGATCAGGGACATTGGGAGAGCCATAATCAGCAGTTCAAACAGGAACCGGAAATAAAAAACGAGTAGACGCCCCCTTGAAGGTCCGCAAGGTTGAGGCAGAAGGTGAGTGTGATGAAAGGACCAATGGATGTGACTATCATAAATCCAAACAGGTCAGTTCCAAACCTAAGCTATCACATGAGGTCATTAGTTGTTACTTATTGAAGAAATTTCAAGAGGAAAATAATAATGATAAAGATAACATTTTCAATACACAAGAACATACAGTAGATAAAAGTAATTGTGATTCATTTAATTTAACAGAGTTTTACACTTGGGCAGAAAAGAAAAACACTTTGTCGGATGATGTAATTTGCAGTAGTTCAGAGATGTGTGTGAATGAAAGAGAGAATGCATGCTGTGAGAATGAAAATGTTGGTGAAAGGGATCTGGTAACTTTAGAAAGGGGAAATAATATTTTGGGGAATAATTTGAATGTGTATGACCTGAATATGTATAATGATAATGATGTTGTTGATAAAGTTGATAATGATGGTAATGGTATTGATGATGCTGATGATGAAGAAAGGTGTTTCATTAGTTTAAATAGGGAGTTGGGTATACACATGGTTGAAAATGGATTAAATAGTGAGAATATTATAGAAATTCCCAGGGATGTTACTAGGATGAATAATACTCGCAATCTGGGTGTATGTAAAAGTGTGAATTTAGATGTTGCTGGTAAAGAATCTGACTACACAAATAATGATGACACATGTATAACTTCTTACCTAAGTGAAACTTTTATAGATACTAATGATACACACACGTTTCTTATGAATATATGGCTGAACAGTGAAACTATTTCTTTTGACAAGAACTTTAGAAAGATGCTTATTAATGTATGTGAAACTGTATGTCCTGAGTGGTGGAGAAAGATGAGATATTTTATTTTTGAAAAGCTGAAGGATAAGTACTTCAATAGTATACAATGTGATTTGGATGAAAATTCTTGGCTATTTGAGATAATAGAGAGTACTAATGACAATTTTGTATCTTGTGCAAATTTTATAACTGTGACAAATAATACATATAATGGTATACCATATGATTCTGATAAGTATAGGTTTGGGGAAATTGAAAGTGATTTATTACATGAGGATACAGGTTCTGAGAAAAGTGATCAATTTTGCAGTCCCTATATAAAAGTTCAAATTGGGTCACGGATTGGTAAATGTTTAATCGATACAGGAAGTGAGATCTCGGGAATATCTGAAAGGTTAAGCAAGAAATTGAAAGTGGGGAAAGATTATGTTGAACTGCCAGTTGTTGGGGTAAAGATAAAAGGTGCTACTGGGAAGAGCAGTAAATTGGTAAAAAGCCAGGCTTTAGTGACATTTTTAATTGAAGGCAAGTTGTTCACACATGGATGTTTTGTAATTCAGGAATTTAATGAGGATTTTCTTTTGGGTATGAATTGGATAGTAAAAGTAAATACAGCATTTGATTGGGCTGGAAGAAAACTTTTGATAGAAACTAGTGAAAGGGAATACATTCAGACAAATTTTGTGAACACACTTGGTGATCAGAGTAATGGAAATTTTGACAGTATTAATTTACTAAAGAAAATAGATTGGAGAATATTGAAATTCATAGATTTGATACTGATGAAGTTGAATTTGGGAATTTAGTAAATTTGAAAATTTCAGAAACACAAAATTTATCTGGGGAGCAAAAACAACAGTTAGAAAATCTGCTGTGGGAATATAGTGATGTTTTCAGTGACATACCTGGTAGGGTAAAGCGTTACCAGTGTGAGCTTCAGGTAAAACTTCATGAACCATTTTTCATAAAACCATACACTATTGCAATATCAAAAAGACCTGCTGTTGAGAAAGAGCTGAAAAAGATGGAAGGATGTAATATAATAGAAAGGAGTATCAGTGCATATAATAATCCTCTAGTAGTAGTTTCGAAAAAAGATGGTGGAGTAAGATTGGTTTTGGACTCTAGACACTTAAACAAAATTTTGTTCAGACAGACAGACCATCCTGAAAATATTGATGAGTTACTCTATAAATTTACAGATATAAAATATATGTCAAGTTTGGATCTAACTTCGGGTTTTCGTCAAGTACCACTTTCGGTTAATTCTAGAAAATATACTGCTTTCTTGTACAATGGTAAGAGTTATCAATATTGTGTTGTGCCATTTGGGTTAAATTCTTCGGTTTCCGAATTTATAAGAGCTTTGGATCATGTACTGGGGCAAGAACTTGCGTCTAAACTGATAATCTACGTAGATGACATTTTGGTTACAGGGAAAAATTGGGAGGAACATTTTTTGATTTTGAAGTCAGTTTGTGAAAAACTTAGAAAAGGGGGGATGACATTGAAATTAGATAAATGTAAATTTGCAGTTTCTGAATTAAAATTTTTGGGTCATGTTGTCACAGACAAGGGAATTTTGGCAGATCCAGAAAAAATTAAAGGAATTTCAGAAATTCCTATTCCTAAGACTAAAAAACCATTGAAGTCGTTCTTTGGGTTATGCGGTTATTACCGAAAACATATAAGTGATCAGAGTCTGAATGCACCATGTTTAAGTCAATTACTTAAGAAAAACACTGTTTGGGTTTGGGATAAAAGTTGTCAGGAAGAGTTTGATAAAATTAAGCAAGAGTTGAGGAAGCAACACTTATTACACAGACCTGATTTTAATTTACCATTTTGTTTGAACACTGATAGCAGTAATTATGGGCTTGTAGCAGAGTTATTTCAAGAAAGAGTAGAGAATGGAGTTAAGATACATTGTACCATAGCATTTGCAAGCAGAATGCTGCTCAAGCATGAGAAAAATTATACAGTCACAGAGAAGGAACTTTTGGCAATTCATTGGGCTTTTACAAAATTTAGAATTTACCTTATTGGACATAAAACCATAGTATTTTCGGATCACAAAGCTTTGAGTTACTTACAAGAGCGCAAATTATACCACAGTAGATTGACCAGATGGGCAATTTTTCTGCAACAGTTTGACTTTGAAATCAAACACATAAAAGGTTCTGAGAATGTAGTAGCTGATTCACTTTCAAGGTTACCAATTGGGGGAGAAAAGGAGATTTTTGAACAAGAGGAGGAAAAGCAATTTAAAATTAGATACTTGAAAGGGGTGAAAAATGAGAAAACAATTAGAGCTATGTGTAACAAAATTAGAAAAAATCAAAATTTGGATCAGAGTTGGAAATTAATCAAAGAATGTTTAGGCAAGAAGGGGTATGAGAAACTTGATAAATTTTACAAATTACATAAGGGGATTTTATTTCGGAGAACAGATGTAGATTCTGATAATTGGAAACTGTGTTGGCCAGAGGCAGATGCTGAAAAGCTGATCATTTACATACATGAAAGTTTTGGTCATGTGGGATACAGAAGTGCATTCAAAAGATACAAGAAAATGTTTATTTTTACAATATTGGAAAGAAGGTAAGAAAAGAATTGGCAACCTGTGACAAATGTCAGAGAGTTAAAGTGAGCAACCAAAGACGTGGTGGAGAGATGCGAAACATTATTCCGGAAAAACCTTTAGATCTTATCGCAGTGGACTTATATGGAATGTTACCAAAGAGTAAAGGTGGTCACTGTTACATATTTGTTATGGTAGATGTATTTTCAAAATTAATTAAACTATATCCAGTGAAAAAAGCTACTAGCCATGAAATTATAATAAAAATTGAAAGAGATTATTTCGCACAGGTGGGTAAACCAAAATCTATATTATCAGATAATGGTTCACAGTTCACCTCAAAAATTTGGAAAAAGTTTATTGAAAGATCAAAATTGAAGCATATACTTATATCTGTTTATTCTCCGTCGACCAATCCTGCAGAAAGATATATGAGGGAAATTGGGAGACTTTGTAGAACCTATTGTAGCCATAAACATCCAACTTGGTTTGAGCACATTCGAAATTTTGAAGATATTATGAATAGCCTACAACATAGTTCCACAGGATTTTCACCATATGAGATTATGTTTAATATTAGACCTCCAAATCTTATATCAGAACTTATTGAATTTCCTAAATGTACACCTTTAATTATGCAAGAGAGAGAAGATATTGTCAGGGAAACTATGAGGAAACAAGGGGAAAGGAGGAATAAAAGACATAACAATAGGGTAAGATTAACCACTTTTAAAATTGGGGATCTTGTTCTGGCCAAATCTCATGAAAAATCAAAAATGTTAACTTCAGAAATTAAAAAATTCTTTGATATCTATATTGGGCCTTTTGAAGTCATAGAAAATCCACACCCTAATGCTTATCGTTTGGTGTATCCTAAGTCAAAGAAATTATTTGGTCTCAGGAATGTTGTCTCTTTAAAACTGTATAAACAGAAATCATAATTTCAAAAATTTAAATAATCTATTATCATCTAAAACAAAAGTCCTCCACTGGAATATGCTTGTTAGAACAAAACTACCTGTACAACCAAGTATGTATATTTGCATGTATAAATTAATAATTTGAAGTCACATGTTAATTGAAACTGATGAAAAAACACTGATGTAACAAAGAATGAGAGAAAGATTTATTTTTACTTTTTTACAAAAAAAGTCTCCCTAGTGAGCATTTCTGAATTTTTCTAATTTTGGAAGCTAAGTCTTCCCTGTGGGTGAAGGCATGCATGTGAGGACATGCATGCAAAGGCATAAGTTTCAAAACCAATTTTAGATAAAACCTCATGATATATGAGCAGTTTATTGTTGTTTATACTGATGTTGTGGGGAGCAAAAGTACTCTTCATAAAAATGTGACTTGTAGTAATATTGTAGTAGAGAGGCAAGTGTATATAAACAATTGCAAAAATTTATATAATACTGATGTATCTTTAGCTGTACTAATAAAAAAGAAAATCATAAGCAAAAAAATATACAAAAACAAAAAAAACATGACTAATAAAAAAATATAAAAATTTAAAAAAAAATCAGAAGTTAAAAAAAAAAATATATATATAAGGCAAATATAAAAAAAACACTACACTATATATGTTCATGAGCCAGTTGGCACAGTGTGACCAAAGAAGTGGTTGTAGATATCTTATTCTAGCCAAGGAGTTTTACCTTTCTATTATTTTCAATCTGTATGCTGTATGTTAGAATATTTCTCATGTATATTTTATACTATGTATATTTGTCATGTCAAATAATTTCTTTACCTGAATTTTTTTGTGTATGAGATTGATGGGGAAGTATCATTGCAACAACAGCCAGTAACAAGTCCACAGATTCAAAGAGTCCAAATATGGAAGAGGTTATCAGACTGCATCATTAATGTACTAGTTGTGTAATACAGATCCATCACTGAGTGTGGTCGGGATTTTGTTGTATATGTCCATAACAACAAAAGCCCTGGGGAGCAGTTGTAATGGATCTGGGAGATTTTTTTTTTTTACCATATTTGTCGATACTGAATTGAAAATGTTTTCTTATATTTTTGTCAGAATTTATTATAATTTGTCTTATTATATGTTAATTTACTTCTGTTTTTGAGAGTAAAAGCATATTGATTACTATTAGAAAATGTATCGAAGAATAGCAAAGAAACTGATTGTGTAAAATATCTTTGACGTTGGAGTAGTCTTTGACTATAGTCAGTCCGAGTCGGAAGCTAACTCTTGGTGTGTGTTGACGGAAGAACAATGTGAAGGTCGAAGTCATAAACAATTATGAATTATGTTAGTATTATTTTTGTATTATCTGAAAAGAAGAAACTACATTTGAAGAAACTGTATTTGAAACACCAAAATGAGAGAAACACGTTGAACCACGTCATTTTCTGCAGCCGACAACGATGCATTGTGGAATCATACTTAGACAACTGAAGCCAAGACTTATATTTGCTTGCAAACGTCTAATGGAAAAGGTACTGTCACGAAATATGGCAAATTTAAGTTTATAAAAAATAGTGACCATATTTTCAACTTGTGTAATAGCCGGGAAGACATATTTCAGTGTCCATCTCTCGCGAAATGTTCAAAGGACAGTAATCACACACACAACGGCCCGCTCAAAAATATTCTAACGGCTTCTCTCATTACAGTTTTAAGTAAGTCCAGAGAGTGAACCACTGCTGCCACAAATATAGTCTGTGCTGTTTCAAAAGCGAAAGCATTTAGGCCCTCAGGTGCGGGACGTGCCACATTGAATAGCCTCACTTTTTCCATATTGCTAATTTGTACTGACTTGCTTCAGCCGAATAACGTAAAATTTACAATACGGTGATTTGTCGAAATTTAGATAGTAATTACATTAAGATTAATACTAAAATAATTCCGTTTCTTCATGTAGGTCATTTTGAGATATTTACATCAGCAAGTTATCTTTCTATCACAAATATCGTAAATTTATCGATACTAGTGAATGCTTCGAAATTGCTAAATGTATGTGGAAATTAGATGTGGATCTTAATCTTCGTCTCCCACCTCCATTTTCTGTCCGAATTGACTACTCACTGATTCCTCAGAATGTGTCCTATCAGTCGAGTTTTACCTTTAGTAAATTTGAGTCATAAATTTCTTTTTTCCCCGGTTTGATTCTATAACTCCTTGTTAGTTATTTTTCAACATTTTTCTCTACTATAAAATTGAAAGAAAAGGTTCAAATGGCTCTGAGTACTATGGGACTTAACGTCTGAGGTCATCAGTCCCCTAGACTTAGAACTACTTAAACCTAACTAACTTAAGGACACCACATACATCCATGCCCGAGGCAGGATTCGAACCTGCGACTGTAGCAGTCGCGCGGTTCCAGACTGAAGCGCCTAGAACCGCTCGGCCACAGCGGCCGGCAGCAAATTCCAAAATCTTCAAGAAAACACCTACACATGCAAGATACGTACAGAAAGTAAGTTCCGTTTATATTTCTTTACGCAGCAGGGCCACAATCGTACTTGGGCGCATGCGCGGATTTACTTTGAATCAAGGAGATGTGTGACACCATTATGAGTTCTCTGTGTCGTATATTATGCTTGTTTAGAATGGCGAAGTTGATTGAAAATCTCGCTGCTTGCGAGATTAGATTCATAATTCGATTTCCGAATGCGAAGAACAATAAATCAGTCGAATTTGGCGAAAGATTTGCAACGTTTGTGGGTAAAATTCGGTGAGTGATTGAGTTTTAAAGAGATGGGTCCGACAGTTCAGAGTGGGATGTGATCAAGTGCACGATGACGTACGAAATGGCCGTCAATGTTTGGTTAATGGAAAGTTGTTCCAGCAGTTGAAGAACTCGCAAAGGAAAACCGTACGTCTACAGCGGCCGATCTCTCTAAGCACTTTCCACATACGAGGGTTGTCCAGAAAGTAATTTCCGATCGGTCGCGAAATGGAAACCACAGTAAAAACCAGAAACTTTTTGTTTGCAACAGTTAGTTACATTTTTCACATACTTCTCTACATAGTCGCCGCTCCGATTCCGAGTTTTGTCGTAGTGTTTTATCCTCTTTCCTATATTCTCGTCATAGAAAACAGCCGCCTGTGCTTTGGGCCAGTTATCTGCACCGGTCTGCAGCTCGTTGTCTGTGAAAAAATTTGTCTTCACAGCCAAGGGTTCTTGTGAGCAGATATGAGACTCAGGGGGAGCCAATTACGAACTGCATTGTGGGTGATCAAACACTTCTCATCGGAAACGCTGCAAGAGCGTCTTCATTGCCCCTGCAGTGTGCGGCCGAGAATTGGCATGAAGAAGGAACTACTCGACAGCTGTGTTATGTGTGCTGCATGACACAGGCGAAATCTCTAACCATGCCCTCATACTTGGCGGAAGAAGCTATTCCGTACGCATCTTTACGTGCTCACTGTTCACTCAAAACTGAAAAGAGCGACGCGACACGATGGACGGGCAACACATCTGTGCAAAGCTTTACCGGATTTTCCCTGTGGTTTCCATTTCGCGACCGATCGGAACTTACTTTCTGGACAACCCTCGTATTTCTGTATCATTTCTTCATGAACTTTTTTTCTGAAAAACTGTATGTCTGAAAAGCTGTATCACACTGTGTATGTATCTTGTACGCCATTAGAAAGTGTCAGACAACTTTTGGTCAAAGAAGTAACACATTCTACCGTCGAAATAGGTGTGCTTTTAACCCGATTGAAATGGCGGAGTTTACAAATCCTGCCCCACAATGCAATGCAGCACTCATCTCCAGTGTTCACAAATGAATACGGTCTCCATCCATCGTCAGAAAACTTTCAGACGTGTTCGTAATTTCGTTGCCGCTTCACTGAAAAGCTCCCTTTGCTCAGGCTCGAGATATAATTAGACAGCAGCAAACTTCGCGGGCGATGTGTATCGACTTATCTGTCAGAGCAGCTCACGGCCAACTTCGAGATTCGTCTGCTTCAGTACTCGGCAAAGAGATCGGGCTCTCGTTAAGTTACGCAACCACTTCAGCCCTGGTGCATTAATCAGACGTCTCACAAGGAGCGTTGCGCAACTTCAGTGTCCATTTTTTCACAGAGGAATTAACTCTTAAAGATCGTTGATGGTTGATTTACATTTTTAGAGAGGCACTCAGGCTCTGTAGTGGACAAGAAGATTAATCTGTGCTATAGATATCAGTTTGGGCTTTAGTTAGTTTCATAGTTTCAGTTTCTTATACCGCAGTGAGTTTCCTTAGCGCAGCTTAGAAGTAGGACCATTATCCAGCTCCGAGGAAAGAATTAACTTCTATATAGACATGTGTATGCTACCAAAACTCAAACCTGGATATGGTAAAACTAAGTTTCATTGCAAGACTACACAGCTGCAGCGTGAAAATGCGTTCTACATGCAACCCATATGCTGCAGGATTTTGAAATTTGTTCCAGAGATGGTGACAGTTTCGAGATTTGAAGAAAGGTAGGAAGTTTGGAGTTTACTGTCCGTCGACGACAAGATCATTAGGGCCGAAGCTCAAGCTCGGAAGGGGGGAGCATGTGGAAGAAAACGTATACTGGACTTTTTTCTTTTTTTGGTCCGTTGTACTGCTTCCCAAAATATGGAAAGCAAAGAGCTTGTAGTAGAAGAGATGCGTTTCGCAGTATCATAGATGAACAAGTGCTCATAGCTCTCAAGGTAGGAATTTTATGAGCCATCTTTGCTAGACAAATGTTTTCCTCTTTTGTTGTAAGGAACGTGGCCGAAAAGGGAATTTAGCTACACCTTGTATGTATTCACGTAATGAACTGCACTGTGCTTCAGTGCCACAACGGTGAATGGAGTCCAGTTCTTTGCCATTGTACTCTCTGGTGTATCTCACAGACTTAAGACAAAAGCCAGCAATAAAGCCAGCCAACATCTCGACCTTCGCTTTATTTTGATTCAGCCTTACAGGCGCTGACTGTAAACAACCGTCTGCAATCTTATTACCAGCCAACGCAGATACGCAGAAGCATTTCTTAGGTAACACGATGCGTCCGCCGTAAATCTATTCAGAGTCGTGGCGCGAAAGCATTCAGAACCCATATTTATCTAGTAGCTCTTTTAAACTTAATTGTGAGTTATGCTTAGTTTACCAGCTTCTAATTGCGTGCTAAGTTTTTACGGTAATACTTAGTCCATTTTCTCATCTAACTGTCTATTTGAATCGTTTCTCTAGTTTTTACAGTCATGATGAAAAATGCACCTTTTTTATACTCGTGATGTCGTTCGTTGTCAAACAAAAATGAAAATTAAATAATAAATAGTAAGAAATGAATAAATGTTAAAAGGTCTATACAACAGGTTATTTTATTAGCCAGTTCGAATGTTTATGCCACTGCTTCTTCCAGATTCTTTTTGTCCTTTATTGGCAACCATTGCTTCACAGCAAATGAGAGGATTTAAAAGTACGAAAGTATTGTAACCCAAAAAACAAAAAAGGATCGCCACCGAGTTTTTCCACTCAGATGAAAACATTTAGCCAGTTTCAGTTGAATATCTATTACAGCTGTCTCAATAAGTACACTGGATACTGAAACACTATTGCATCATTTGAAGTGCAATTATTCGCAACATTTACTAGTAAGCTGCTAGTGTTATCAGATAGCATCTATCTACTTGTGAAGCTACATGTCTACTTATACATCTTATAATTAAATCGTATAATCATAGCCGCAAAACAATCCTGGTCGCTCAGAGATAGTACAGCCAAGTTGTAACATCGACACTCGTTTACCAAAGACGACCAACCGATTCGTCTGTTCAACAACGTCCACGGAAGTGAACGAGAGCAGAAGTTCTTAAGATGCGCCAGCTGAGACAGTATTATTATTTCCCTCATAAAATTGCTAATCGAATACATCAGTCGGTCTCCCGTTGATAATTTGTTTCTCTTAGCATTACATTCGCAATTAACTTGTAACTGCTCGCTGATTCACTGGGGTGGTCTGACGCTCAAACTTGACGTCCCACTGTTTCCGTTAACCACTGCTTAGCATAACTTGCTTTCCTGCAGACTTCAAAGCATCTAACGGCGTCGTCAGTCCGACCCTCCCCCTTTCCACCAACACTGCATCTATATCTACATCTACATCTATACTTAGCAGTCCACCTTATAGCATTCTGCGGAGGGTGCAACCATATTAAATCTCCTTCCTTGTTCCATTCACGAACGCCGGTAATGCGCTGTTTGAGCTCCAGTTTCTCTTATGTTTTCGTAGTGGCCATTTCGCCAGACGTTCTGTGGGATGAAGCAAGACGTTGCCAGTTTAGTCTTGAAACTGATGATATTTTCTTCACTGGGGACTGTAGTCTACCAAAACTATTACAAATTTTTCGCCAATTTTTCAATTTAGTTTATGATGTCCACTACAAAAAATTTTCGCATGTATTGAGGTACAATGTGCTGCATTTGAAAATGACTCAAAGGCCGAATCTCAGTGGTGGACATAATAAACTTAATTCCAGTCAAACGGTAAGAATTTTGTCATTTAGAGGAATCTACTTGGAATTTACGCTCTGGAAATTCCAGCAACAAGCTTTGTATGGTGTCCATAATTTTAGGTTGTTATATAGGATGAAGAAAAAATGCCGCACTTGGCAGTCGGCATCATTCCTTAACCTAGTTCAGGACAAAACGGTTTCTAGCAAAACCTAGTCCATCAATAAGTTTAACAGGAAAACGAGGCTCTGGCAACGCTGTAACTGCATGCAGCGTGGCGAAGAACAGATAGTTTGAACTCTGTGCTCTGTTGGAACTGTACTACAAAAATCTTGTCTCTGTCCAATGAAGAACAAAAAACACAGTAAGTAGGCTACGCTAGATTGCACATTATGGTACGCACAATATTTCCATTCTGTACGTTTGACATCCATGCTTACCTTCACAGAGTAGGTACGTACAAATACGAGCAACGTTCACTTTAGAGAAGATGTGCAAAGCGACAACCTCGCATTTGCAGACACTTTGCCACTCCCTGGATCATACTTTGCGGGATCCTACTCACCACACCTGCATCCATCACCGCCGAAGCAGCATACAAGCGAGTTGTTAGGTCGTGTACATCCATGAGTGGAGTACCCTAAACTTGTCCCTTTAAGTGTTTCCACAAATAAAAATCTAGTGGATTAAGGCTCAAATGGCTCTGAGCACTATGGGACTTAACTTCTGAGGTCATCAGTCCCCTAGAACTTAGAACTATTTAAACGTAACTAACCTAAGGACATCACACACATGAATGCCCGAGGCAGAATTCGAACCGGCGACCGTAGCGGTCGCGCTGTTCCAGACTGTAGCGCCTAGAACCGCTCAGCCACCCCGGCCGGCGTGGATTAAGGTCCAGCGAACTTCGAGGCCAGAACATTGGACCTCCATTACTAATCACTTTTCCCTGTAAACGCTTCATTTAAATAATTACGCACATTCATACCAAAGTGTGGCGGTGCACCATCATGCTGAAACCATAGCTTTCGCGGAGCACCAGATGGAACGTTTCTAATGCGTCAGGCAAAGTACTGCAAAGAAACGTACGATACAGGGGTGTATGTAACTTGTCCGGCAAAAGGTTAGGGACAAAAAGCGTTCCTTCCACGATTCCACCCCACAGGTTTATGCCAAAGCGTGTCTGAAAGGCAGGTTCACAGGTGACAGGTGGTTTGCGTTCCGACCAACAGTGGTTGTTGTGGTGGTTGAAGACACCTTCACGAGATTCGTCAGTCCACATCACGTTATTTATAAAATGTTCGTTATCTTCCATTTGCTGCAAAAGCCATTCACAAAACTGTACTCGTAGGATACGGTCTTGTGGCCGCTGGTGTTGGGTTAACGTGTAATGATAAGAATGCAGTTCTTCATCGTGAAACATTTCAGAACCAGTCTTTGAGATATCTGGACCTGCTTTTCAATATGAGCGTTACTTCGGCGAGGTGACTGATGAAAGATTTAAAGAATCTCGTCCTGCGGTGGTGTAGTACGTCTAGTCCTTAGACCATCTCTGTCAATTACTAGTTGATGAAGATTACTAGTTTCCCGAAGGCATTGTTCCAGGCGACGAACAACATTCTCATATGGGTGACGCCTTTGATGGTACCGTGCAGTACACGCAAGAACAGTAACAGCAGCTTGGTTATCGGATGCAACCGGCACCATAAGCATATCAACATATTCATTGTTTGTGTGCTCCATCGGGAAAACGCCGTACATGAATTTGACAGCGTCAGAAAACGGAAAATTCTTATTTAGCCGCATTTTGATGTAAAAATATTAACTATGTGACGCCAATAATCTACATCTATTAGTTTTAAAGTCATTCACTAAAAACAAATTTTGAAACGAAAACGTTCATATTCATGTGGACTAAGTATAATGTATATTTATAATTGAAATTTCTGATTCCAGCACTCTATTGCATACATGAAATAATACAGCTGTACTAAGTTTCAAGACTGTGTTGTAAATAACAATAGTCACATGGACTCTTAAAGAGGCAATTCAGAGGTCATGTTCTACTGTCGGTCCCGTTCTAAAAATTCTAGTCGGCCAAGTTTAAATGCAGTGAAGCTAGAACTTTTTCTGTAGCTAAAATAAACCTAACTCTATTTATATAAGAAAATTGTAAATTGTTAAATGACAGAGCTATTAATTAATTTGTGTCCAAGATAAGGGCCATTTAGGTACTACTACCTACACCCAGAACGTTTTATAGCTGATGTTCCATTTGGCGATCTGATGCGCCCCTATACGAGGTGCGACAATAAAGTAATGACACTGATTTTCTTTGCAAGGTGTGGCAACCCTGCAGGCTTGCGTAGGCACAATATCTTTGACCTTGGTCTGTAGGCTGCATCAAGTCCAAGGGGCACATCGATGCAACTGCTCAATCATGAGTTGTGCTGTAACAAGGTAACACGTGATAGTGTCTCTCGTCACTGAAATGGAACCGTATAATATTGCGCAACGGTATGGCATTTCCTTTTGCTTTAAATTGGGTGAAAATGCGACGACAACTTACAGTAAGCTTCAAAAGGCTTTTGGAGAGGAGGTTATATCAAGAGCTCAAATTTTTCGTTAGCATAAAATGTTTAGTGAAGGCAGAACGAATGTTGAAGATGAAGACCACAGTGGACGACCATCAACCCCATGGACGGATGTCAACTTGGCCAGGGTGGGTGGACTCGTACGATCTGATCAAGGATTATCCGTAAAAATGATTGCAGAAGAACTGAACATCAATCGAGAAATGGTTCGTCTAATAATAACTGAAGACCTTGGTATGAGTAATACGCCATCCTATACTGCTCTGTCAGTACAGCAATTTTTAACCTCAAAACAAATGTCAGTACTACCACAGCCACCTTATTCACCAGATATCACTCCATGTGAATTTTTTCTATTTCCAAGAGTCAAAACGGAGGTCAAGGGACACAATTTTCAAACAACACAAGATGCCTTAAAAGCTGTGACGAGGGTCTTGGAGGATATTACAGGAGATGAGTTCAAGAAATGTTACCATCAATGGCAGAAGCGCTGGAAAAAGTGTGTGCAATCAGAAGGAGACAACACTAAACTTGACTAAAACGGTAAGCAACATTTTTTTCGCATTAGTCTCATTACTTTATTGTCGCACCTCGTATACTCGTAAATACATCCATAGAGGCAGTGGTAGGACATGCTTCGCACCAAGATATCAGTCTCTTCACATCAGTCAAATGTCTACGTGGGTTGTGCCTCGGAAGACGTCAGTAGTGGGCAGACTTGAACGTGTTTTCGGTAACACTTGGAAGTTAACTTACGAGGACTGTACACCGTCCTGGATCGCTTGGACTTCAGGGAAATAACTGTTTGTGTGCCGCCCGTAGTGTTGATAAAACTGCTGGCAACTGGCGAGATTATTTTCCACTTTTAAGGTGAGCAATTACCTTTAGGTGATTAGAAGTCAGAGCGGTAGACCATTTTACTTGGAACTTCCCGTAGAGGTCGCCTCTGAACCGTTAATAGTGCTGTTTCCGACAGGGCTTTTATTACATTATTGGGATATTATATTTTGTGCGTGGGAACGTGAATATATCAATCAGTTACAACTCAGAACTCTTATATAGTCATAATACACGATCCCGCTGAGAAAACAGCAAGCAGGAAACTTTCCTTTCAGTGAGCACAAAGAGTAATGTGGACTTGCAGACTGGAAATTATGGTCAGTATGTTCTACGTCACTTTCTGGCTGACCGCAACAATAGTTTTTGGGTCCCTGTAAACGGCGAAGGTAGGTGTCAAGCACGCACAGACAATGTAAGTGTCTTTTCATAACGACATAACGAAGTAACGACCATTTCAGGTATTATCCGCCGCCCAACAATTTGCATTGTAAGTAGAGACAGTGCCATAGTTGCCGCTAGGCGCCGGTACTGCTACGACAACGTAGAACCAAAGTGCACAGCAGCTGTAAACAGTCAACATGGGTCTTTACAAGGTGAGCAGGACGTTAGGCATAAAGCTGTTTTGTTTAAACCATAGCAGTATTCCTGTTGCTCTTGGAGAGTATCGGCGTATTAAAGGAGTACAGAGAGATCCCTTTTCCGCACCAGGTTGGAAGATTATGATTCGGAAGTTAGAATTAACTGGAGATTTGAGAATTGCTCATAGGAGAAGCTGATGGCCGATTTCGTCACAAATTGTTGAAGAAGTTAGTGTTGCCATGACTGAGAATGCTGGATGCAATGTGCGATCTTCAATCAGTGCACAGGCTGTTCTCGACAACTGAAGCAGAGCAACATTAGATCACTCTCTATTGCGGTTCCAGGCTGTCGTGGATGTAAATGGGCGTCACATTGAGCGACGTTTGTAACATGGAATGTGAACATGGTACTCTATTAGCAAATATTACACTATCATGTGGAAATTAAAATGCTCTTCTTTCAATGGTATATTTGTTATTTCACTTCCACATGGCCTTACAGATGTCATACGATCACTCAGTTTTCATGGGGGCCCTCTCAAATGGTTCATATGGCTCTGAGAACTATGGGACTTAACATCTGAGGTCATCGGTCCCCCAGAACTTAGAACTACTTAAACCTAACCAACCTAAGGACATCACACACATCCATGCCCGTAGCAGGATTCGAACCTGCGACTGTAGCAGTCGCGCGGTTCCGGACTGAAGCGCCTAGAACCGCTCGGCCACCGCGGAGGCCCTCTAAGGCAGCGAAAGTTTAATTATAACCACCCCTTTGATAAGAACCGGTATGCCATGAGTATTGCGTTCATTATTCCTGTCGGCCAGTATGTCCAGAAAATGAAGCTGTACATCCTCTTTCGGCTTCCGTCGGTGGAGCGAAGGCAATTAAGGTAATTAAAATTATACAAGAAACGGTTAAGAACGTCTAGTGCGTGTGGCCACACCATTGCCATGTCGTCGACGTCAATGCACCTTCAAAAATAGGTAGCTTTTTTAAAAGACAAAGAAAAACAACAAAAAACACACACAGCGCTCTGTCTTCAAAATTCCTGTAAGTAATAATTACGTAGAAGTAAAGCATCAGATGACATAGAAATTGAAAGAAACGATTGTGGGAAACTATTAAACCCCAGTGTTTCACCAACAAAAGCCATTTTAGCTAATTAAATCCATTGTATCTGGTTTCCGTTATTATAAGGTCTATTTTCATCCCATGTACAATTCAATGTTTCATGTTGACAGCAACATCTGTACACTCTTCCGTCGTTCGGAGCATATAAATAGTTTCATTTAATGCCCACCTGAAATATTACAAAATTCAGGAGCAAGGACGAAGTTAATTAGTTAGGCGCACGGAATAAACGAGCGAAGTGTTTCTTCCGGTGACATAATGATAGCGACACCGAATGCAGCAGTTGATATGATACAATACCGTGACACAAATACTAAATTGTATTCATTTGCTGTGAACTGAAGAATCCAATTTCCTCGATGGAGAAAGTGAGGCAATAAGGAAACGTTATCTTTGGTATCGGTGTCAGTGTTCAATGAAAGACCCGCTGTGCAGTTACACTCTAGAGCGGATTTACAACTGCTCCAATGGCAATTACGACTGCTTCTCATCCATATTTAGACAACTAGCGTTCGGCTTTCCCTCGGTACAAGGCAATCTGTAATTACTACGTGCAATAACACCTTCGTTTTTGGAGATACTGCAGCAGATTGGGGAGCGACGTGACCGGCCTAAATGAGAAAGGCACCGGTTCAGCCGCACAGCCGACGTGTTTCGCAATTCTGTTATTTAGTGGAAAGGTAGGGGGGAGAGAGGATTGGACACAGACAGATACCTGCCTCTGAATCTCGATTCAGGAGAGTACACCAGACTCTAGAAGGCGAATTACTCGCACCTGTTACCCACGAGCAGTGGGCGGTCTACGACGGAGAAAACAAGTGTTAGCCAGCAGCAGCAGCGAGGTGATGTCATGATTCTTAATACTCAGTAACGTGAGAAAGTAGTTAGGCTACTCGCAATTATAGAAACTGTCGTAACTTCTTGTGCTCTTTGTGACGCACTTCCACCTAGGCCTAGGCAGACGAGGCAGCTGCCTTGGATTCTGATGGGTGGTGGATTTTAACGGGTGGCTTGTAAGCTGTTAATGTTGTTTTAAACATTTTATTCACGACTATTGGAAATAGAGTGAGAACTTAACTCACAATGAAATCAATATGAATAACATTGGCAATAATCTGCTCAAATTCTGCGAACGGACTGGTCAGGCTACGGAAAAAGGACATGTTTTGTTTTAGTAAAGACATTACGTCATGACACTGTCATCATTATTCACTTTATTTAGTATCGTGCCTTTACATGTGGTATGCGCTAGGAAGGCATATCTCGCTGCTGGCAACTAAGCTTCGTGAAGGGAGACGCCGCTAGCACTATCATAGGAGTAGCCAATGCCGACACTCAACAATGCCCATTGAAACTTCACTTTCAAAGGCCGGTCGCTTGGCTGGCACTTCAGTTTAATTTGCAACTGTGAAGAGGGCATCTGATGTTTTCTTCGTGATTTACATTTTAGTGTGCTCAAAATGAGTGACAAATGGAGAAGACTAAATGGTTTTCGTTACTAGCGAAGGATAAGGCAATTTAGAAAGAGGAAATTGCGAAAAGAGAGTCAAAATAGATGTGGTGTTTGAAAATTAACGCAGCCCGCTAGTTCCAGCTCGAACTCTACTCTGGAAATATCAAGAGTTGAATAATGTGGAGTGTAGTAATGTGGTGAACATAATCATAAGTCGGCCGCGGTGGCCGAGCGGTTCCAGGCTCTTCAGTCCGGAACCGCTACGGTCGCAGGTTCGAATCCTGCCTCGGGCATGGATGTGTGTGGTTTCCTTAGGTTAGTTAGGTTTAAGTAGTTCTAAGTTCTAGGGGACTGATGACCTCAGATGTTAAGTCCCATAGTGCTCAGAGCCATTTGAACCATTGAACTATAATCATAAATAGGGCAACGTATGGTTTATCTGGGTCAGACGTTTCCGATATTAGAAACAATAATTTTGGCGCGGAAACGGTCATTTCAATTGACGAAAGGCCAAATGACGCCTATAAAGAGAATGATGGTAATTATTCAGTTTCTGGCGATCCTGCAAACTGGATAATACATGACTTCCTTGCCGATCATATCACCAAACAAGGTCATGTGGCACAGAATATGGGCTGCGATTTCGGTAGTTCATGCAGGTATTACACTGATTTTCCGAGATACTGAAAAAGAGGTTTGTTTTTCAGAACCACGAGAAATGGCAAGAAACAACAAGGACTCCTCTGAGTATACTCGCAAAGCAAGTAAGATTTTCGGGTGAATACTTTCCTGGCAGATTGATATCTGGATTGGAGAAAAGAAAAAAAATGGTTGGCAGAGTTTTGTAGCAATTTTGAGTTTCTAAGTTGTTTTCCTACACGAGACAACATTGAGCTATTGAAAAGTGCTAGAAAACTGTAACGGCGTTACAAACATGACTTGGAAGAATTTGTGGGTGACGAGGTTAATCGTTTTAAAGCATATGTGAAGAGCAACGTAATAAAAACTTCCTCTCCAAATACTTTGTATAGAGCAGTCCATGAAAATCACATACAAGAATTGTTTCCAAATTTGACGACTGCGCTACTACGAGTATTTTTGTCAGCTACTGCAACCAGTTGTTCTGCCGAGCGCTCTTCCCCACTGCTCAGAAGACTCGAGAGTTGTTTGCAGTCATCCGTGCCGCAGGAACGAGTCAACAGTCTTGCCTTCCTCTCCGTGATTTCTGTCATAACACTGCACCTAGACTACGAAGATGTGGTCCACAAATTTGTTGCAGAGAATACATCTTGTGAACAGCTTTTCCTGACTTAAATGTGTTGCGTTCAATATGCAAATATTTATTATTATCTTGTAAACAACTTTTCCTGACTTGAATGTGTTGCGTTCAATATGCAAATATTTATTATTATTATTATTATTATTACTATTAACAACAGCAGCGTGCAGACGTAGGGTACTTGGTGGTACATTTAGTCTATGAGTATGTCGAAAGGAGAGGCGGAAATATTTATGTCTGCCCAGGGTGGCAAATAGTTAGCCCTAGATGTGTACACAAGGGTCGCTTTAACCCTGGGGTTTGTTGTTTGTTACTGTGTATGCGGCACTGCACGTGTACAGCCCCCTGCCAACAATCTAAATTCGGCATTGAGTGAGATCTAGCAGAGGGCGGACGTTCGAAGTTGTGTGACATTGTTGTTTAATTAATTTGGCAAAAGCATTTTTTTAGGAGTCACTGTGACTCTAGAGTGCACATTGTGTAACTGTCCTGTTGCTGAAGTTTATTTATATGAAAGTGGCACTAGGAATGACATTTTACTAACGGAAGATGCTATTCGGGAAGCATTGTTACAAGAACTCAGTTGTGAAAGTGACTTTCGTAACGGAAGTGGTACTGAAGCTGATGCTCCGCCGCAGTTATGGACAATGGCGAAACTCATCAGTCTGCGATGATAAAATGTAGTCGTCCACGGTAAGAGTGGTTACTGTTGGAACACAGCTGACCCTAATAGGTCAGGCCTACCAGCTGCCAATAACATTATATTTCATATTCAAAGAGTGTGGAAATAATGGATGAACAGATTTACGAATAATTGAGAACACTTGAAGATATTCGTGTAATATTCATTAAATTCATTAAATTAATAGCCTCTTCATCTAATTAAACTGTAAATAAAGTCTGTAGATCGGGATCACTTACAGGTTTGTTCACTGAAAAGTTTCCATGAAGTTTTTACTTAATCTCGAATTTTCGACTTATTAATACTAATATTGGTTGAAAAAGTACACGAGAATGGTAAAATAAAATGATTTTGGTACATGAGAGTCAAATTTAATTATAACATATTCCGTTTTTTGGTAATTTGGCCAGAAAGCCCAGGAGATGCTGCAGCGTAAGAAGAAGGGACGATGGTCAGTGTTAACGTCCCGTCGACGACGCGGGCACTAGAGATGGAGCAGAAGCTCAGATCAGGGAAAGATGAGGAAGGAAATCGGTCGTGCCCTTTCAAAGGAAGCATTCAGGCATTCGCCCTAAGCAATTTAGGGAAATCACGGAAAACCTAAATGTGGACTGCCGGAAGGGGATTTGAACCGTCGTCTTCCCCAATGCGATTCCAGTATGCTAACCACTGCGCCATCTCGCTCAGTTAGTAGCGTGAAAGATTCTAATCACTAGACTATGCGGTAGCTGCGTAGTTTAAATCTTAAAGCTCTACGCATTGTCTCACGAACTGCAACGTTGTTGATGGTGGACACTTTTGTCCCAAGAGGACGTTAAGTTCGGTGACCTCCTTGACATTTATTTTTGTATTTATTTGGTCTTTGAATGATGCAAACTAGTCACGACAAAGTACACTGGCCGGCCGCTGTGACCTAGCGGTTCTAGGTGCTTCAGTCCGGAACCGCACGACTGCTAGGGTCGCAGGTTCGAATCCTGCCTCAGGAATGGATGTGTGTGATGTCCTTACGTTGGTTAGGTTTAAGTATTTCTAAGTTGTAGGGGACTGATGACCTCAGATGTTAAGTCCCATAGTGCTCATAGCCATTTGAACCATTTTTCATAGTACACTGACAGCAATGGAAAATATTACATTACGTGATACAATGTTACCGTGAGTACTGTGGTGAGTTTTACTTTTTTGATCTTATGCCACTGCGGCAGTAGTAATTTTAAAGCGCTAAGAAGCATATAATTCTTGTCTCTCCCGTGTCTTTAAGAAATATGAGAGCCAGTGGAAAAATGCTTCTATCGAAGCACAAAAAATGCGAATATGATCCCGTTTATTTAAAAGACTCTGACTGAAAAGTGGAGTACCAGCTGTCACATTCTACTTTCTTCAGCGCCTTTAAAAATTTTGCCAAAATTGTTGGCATTGAACATACTCGCGCATTTTCTTTAACGTGCTACACATCTCAAAATCCCGCAAGTTTCCCTAACTGTAACTCACTTACACACACTGGTCCATCGCTGAAAGTCGCTCATAGTCATCCACTGCCAGTTGCCCTTTCTCACCCATTCAGCCCAACTCACGGTCATTATCTCATGTGTCTCTCAGTCGTTGTCTCCTGTCCCACAGCCACAATCCCCTTCATTCTGTCGTATTACTAAAGTCTCCACTCACTGTTACTCTATCCCTCTTGTTCTCTCTTACTGCTAATGCCCTTCCTCTTTACTGCTGTTCTCGCTTTTCACTGTCAGTATGTCTCCCGTCCTTGTTGTCACTGTCGTGCACTCTGTCTCTCATAATCACTGGCTCTTATCCACTTCCACTTTCTTTTTATTTCCTTCCCTGCTCCCCCTGGCACTGTCTACTTCCATCTTTTCCTAGCACTGTTCTGTCGCTGTTAGCTATGTCTCTCTCTTTTCTCACACTGTCACTGTCTCTTTCGCTCTTTCTATAATACAACCACTGTCTGTATCTTCAAGAGTTCATTACCTTTCTCTCTCTTTACTACTGACACTGACCTCTTCCCTATCAGCATAAAAAGTATGAATATTTTCGTATGTCAAAATTTTTGTGAAAAAATGAGTCAGTTAGTACCGCACTTTTCAGTCACAGTTTTTTAAATAAATGGGAATATATTTGCCATTATTGCGCTCCCAGGGAAGCATTTTTCTAGCAGTTCCCTTCTGTACCCTGTTGCAGAAGGGCATGTAACTCACACTAAAAGAACTGTATTGGTCAGTAAAATATTGACAGTTTACTTATGTGAAACTGAAATAATGTAAAACTAATTTTAAACCTCTGACCGGATTTTATGTGCAAAAAGGTTTTGCATGTGCTTCAGTACTATAACATAAGGTTCTCAGGTGATAACGGAGGCACCTTACACCATGTTTCTCTGTGCTACGTCACTTTATAAACTACGTTTTCGCCTCACATCGGATACGCATTTTATGTGTACAAGTAGGGTAACTTTGGATCTCCGTATCTCGGAAATGGATTAAGATATGAAAAAAATTTTCAATTTTGTTCCGTTTTCTGTTTACAGCCGTCTCAGTATCCATGGCTAGGTTCTGGTACCCAAAATACAAGTTCTTGTGGTCTTTCTCGATAAAGGATAAAGATTGTTGAAAAGGGGAGATGGTTCATGTAGATAAATGTCAAGAGAATATACCGTTAAAATTTGAGCAATTGCCGCGCATTTAGCCTCATACCGGAGTTTACGTGTAGAGGTTGAGTAAGTTTGAACCTCAGTATCTTGGAAACCGTTGAAGATACCAAGAAAACTTTCAAGGCTATTCTAGATTGGGATGTTAGGAATATATAGCAATAATTTCAGCCATTTGTTGTGCATAACCCGGCTTGTAAACCTCGGCTGGGTTTTAGTCTGCCGGTGGCGGCGAAAATATAGTAAAAGATTCATTTTTTGGGGTTTTCCACGGAACCGTCCAAGAACTAACAGTGCCACCATAAGCCCCATCAAGTCCATCGTAGACAAGATCAAATGCAAATCTAAGCAACAGATTTGTTCCATTTTCGTAAGCAGGAGAAAGTGTGCAATTCATGCTTTGACCATGTACTGTAGGCTAGTGGCACTAAGACGATCCTTCTGTTGGATGTACCACGGGCACTACTCTAAGGGCTATCCAAAACACTTGATCCTATCTTTCTTATCACCATTGGGACCATTAGCAGTGGAAAAAATCCCGATTTTATGCTCGACGTTTTGGAAAGTCATACCGATTCAGCTGAAAATAACTAACGGCCTTAAGCAGCTGAGAGTGACGTAAATAATAACGATTATATAACAGCCATGGTGGGAAATGGAATTGCCCTCAAATACACTACATGAATCGTTGGTAACGTGAAACTGGGAGTAGTAAGGTGCTGAGTCAAAAATAAAAAGACAATATTTATTTGCCTGAGCGGCATTTTAACGTAGGCAAATCGAAGGATAAATGACACGATAAAATGTTTATGAGAGGCCGCAACGAGAATGTTAGTTCAAGTTATCAAATACTCAAAGAAATTTTTAAAGTTTAGCACAGGTAAGTTTTTAAATACATTTAACGATAGGTGACTCACTTTTAACAAAAGGAAAAGGAAAATATTTATCAAAATTCAAGGATGTGAAACAAACACATTTGATTGTTAATGAGGCGTTGAAATAAAGTGACCAGTTTGAGCTTAGCCCAGACATCGGTCTGACCCTTCATTCAGCTCATTATGTAATCTAAAACACACGCAGTTTAATATGTAACCACGTTGTGGAGTCGGAGGAATGAACATAAAGCCCGTCCAGGTTTTAAATGTGTCTCAGTAACAATAGCATCTATTCATCACGGGAGTATTTAAAAGAGAGCAAACTCTTTCAAAGGCTAACCTGTTTCAAGTTTTAACAAGTGCATCTTTAAAAAAGAAGCAAACGGTTTAAAGATGGTTAATGTCTTGTTAATAAAGAAATACAGAAATAAAACTTTGATAGAAACAATCGACACTAAAATGTAAATCCTTTTTGTGTTTTATCAGTAAGCTTAAAACGACTCGTGTTTGTACTCGTCACCCGGAACGCTGATCCTCGCTGGGGGACTAAGGCCAAAATAACGGTCGTTACTCAAAGCGAGAACTCAGATTCGACCCCCATAGCAAAACCTCAGGCCAAAATAACGGCCGTTACTGAAAGCGAGAACTCAAATTCGACCTGTATAGGAAAACCTCACGCAAAGCCTATTTCACAGAGAACAGCCAGTAGGAAAGGGGAAACAGCGACACGCAGGATATGAAACCAGTGAACCGACAGACATGCAGTTGGCTGCAGAGCGGGGGTGACGAGACAGTCTCATAAGAAGAGTTGGTACACCAGCGTCTCGTGTGGAATATTTCTCATGCTACCGTTCATACCACAAAAGCTTTGAGAATTGTCCTGATCCTTGAGTTGACTGGCCGGTCCTTGATTTGGCAAAAACAGAACATGGCTTGGATGTGATGAAAAGCGCATACTTTCATTCCAGCCGGAAATCTTCATGAACTTGCATGTATTTTGGACATGGTAAGATATTCCTCAACATGACGTTCCTTGGCTGTTTGCTTCCACGCCAGCACGAATACATGAATGTATTTCTTCTCGTTGTGGAGCACCTCATACCTGTTGTTAATTAGGAATACCAGTTCCGAGTGGAATGAAAATTTACCTTTTAACACCTGTTATGCTATGAGGTCCTCCACAAAATTTGATAAATATCGGCTTCATGGTGTATCACTTTCAATTTTCGTCGGTGTATATTTAGCCATTGTTGATCTAGATGAATAGTTTACATAGGGGTATTAAAATAATTTAGATACCCATTCTTCTTAAGTTCAAAAGCAAGTCATAAAAGTAATGTGACAGTAGAATGACTCAGTAGATAACAGTCACAGTTGACTGAAACTGGAGAGATGTTGGGAGTTTCATTCTTCTCGATCTTCATAGTTTGGAGTGTGATATGCAGTTCTTCCAAAAAACTTGTCGACGACGACACAGGTTCAGCTGTCAGAGCAAAAATGTTCAAATGTGCGTGAATTCCTAAGGGACGACACTGCTGGGGTCATATTGGTCCCTAGACTTACACACTACTTAAACTTCCACTATCTTATGCTAAGGACAACACACACGCCCATACCTGAGGGAGGACTCGAACCTCCGGTGGGAGGGGCCGCGCAATCCATGACATGACGCCCAAGACCACGCGGCCACTCCGCGCGGCACTGCCAGAGCATTCACGCAATACTGGTTCTCTTGATTCTAGCTGAGAGGAGTTGGCTTTGTGCCGACTTCAGCGCAGCCCTCCTTTTATTTTCAATTATCACCCGTAGCAACACAAAAACAAGACTGCATTTCCCAAGCACTTATTGTGCATGTCTTTGGTTATCGTTAAGTGAAAGATAATCTCGATAAGAAAGAGAAAGAAAAGGGTAGTAACCGAATGCAAAAAAACGGTAAGCTTCTGCAGGCACTTAACTCATAAAATAGTGCAAAGCGAAATGAAATGGAAAGAATGTGTGAAATTAACAGTGCGACAGTCGAATGGAAGATTTATATTTTCTCCTAACTTGACAAAGAGTGGTGCTTCCGTTGAGGAAACTACAAACCAGACACTAGTGCGACCGCGGGGTACTCTAGCAGGATGGAAGGAATGCACCGATGCGTTGTTAGGACAGAAACTAGCTCGTATAGCCCATGTGAAAGCGTAACTGAAATGCTCGGAGTAGGAATCCTTGAAGGAAAGCAACGTATTTCTCTGGGAATCATCATGTTTTCCATCGCTTCGTACGTCAATAAAAAGGGTAAAAGTAGCTACTAATGGAACAATTATCCTTTGCCATGCAGCGTACAGTGTCTTTCGAAGAATATACACCGCCACAGCGTCTTTGATTAGTAATCAAAACGTCCTGGGTCCAGGGTTCGAAAACAACCACTACGTAAATTCTGACTAAAAGTCATCTGCAGTGGCCACCGAAGACTTCCGGCATAAAAAGACAATCTCGTTCTGCCAACGGCCTTGTCAAAAAGGGCGGAGGAGCGGACAGAGATTCAGGGCACTCTCTTGTCCTTGGGTTGGAAAACTTCTCGTAAAGGCGGATGTATCAGCAATAATGAGCGACATGAGGATGCAGAAGGCAATTGAAACCACTGCATTAAACACAGTGTATACTCACAGGACATGTGGTCTGCAAGTGAAAATGTGTCATGACGATCTCTCCATCGGCAAAAGATTCGGAGCTACAGGACCATTCGTATATTCGGGACGGGACTGCCAAGGGAGAGGTGACCATGAGAAAAATATCGAGTAACTACTGAAAATGTAACATCGGGACGTGTAATGTCAGAAGTTTGAGCACGGCAGGGAAGATAGAAAATCTCAGAAGGGAAATGCAAGGCTCAATCAAGATACAGTCGGGATCAATGAAGTAAAATGGAAAGAACACAACGATTCCTGGTCACATCAGTATAGAATAACATCAACATCAGCAGACATGGTGTAGGGAGCCATTATGAACGGGAAGGCAGGGCAGAGAGAGTGAGTTACTATGAACAGTTCAGTGATAGGGTTGTTCTCATTAGAATCGGGAGCAAACCAACAGCGACAACAATAGAACAAGTACACATATCGACGTCGCAAGCTGAAGAAGAAAAGAGAGAGAAAGTATATGAGGATACTGAACGGGTAATTCAGTAGGTAAAGAAAATACAATTCTAATATAGTCATGGGGAATTGAAATGAGATTGCAGGACAGGGAGTAGAAGGAAGGGACACGGAAGAATACGGCCTTGATAAAAGGCACGAGAGAGGAAAGAGACTGAATTATTCGATAAATATCAGTTATTAATAGCGAATACTCTGTTCATAAATCAAAAGAGGAGGAAGTATACCTGCAAAAGACCGCGAGATACGGGAAGATTCCAGTTAGATTACACCATGATCCCGTAGAGATTCATAAATCAGATATCGGATTGTAAGGCGACCTCAGGAGCAGGTACAGACTCAGATCACAAATTAGTAGTGATGAAGAGTAGGATGAAGTTTAAGAGACTAGGTAGGAAGAATCAATGCACAAAGAAGTGGGATACGAAAGTACTAACGAGTGTAGTGATGTGAGAAGAAATGGACATCTATAAAAACGGTAGTCACAGAAGTTGGAAAGAAATACGTAGGTGCAAGGAAGATAACCGCGAAAAAAACATGGGTAGCAGAGGAAATACCTCAGTTGATCGACGAAAGAAGGAAGTTCAAAAATTTTAAGAGTAATTCAGGAATACAGGAACACAAGGAATACTTAGGAATGAAGAAATAGGCAGTGCAGGGCAGTTAAGCAAAATGGCTGCATGAAGCATGTGAAGTAATTGAAAAAGAAATGATTGTCGGAAGAACTGACTCAGCATACTGAGAAGCCACAACAACCTCTAATGAAATTAAAGACAAGGGCGGTAACAACAAGAGTGCACTGGGAATTCCGCTGCTAAAGACAGAGGAGACAGCGGATGGGTGGAAAGAGTACACTGAGAGCCTCTTTGAGTGTGAGAACTTGTCTGATGACGTGATGGAAGAAGAAACTGGAGTCGACAGGGAAGCGGTAGGGGATCCAGTATTAGAATCAGAATTTAAAAGAGCTTTGGAAGACTCAAGATAAAATAAGGCAGAAGGCCCAACATTACATTGGGATTTTACTGGAGGAAGTGACAACAAAAGGACTAGTCACTTTGGTGTGTAAAATATATGACACCGGTAATTTACCATCAGACTTTCGGAAAGACCTCCACACTATTCTGATGATAGCAAGAACCGCCAAGTGTGAGAATTAGCGCACAGTCAGCTTAACAGCTCATGCATTCAAGTTGCTTGGATTAAGAAGGGTGTAAGACAGGGATGTAGTCTTTCGCATCTACTGTTCAATCGATATATCGAAGAAGAAATGAAGGAATTAAAAGAAAGGTTCAAGAGTGGAATTAAAATTCAAGGCGAAAGGATATCAACGGTGAGATTCGCTATCCTCAGTGTAAGTGAAGGAAGTTACAGGTTTTGCGGAATGGAATGGACGGTCTAATGAGTACAGAATATGGATTGAGAGTATATAGAAAGAAGACGAAAGTAATGAGAAGTAGCAGAAATGAGAATAGCGAGAAATTTAACATCAGGACTGATCATCACTAAGTAGATGATTTTAAGGAATTCTGCTACCTAGTATGGTTCAAATGGCTCTGAGCACTATGGGACTTAACTGCTCAGGTCATCAGTCCCCTAGAACTTAGAACTACTTAAACCTTCCTAGCCTAAGGACATCACACACATCCATGCCCGAGGCAGGATTCGAACCTGCGACTGTAGCGGTCGCGCGGTTCCAGACTGTAGCGCCTAGAACCGCTCGGCCACTCCGGCCGGCCTGCTACCTAGTAAGCAAAATAAGAAATGAGGGACGGAGCAAGGAGGACATCAGAAGCAGGCTAGCACTGGCAATAAGGATATTCCTGGCCAAGAGAAATCTATTAGTATCAAACATAAGCCTTAAATTGAAGAAGAAATTTCTGAAAATGTAGGTTCGGAGCACAGTATTGTGTGGTAGTGAAACATGGAATGTGAAAAAACGGGGACAGAAGAGAACCGAAGAATTTGAGACGTAGTGCTACGGACGAATGTTGGTAGACTGATAAGGTAAGAAATGTGAAGGTTCTTCGGAGAATCGGCAAGGAGTATAAGACGAATATGAACAGGGGACAAGGTGATACAACATCTGTTAAGACATCAGGGAATAATTTCCATGGTACTAGAGGGAGCTGTAAAGGTTAAAAACTGTAGAGGAAAACAAAAATTAGCAAACATCCAGCAAGTAATTGAGGACGTAGGTGCAATTGCTAGTCTGAATTGAAGAGGCTGGCATACGACAGGAATTCGTGCCGGGCCGCATCAAAAAATAACTAAATAAATGAAAATAAACAAATTCTGAAGAGTGATACTACGTAAAATGGATTTGTGCAACTGAGAAATCCGAGTAAAATATCCGTTTCTATGTTTCATGTTGCACAACGACGAAATAGACCGCTGACTGCTGTTTACCAGCAGTGATAAATAGTATTTTACTACTCTTCGTTAATATACAGTCCTAAATTATGGTATAAGAAAGTATTTAGGTGATAGGAACTGATAATGATGTTCAGAACTTCAGTGTCGACTTTTGTGTGGGTTCACGTACAGATACTTCACTAGAAAATAGGAGTATTTCAGAATGTCGCGCGGGGTAGCCGTGCGGTCTAAGGGCGTCTTGTCACGGTTCGCGCGACTTCCCTCGAAGGAGGTTCGAGTCCTCCCTCGGGCATGGGTGCGTGTGTTGTCCTTAGCGTAAGTTATTTTAAGTTAGATTAAGTAGTGCGTAAGCCTAGGGACCGATGACCTCAGCAGTTTGGTCCCATAAGACCTTACCACAAATTAATTAATTAATTGTTTCAGAATCCACCTCTCCAGCAAGTGCCGCTTGCGATAGCGAGCAACAGTATCTGAATCGATCAGTCGATGTAAATTAATGAATGGAATTGAACATTTATAAACTTTTAATGCAAGAATGTAGCCACAGACTTGCTTTTATTATACCAGTTTACTGCCAGATGAATCAAATTAGCAGCAATCTGCTCCTGCAATGTATGATACTCCTATTTTTGCAAAAATATACGCTGGCATCCGTGCGTGCAAAAATGAATCACGGCTAATATTTATTACACTCTGGAAGCTATTAGCGCCATTTATGTTTTTCAAGGTCAAGAGCCATTTCAGTGTTGATTAAAGAATCGTAACACAAATTTATGAACTCTTCTGGCTTTTTATGTCTTTACGCTATAAGGAACTCGAAGTAGTTAGCAACTTACATAAGAGGATATCCTAGTGCCATCTTTTCACGGTCGTCACGATAATGACCGTGGCAGTGAAATCTAAATTTAGTCGTAATAAGGGGGAAAACCTTGAACGGCTTCCAGTAACACGCCAGACGTAACATGGCGGCTGCGTCCGGCGGCTCAGTAACAAATTTAAAACTGATCGACGGACGTTTTATCGCTGGCGTGTGCAGCGGTTGACCGGAAATATGGAAACACAATACAGCACGTTACTGCGCCTAATATGGTGCAAGAAAACAGTTGACGTCCAAAACAGCTTCCAATCGTCTCGGAATCGATAAATACAGCTGCTGTATGGCTTTCAATGGTATCTTACAACATTGTTACTCAAAATAGTGGCAGGTTCAGATAATGATGATGGAGGTGGATAGGGAACAAGCACCTTTCTCCGAAGTAGACAACAGAGGCTTAATAATAGTGAGATACGGTGACTGTTGTGCCAAGGGATATCCATAATTCATTCTCGTGTTCACAAAACCAGTTCTGGACAGAGCAAACTGCATAAGTAGTGTTCCTACCCTCTTGGAGCACAGAATCACTACTGGATAACAAACATTGTACAATGGGATGGACGTGATCAGCGAAAATTGTCACGTAATCTTCGGCAGTAGAGCGACCTTACCGAGTAACCATAGCGTCCACGGAATACCACGATATGGCTGCCTTTATCATCATCGAACCCTCGCCATGCTTCACTCTTGGGACGTAAACTCGACCAGAAGCTAGAAACAGTGTGAAACAGGAATCATCCGACCAAATGACCTTCTTTCAATGCTCCACAGCCCATGTTATATGTCTTCGTCACCACGCTTCTCTGTTATAGCATGTGCATCACTGATGAGTGGTTTTGTAATTCCAGTTCGCCCTGCAATTTCCAATTTATGCAGCTCCCATCGTGTTGTTTTGGTACCGATAGGGTTCACAAGTGCGACATCCAATTCTGCAGCGACTTTTGCGGTTGCCGTTGTCTTATTTTTCGGCACAATCCCCTTCAGTGACTGCATCTCACGATCACTCAACATACACTTCCGTCCGCGTTAAGACTTAATAGATGATGTATATCCGCTTTTCTCTGTATGCGGTATCCATTTCCTATACGATGCCCCTTGAAACACCAAACGCTTCGGCTACCATGATTATGGAAGCATCCAACAAATGAGCACCAATAATTTGTCCACGTCCGAATTCACTTACCTCCGACATAATGCACTCAGAACTACCCAGAACGCTGTTGTGGCCACGACTGACACTTGCAACGTATTGAGGACATTGCGCAGGTGCCATTCCTGATCAAGTACAACTGCACGATTTACAGGCTTGTCTAGCATCTCGATTTATGTTCGAGCGTGCAATTCTCGCGGTGTTTCCATATTTTTGTCCAGCCCCATATATATGTGAATGAAATAGTTTCTCTGTCTGCTGTTCTCCCTCACTGACATACACTATGTGATCAAAAGTGTCCGGACACCTGGCTGAAAATGAATTACAAGTTCGTCGCGCCCTCCACCGGTAACGTTGGAATTCAGTATGGTGTTGGCCCACCCTTAGCCTTGATGACAGCTTGTACTCTCGCAGGCATACGTTCAACCAGGTGCTGGAAGGTTTCCTGGGGAATGGCAGCCCATTCTTCACGGAGTGCTGCACTGAGGAGCGGTATCGATGTCGGTCGGTGAGGCCTGGCACGAAGTCGACGTTCCAAAACACCCCAAAGGTGTTCTATACGATTCAGGTCAGGACTCTATGCAAGCCAGTCCATTACAGGGGTGTTATTGTGTTATTGTCGTGTAACCACTCTGCCACAGGCCGTGCATTACGAACTGGTGTTCGATCGTGTTGAAAGATGCAATCGCCATCCCCGAATTGTCCTTCAACAGTGGAAAGGAACAACGTGCTTAAAACATCAATGTAGGAATGTGCTGTGATAGTGCCACGCAGAGCAACAAGTGGTGCAAGCTGCCTCCATGAAAAACAAGACCACACCATAACACCACCACCTCCGAATCTTACTGTTGGCACAACACACGCTGGCAGATGACGTTCACCGGGCATTCGCCATATCCACACCCCGCCATCGGATCGCCACATTGTGCGCTGTAATTCGTCACTCCATACAACGTTTTTTCACTGTTCAATTATCCAGTGTTTACGCCCCTTACACCAATCGAGGCGTCGTTTGGCATTTACTGGTGTGATGTGTGGCTTATGACCAGCCGCTCGACCATGAATTCCAAGTTATCTCACCTCCCGCCTAACTGTCATAGTACTTGCAGTGGATCCTGATGCAGTTTGGAATTCCTGTGTGATTGTCTGGATAGATGTCTGCCTATTACACATTACGACCCTTTCAACGGTCGGCGGTCTCTGTCAATCAACAGACGAGGTCAGCCTGTACGCTTTTGTGCTGTACGTGTCCCTTCACATTTCCACTTCACTACCACAACGGTAACGGTGGACCTACGGATGTTTAGGAGTGTGGAAATCTCGCGTGTAGACGTATGACACAAGTGACACCCAATCACCTGACCACGTTCGAAGTCCGTGAGTTCCGAGGAGCGCCCCATTCTGCTCTCCCATGATGTCTATTGACTACTGAGGTCGCTGATATGGAGTACCTGACAGTAGGTAGCAGCACAACACACCTAACATGAAAAACGCATTGTTCTGGGAGTATCCGGATACTTTTTATCACATAGTGTATTTACGAAAATGTGTTCTGGATCACAATGCTGCATACATCTGAAACACAGACAACAAGGACGCACACAGCGATATGTGGAGGGAGTGAAGATGCTTTTTCCCCTCCCTCCTGCGTCTACTACTCTCTCTCCCTCTCTCCATAGAAAAAGATCTTCACATCGCTACTCGTGTCCCGATGGAACAAACAGGCAGACCTAGCAGTTCACTAACGCTTTGAAGAATGTCATAACTTGTAATGGACAGTCACAAGTAGCATGTGAACCCAGAGCCATTTCCTTTGATATTGCAAAACTACACGATTGAGCCTAAACGCTAAGACCACCTTCCTAATGTAGTCATGGTCCAGCTCTCGAACACTAAAAGCGATTCTGTGTTGCAAAGTTTCGGCAAGTGCTTGGTATGTTTCTCGAAGTGTGGCACCAAATGATTACGCACACGCCATGAAATTCCCGTAAAGTATGAGCCGGCGAATTTGTCATTCATTTTAAGGTATTATGTGCAATTAGGTCCTGTCCAATACTACGTCCAAAGGATGCGAAACCAAGACCAACGTGAGTTCAGTGCCATGTTCCTCAAGCCACTGTATCACGATTCTGCCTTGAGACATGGACCATTATGCTGCTAATACATGCGAACGCCTCTGTGGAAGACATCTGGTTTGAAGGGATGCAGGTCACCGCAATGATGTCTACGTTTCGAAAATTATTAGCTTAAAAAACCAAAACAATAATGTACTGGTAAGTGTTCATCTGCGGTCTACGTAAAGGTTCTCTCTCCCCTCTGGTTGTCTTCCGATTGGTTATTACTTATAATGCTTATCCAGATCTGTAATGTAATGTAACTTATTGAGCTAATGCCAAATAGATACTAAGTTAAGTGTAAGTTGAATTTTATTAGTAGAAGTACTGAACCTATGTGAGAAAATCCCAAATTCCAGAATTAAAGTACTGCCTGCAGCGGAGTGGAAACAGCATCGCTGCAGCTCTGTAGTCCGCCGCCATTAAGCGACACATTTAAAATTTACTTTATTGTTTTACGGGAGCTTTACTATCAACGCAGACTATTTAATAATTTTTCTTCTAGCAAAGCTGAAGACCTGTACCAGGTAGTTTAATGATGAATTTTCCAGTGATTTTAAGGTTTTATGTCGAATTAGGCCCTGGCCTAAGGACGACAACTTTCATTACAAGGGGTGAACATTATATTTCACCTAGCATATTAGATACAGGCTCCCAGGTAGATGCCATTTTCCTTGACTTCCGGAAGGCATTCGATACAATTCCGCACTGTCGCCTGATAAACGAAGTAAGAGCCTACGGACCAGCTGTGTGGCTGGATTGAAGAGTTTTTAGCAAACAGAACACAGCATGTTGTTCTCAATGGAGAGACGTCTACAGACGTTAAAGTAACCTCTGGCGTGCCACAGGGGAAAGTTATGGGATCATTGCTTTTCACAATATATATAAATGACCTAGTAGATAGTGTCGGAAGTTCCATGCGGCTTTTCGCGGATGATGCTGTAGTATACAGAGAAGTTGCAGCATTAGAAAATTGCAGCGAAATGCAGGAAGATCTGCAACGGATAGGTACTTGGTGCAGGCAGTGGCAACTGAACCTTGACATAGACAAATGTAATGTATTGCGAATACATAGAAAGAAGGATCCTTTATTGTATGATTATATGATAGCGGAACAAACACTGGTAGCAGTTACCTCTGTAAAATGTCTGGGAGTATGCGTACGGATTTGAAATAGAGTGATCATGTACGAGAAAATGTAGTCCATCAAGAAAGGAGGTGGCTTACAAAACACTCGTTCAACCTATACTTGAGTATTGCCCGTCAGTGTGGGATCGGTACCAGGTCGGGTTGATAGAGGAGATAGAGAAGATCCAAAGAAGAGTGGCGCGTTTCGTCACAGGGTTATCTGGTACGCGTGATAGCGTTACGGAGATGTTTAGCAAACTCAAGCGGCAGACTCTGCAAGAGAGGCGCTCTGCATCGCGGTGTAGCTTGCTGTCCAGGTTTCGAGAGGGTGCGTTTCTGGATGAGGTATCGAATATATTGCTTCCCCCTACTTATACCTCCCGAGGACATCACGAATGTAAAATTAGAGAGATTTGAGCGCGCACGGAGGCTTTCCGGCAGTCGTTCTTTCCGCGAACCATACGCGACTGGAACAGGAAAGGGAGGTAATGACAGTGGCAATTAAAATGCCCTCCGCCACACACCGTTGGGTGGCTTGCGGAGTATAAATGTAGATCTAGATGTAGCACGTTGAAAAGCAAAGTGAAAGCTAAAAGCATATTTATTTTCACGAGTAATTTTCAAGGTGCATTTGGTTGTGTTTTAATGTGTTCGCAAGATATCGATCGTATGTGGCTTAGAACTTGTATGGCTTTGCTAGATTGTTTTTGCTGTTTTATCAATTGTAGCAACATTACGCCACATACACACAATTTCGCTGAAATAATAATAGCAATATTTAATTAAAATAATAATAACGATTTCGAAGAAAATATGAAACATAATTCAGAGTACAGGCTCATTACAGCAATCACCATAGAATGTCCTCCATGGCATAATACTGCCCCCATGGGCTTTTTGTCTGGGTGATGATGTTGTTTAAGAAACAATATGATTCATCCGACTAGGCGACACATTACCGTTGATCTGCGGTCCAATCTCAATGGTATCGTGCCTATTGTAATTGTTATTGACGATGTTTTGACATGTCAGCATGTAGAGCTGTGGAGTCCAGTTTTCAAGAATGCACGCTGAACGATATGCTCCGGAACACCAGTGCCTGCACCTGCATTGTACTCTGCTGTCAAATCAGCCAGGCTAGTTTAGGTTAGGTTAGGTCGACATACAGCACGTTGTACCCTATTTGTGGTATCTCCGTCCGTCAATCACTTTCCAAAGTTGGCCATGACAGTAGCAGAGAGTCAGCCGACCGACATCACCGTTTCCGAGACGCTTTTTCCTGGGCACCGGGCCATAACAATCTGCTGTTTGTCAGTGTAGCCTAAGTAAGTGGATTTTTCCAATTATGGCTCGTATCGTCGCTAGAAAGATCCCCCCATTCGACTCTGCTATGTTCATACACTTTCCTTACCGCGTCACGCACCTGCAACGCCACCAAGCGGTGTTTAATATGACGGTGGGCGGTGGTCTCAATGTTTTAGCTCACCTGTATATTTCATCTGTCACCGCGAAACTAACTTGTCCACTTTCTACCTGGGTATACTGATGAAAATACGATCTTCAAGACGAAAAATTTATGTGGATGCGAGCATACAGATATTCAAGGACGTATTAACTGCGGCCCAAATATTCATAATGACAATTATACAGGTGGTAGGTGATCTTAAAGTGAGTTCTTGGAGGTAACGGACGGAAAGTCGGAAACAAATACTTGGTTTTTGTTTGATATAAGCAACTTACAAGTTCATCTACGTAAGCCCATAAGCAAGAGTTCGGACTAACGACCACCATTCTCCACCATTTTCACTGTGTGCGTTACAATGTAATACATTGACAGACCACAGCTCTTGGTTGAGAATGATTTGGCTGCATTGCTTGGACACGATGTAATTGCTGCTCCACCAGTAATTCCCATACTGCTTGTTCATTCTTCGAACTGCGCATTTCACAGTGGCTTTGACTGGTGCTTATTGATGAATCTTCTCACACATAATACTATCTCCTCAAATTCTACTGTGCCAACTTCATTCTGAAGAACGTTGTTTGGCTCTCTGTAGTGTGACGGATTCAGCTCCTTGTACGTTTCTCTCCCTTCTCTGCCGTTTGTGCCGTTGCACAGGGTCCGCTGCAACCAGGATTTGGAAAATATTGTTTTATTTCAATTTTGTGTCAAGATCCATTCCTTTCGCCCTAGTAATCAGTTAACCTAGAGGAGAGAAGCCATGTGAGTCATCTGCCATGAATAGTATGAAATTTATTCTGTTTTTAATTCTGCTTCATCAAGTAGATGTGAAAAATTCCGTCTTTTACAGCTGCAGCCTTTAAAAGACTGGATTTTTCTTAATACATCGTATAGCTACGATAATGATGGAAGCTGAAGAAATGAATTAAAATTTGTCCAACGGCCAGGACTTGAACTCAGGTTTCCCCGCTTACTAGGTGGGAATACGTCTAAGATAGCTGCACGCACAACTCAATTCCAATGGCCTCCCCAACATGACCTTCAATTCATATCTTCAGTCCATTTTCCCGTTCTTAAATCGTCAATATTGCCGAGGCTCACCGGCATTGGAACAGCACCCCACCGTTTATCTACGATAAGGATGCGACTCGAATGGCTCGAGGCAAATTTAACTACAAGATCTACAGATCAGCTACACCTGAGGTACAGGATTTCCCCATTACATCAAACGGCGAGGTGCTGTTGTAATGCAATTTGTAGTAATTCGTAGTACACCATACGGTCACTGCTCCACCATGCAGCATAACATTACCTTTTGTGGATGCACACAGGTCTTTGCACGGGGAATTGCCGGTTTGGTTGGACTTAACCGTTCGTCTCTTTTTGTTATGTTAGTATAAAGACAACATTTCTCGTCGCATGCAACGATACAGGAATGTAATGGGCGTTGTTGTTCACGAGCCAATTGATGACGAGCGCAGAGGTGCACAAACGGCCACCTGAAGATCTTTGTGATTTTGGTTTAAAGGATGCGATACCCATACACATGAGTTTTGAACCTTACCCATTGCTTGCCAATGTTTTACGATGGTGTAATGACCACAGTTCATCACACTTGACGGTTCTCGAGTAACTGTTGTGGATCATTGTGGATTAATGCGTTTAAGCGACCTTCATCAAACCCTGAAAGTTTTCGAGAACGTGGAGACTCAGTAATGTCGAAACGATCCTCCTTAAAGCGAGAAAACCATTTTCTTGCCGTATGCTGTCCAATGGCATTATCCTCATAACGGCGCTGCCTGGCTGCCTCTGGTGCTGACACCGCTCTACTGAACTCAAACAGAAGAATGTTACGGAAATGTTGAGATTTCTCATCTTGGCCCTCCATTTTCTACCACCCACAGCTCCACTCATTATCTCCATATTACAAAATAACGATACGTAAATTCAAATAGCAACAGTAAACTACCAATAAAAAATGAGAGTCGATAAATAAACACATACCAATCGGAATACCAAAATGCCTAACAAAAACGCTACGAACTTACGCACCAACCTAATAGTTTGTCACGCTGCAAAATAAAAAAAGGTCTTCCTCAGTAAAGTGAGTTTTCTTGAGTTGCCGCCTAGGAATTACCTCTGGTACTAAAGCATTTATTTATCCTGATGATACAGCGATTGTTGACCAAATAGACCCTTTGAGGAAATCAAGATGAAGCTGACAAAAGTTCTCGAAGACCTGGACTAGTACTATGACGATAACAATCTGAAGCCAAACCCTGGAAAGACACAAATTTGTGCATTTCTTCTAAGAAATAGGGAACCAATAAGGGACTGAACATCACTAGAAAAAAATGGTTCAAAAGGCTCCGAGCACTATGCGACTTAACTTCTGAGGTCATCAGTCGCCTAGAACTTAGAACTAATTAAACCTAACTAACCTAAGGACATCACACACATCCATGCCCGAGGCAGGATTCGAACCTGCGACCGTAGCGGGCGCTCGGTTCCAGACTGCAGCGCTGAACATCACTAGAAGAAGAAATCGCCTATTCTACTGTGATACACCGAGAGACTGAACATTGCTAGAAGAGGATAACAACTATTCCACTGTGATACTCCCAATTTCCTTGAAGTAAAGAAGGACTGTTCCCTTGCATTCAGATCCCACTGTGAAGAAACAATGCGCAATCTGTACGTAGCAACATCATCTGAAAAACTTACAGGAAGCACCTGAGGCACTCAACCAAAAATGCTTGGATTATCTGCCTTGCCGCTATCTTTCTGAGCAGCAGAATATTCTGTATCAATTTGATGAAACTCTGTACTTTCCACACACTTTCATGCAGCTTTGAATGGGACTAGATGCACTGTCACAGGCTGTCCACGATCAACTCCTCGCAGTAAGCTGCACCAAATTACGGGTATAGCACCACAAGTATTCGCAGGAAGCAGCTTCAGAAGTGGAGAATACGAAACACGAAACTGATCCCAGGCGTCCCTTGAATGGACGCGAGCCTCGACGATCAAGATTCAAATTCAGAAAGAGCATCGTGCAGATAACTACAGCAATTGCTTTATTTCCCGGAGCTCGCCGACTGGAACTTTGGCGAAGATCTTTTCCTGGCCAACATCCAACGAAAGTCAAAATGGAATCGGCCAAGGTTCACAACTGCCTTATTTGCCATGGAAGGCACTGAACGGACTGAAAAGTGGCGTGTCGTGATGCAAAGCAAATCTCAGGAAACGGAGCTTCAGCAGTGATGATTAAATTTGCCAGTGTGGTGAACTGCAGAACCAACAGCACCCACTAATCTACAGGAACCTGCCGGAACAGTAGTGAATACGATACGATAGTTTCCTAAACACTTCGATCGAGGTGGAAGCTGCTCGATTTGCATCTGTCAAACACATTCTCTTAGGTGTACTACTACGACAGACAAGGCTCCACAAAATTCGACCCCTTATATTGGAGGAAAATTCGATCTTTGCATCAAATGAAACTGCATTTCAAAGAAAGCAGAAAAATGCCTGTATTATTTTTCTATAACAGTACCAAACATGTGTCACTCGTTTATTGGCACTAAAGTTATAGTGCACAGTTTTAGGTGCACTTTACGACAGTTATAGTTCGATCATTGCACCCCGTTTGGAGAAGACATAATGGCTCCTTAAATTAAATATCAGTTGTTTATATTATTGTTCTACAACAGTACAAAATACATGTGGCTCTCTTACTGGCACTACCCACCTAACTCACAGTTTAAGGTACACTTGGCGAGGACCGATTCAGACTGTCATACAATAGGTTCTACGTCGAAGTAACACACTGAACAGCTGACTTATCAACATTACTTAATACACATTCATATTGATAAAAAAGGACGGCTGCTGTGTTTTCAACCACTCACTTTCTACTATTTTACAAAGTCAAACTTTACATTACAGGGCATTAACTTTATACGACAGTATACGTTTGTCATCTTCTGCTGATAATGCTAACTTGTGCTGCCGCACATGGACACCACACAATACGTCGATCTGAATTTAATACTCATACATACAGACAGGAATCGAAGGTTCCTATGCTTTCAACTATCCACTTTCAACTATTTTTCAAAGTCATGAAAACATTATACTGATCTTGGTTTGGGTATTACTGTCATCTTCTTGTGCTACACATGTTTGCCATCTTCTGCTGATAATTCTATCTTGCACTGTTTACGCTGGAAGTTGCCCTTTAATACCTTTCGACACTGAAGTTTCTCTAGACGCATATCAGGGCCTTGTAAAGTCGATAATATGGTTACCGATATCGTTGTTCACTTCTGGGTTTTATGATTTGACATACAAATTTGTTATATAATTTCAGTCTACTATTGTAGCACTTCCACATTGAACTGTCTATTCCAGCTGTCTTGTCACTGTTCACAATTACATTGCTGTTTCCTTCTTCACACAGAAGTCACGATTTGAGACTAGGTAGTCACACCTCTCCATCTTGTAAATGCTCTCATCTTGTGTTAAATCCAAATCCATAAGGTCACCTACACCAAGTTGCTGCAATATCCCAGCCAACTCGTTCTATAAAATATACCAATCAGATAACTGTTAAATACATCACACATTTCCTTCTTTTACATTGCAGGCCATCACTTCTGTAATTATTCTTCACAGTCCACTAGTAAATAGCTGCCTCGCTCTGACAGAAAGCTGATGCATGTGCAGCCAGCAATTCTGTAATATGAGGAACAAAACATATACAAGATTGAATACGTCAGCATGTCTCAACTTCTCTTAGATCTTGCTGGGTAAGCATACATGAACAGCATAGTCCCCACTACATCATGACGATGTCACTTCTGGTTAGGCCTCCTAAATTTGGAACAAGTTTTGACTTGTGTGAGAGCTTGCTGACTAAGTGTAAGTGCACGCCACACTCCCCCTGGCATCACGTGCATGTGGCCGCCTCCTCCTTCCTTACCACATGTGTGTGACATCAGGGAGAGTGTGCTGAGACGTGTATGCCTACTTCGTCAGCAGCCTCTTAGGTGAGTCACAATTTGTACTAAATTTAGGAGGCCTAACAGGATGTGACATCATGATTATGTGACAGGGCAAATGCTAATATTTGTATGTTTGGTTGGTCAGCAAGTATCTGTAGATACGAAATGTGGCCTGCTGTGCCTTCAGCTGTAGAGCTTCGACTAGTTCTGAGCCACCCAATTACCAACTTGTGGCTGCTTTTCAATATTTTCAAGGAAAAATAAAGAAAGAATTGTTTTCTATGCGTAATGCACATACAAAAATTATTACAAATTTTGTACAAGAGTAGTTGTTTACTTATTTACTATCCAATTACAAGTCTTAAAAGAATCTTATTCTCACGTGTCTTTTGTGTGGTGACATTGAAAAGTAATCAGTAGTGGGTAGTTGGGTGACTTTGTAAAGTAAGATAAAGTAAGTAAGTGAAAGCACAGCATGCTCCATTTCGTACCTTTATACTTATCATGGGAGATTATTACAGAATTTATAGGACCAAGAGCAAAAATGTATGCTTTCACAGCTGAGGCCAACCCATAATGCATAAAGTGATTGATGATTACTGGGAATATGTATTAATTTATGTTCAAAAATAGTTCAAACGGCTCTGAGCACTATGGGACTTAACATCTATGGTCATCAGTCCCCTAGAACTTAGAACTACTTAAACCTAACTAGCCTAAGGACATCACACAACACCCAGTCATCACGAGGCAGAAATTTATGTTGATATAACAACTATACAGTATATAATTCGATCCAAACTGCATATAGGTTCGAGTATAAAACAATGTAAAGTAGAATTGTCAGCAAAAGATGATTAGCATTTTATACTAGATGATAAAGTGAGCACCGTTATGTCAGGTCATTTTCGAGAAGGCAGCTGTGTGCACAACTGTTATTGGTTGTAAGTGTAAAGTAGTGTAATTGTAGCTTACGTGTTGCAGATATAGGCACTGTAAGCCAGATGTTTTAGATATGGAGAACATGTAAACTGAGAATGTAAGAAATACATTGGAGATGAATAATGAAAGGGAATTGTAATTCTCATATAGTAGACGTATTATGAAACTGTAATTGTAATCTGTATGTTGTAATGTGTCAGTGCAATGTAACGTAATGGCACACATCTCAGTTTTTTTCCTGAAATCTATAACTAATACACCTTTCTGAAATTCCATTACACTGTCTTAGAAGCACACTGATAGATCTATTTCCAAGACAGAGGCATAGCTTAAGATAGTGGTGAAAAATATATTTGGGAGAGCAAAATGTGTATGTAACAGTGTGTGTGTGTGTGTGTGTGTATGTCTGTTTTTGTTGACAAAGCGTCCTGCCTCTTTCCTCGCCTCCACCTGCCAGAGGCAGGCATTACGCCCAGTTGTCAACACCACTGGACTGGGAAGCTCTCTGATTGGCTGTTTCTTTTTAATGACTCCTAAAATACTGGCTTGGGACTGGGAGAGCAAAAGACGCGTGTTCTAGGTTAGAAGATCTCTGACTGGCCTGTTTGTAATAAAGTGGCGCGGCTTAAGAAGGCGTTGTAAAATTGATTGGATGGTAAAATATTGGGCTAAGATTTGGAGATCTAAGTATGTGTGTTGGCTTCAAGCTCTGTGATTGAACTGTTTCCAAGAGAAGGGCGTGGCGTAGGAGAGGGGAGGGGCAGGAGGACGTCATCCCACCGCCGCTGCAGCCCTGCCCCCATCTCTACCTGTCACAGTCTGCAGAAGGGCTGGTGTTCATCAGGATACAACACGGCATTCTTGCTTCTGTTAGGATGTTGTATATGTAGTCTATATTTCCTCGGTCGAATCTTTTTAGCACTTCCTTACACTAATTGGTCAAAGCCAATTTCATAGCTTTGACCAAACTTCGCGGAATCCATCGAGAACACATCTTTTTCACAGATAAATGCAAAAGCGAATTTACTGCGGTTTTAGGTATGCGTAAGGACGCCTCCATCTTACAGTAAGCCAAACGCCAATCCTCTTCAATTCTATTTCGGTCAGGATCTATGTCTTTTGGACAACAATCGATTTTGGTCGACCTCACGCAGTTCACCGTTGACGGAAGCACGACCACGAAATACGGCAAAACAGTTGTAAAGAGTCTCTTCTGAAGGAGTTGATCTTTACGAACATTGTAAAAATTCATGTAATGAAAACCTTCACTGAAGTTTCATTTTCGTAACGCTGTTTCTTTCAACACACACTGAAAACAAATCGCTGGACCAATTCATGAACTTCCATTGTTTGAAGATTGCAGGTTAGTCGTGTCGAAACTAGTAGTTCTGTGTACCTGCACGTGATCAGGGCAATAAAAAACTTTATATGTGAAACTTATTTTTACAGTTAATTCATTGATTGCTCTTCAGCCAATGTTAGATATTAATAACACATAAATTTTGAAACAACATTAATGTAACATCCCAGTAGCCAAAGAGAATAAAAGGGCAACGCCACAATGAAAGAATCTTCAGTCGAACACCAAAGGTGTGAAAAAAATTCGTATAATTCTAGCTTAGTTGTCAGTCGACGACGGCACAATTCAAAGAAGAGAATACTCGCTATGGAATTACATTATATTTCTCCCCTTGTGAGTCTGTTTTTGTCTTTGCAATTGCGACGTCTTTTGCCGTTGTTTCGTAACTGCCCGGGTCGCGAAAGAGGCGGAAGACTCTTTAAGACTCTGGCAGCTCGCATTGTGTGCGCGCGGGGCTAAATTTAGGGAAGGAGGCGGCAGTGTGCACAGCAGCGGCGGCTCCGAGATAAGGCCGGATGGCTTTTGTTTGTAAACACGCCTGCGTCACACAGTGGGGCAGAGGAGGAGAGGGAGTGGTAGGCGGCGGACAGATAGCGCGGAAACAGCGCCAAAAACTCCGTCCGGTGACGCCAGGGGCCAGTCTAGGTGTCAAAGCGGAATAGCGCCGACGTTTAAGCGTTTGTGGAGGGGGCGGGGGGCGGGGAGGGGGTAACAAGCACCACGACGTGATTGCTCTCAGAAGATAATTTATATGCGTGTCAAATGTGCGCTTTAAATTGTTGTTTCCAGCAAATATGCAAAGGAGTACTTAGTTGGCAAAAGAGAGCATCCAATGTGCATACAGACTTGCTTTCTCACTCTGTTTCTTCAAAATTTTATATCTACTGTTATGTGACACACGTAAGTTAATGACGTGTTTGGTAAATAGTATTTTTATTTAAAAAGATTTGTGATGTCACATATGGTCACTGAACACTGGGGGTGTACTGTCCAGCCCTTCTGAATATCTCAAATAGCACATTTACTCATATGATCAAACAACTACCTTCTACACTATTCTGTGGGTCTAGGAAGTAACCGACCTGTTCCTCACTACAAAGGCATCATCGATGTACATCCACCATTGGAACTGCTCACAAACCAACTGGAATGATTTCGGGAGACTGGTGTTCTCTCTCTTAAGAAACTCAGAAATGTACATACCCATAATCACATTTTCCACGTCAGTCATGCTTATTAGCTTATTAGCAGTAGTAGTGGTTTTGATGGATGCAACCATGCCTCACTAGGAAACAAAAAAATGGTTCAAATGGCTCTAAGCACTATGGGACTTAACATCTCAAGTCATCAGCCCCCTAGAACGGAGAACTACTTAAACCTAACTAACCTAAGCACATTACAGATATCCATGCCCGAGGCAGGATTCGAACCTGCGACCGTAGCGGTCGCGCGGTTCCTGACTGAAGCGCCTAGAACCGCTCGGCCACACCGGCCGGCACTAGGGAACACAACATGGAAAAACGACATGAATAGTTTCGGTACTTGATACATTGTGGTACTACCCAGGCCCTGCTGCACGAAAAAGCACATGAAGAAGCAACTTCTTACAAGGGAGGAAATGATCAGTAGCCAAAGGTGATATAACACTCTTATTGCTGTTTACAGTAGCATCACCACAGCTCTGGTAACACTCGTTTTGCACAAAGAAGTCCTGGTCTGACGTTAGGTAGTTTTGCTTATATGTATGGTAATATAGCAGTTTCGTCCTAGTACCTGATCTCTAGAGTACGCCCTCGTCGTACTATTCAGGTAGTTATATGTGGCATCAGTCCACTCTCCTACAGAACACGCTAGGGAATGGCTTAAATTTGCTAAACACACTGCTTCAACTTCTTAATACTTATGGAATGACATTGCTTGTGAGAACCAACCATAATTCGGTAATGAACACTGTCCTGCGTTCAGATACATATGTTTCGTCTGCTTAAATGTAGCGCTTCAGTGTAATACTTACATCGCATTTGTTGAAGTACGTGTTACGAGAACCCACGTAGTTTACAGGAGAGGGTTAAAACAGAATGCAGACAGAGCACAATTTTTCAGTTTTTCTCGGTCTTGACTGTCCGGGTACCCCCAGCCCACCTCAATTCCCCACATTTCGTGGTATGTTTTCTCTAATTATGGATGGCTCCCATAAACCTGATCCAGACCTCTCGCTGGTGGATCCACCTTCAAACCCTATCCATTGCGGATCATCCTGTAGGCACAGAGTGGATCCACATCCAAACACAAACTCAGGCCTACCGTGATCAGGACAGGTTGTAATTTGAATATGTGAAATGCTCACAAACTACTCCAGCTTTACTCATAAAACTAACACAAATCGACTGTATCCATACTCGTGGAGTCATGATTATTTTCATTATTATTGTCACAATTGTGTGATCATAAATATACTATGTGATCAAAAGTATCCGGACACCCCCAAAAACATATATTTTCATATTAGATGCATTGTGCAGCCACTTACTGCAGGGTTCTCCATATCAGCGACCTCAATAGTCATTAGACATCGTGAGAGAGTGGAATGGGGCACTCTGCGGAACTCACGTACTTGGAACGTGGTCGGGTGTTTGGGTGTCACTTGTGTCATACTTCTATACGCAAGATTTGCACACTCCTAAACATCCCTAGGTCCACAGTTTCCGATGTGATAGTGAAGTGGGCCCGCATCTCGTGGTCGTGCGGTAGCGTTCTCGCTTCCCACGCCCGGGTTCCCGGGTTCGATTCCCGGCGGGGTCAGGGATTTTCTCTGCCTCGTGATGGCTGGGTGTTGTGTGCTGTCCTTAGGTTAGTTAGGTTTAAGTAGTTCTAAGTTCTAGGGGACTTATGACCACAGCAGTTGAGTCCCATAGTGCTCAGAGCCATTTGACCCATTTTTTGATAGTGAAGTGCAAACATGAAGGGACATGTACAGCACAAAAGCGTGCAATCCGACCTCGTCTGTTGACTAACGGCGACCGCCGACAGTTAAAGAGGGTCGTAATGTGTAATAGGCAGACATCTATCCAGACCATCACCCAGGAATTCCAAACTGCATCAGAATCCACTGCAAGTACTATGACAGTTAGGTGGGAGGTGAGAAAACTTGGAATTCATGGTGTAGCGGCTGCTCATAGGCCACACATCACCCCGGTCAATGCCAAACGACGCCTCGAGCGTAATCATTGGACGATTGAACAGTGGAAAAACATTATGTGGAGTGACGAATCACGATAGACAACGTGGCTATCCGATAGCAGGGTGTGGGTATGGCGAATGCCCGGTGAACGTCATCTGCCAGCGTGTTTAGTGCCAACAGTAAAATTCGCAGGCTGTGGTGTTATGGTGTGGTTGTGTTTTTCAGGGAGGGGCTAGCACCCATTGTTGTTTTGCGTGGCACTATCACAGCACAGGCCTACACTGATGTTTTGAGTACTTTCTTGCTTCCCACTGTTGAAGAGCAATTCGGGGATGGCGATTGCATCTTTCAACACGAGCGAGCACCTGTTCATGGAGGGCGCCACGAACTTGTAAGTCACTTTCAGCCAGGTGTCCTGATACTTTTGATCACATAGTGTATAAATTACCACAAGTCATGTATTATTTCATCCTTCATAACCTCTAATTACGAAGTAGACACAATTTCAAGTATAGCACGTTGTGGAATCTAGAAATGATAGTGTTCTTTGCATCATGTGAATAGATTACATGAAACAGGCTGTTCTCTGATGACTAGATTGCTTACGAAACTACACAATAAGATTCTGTTGCTACTGCGAATGATGGTCTACTGTGCGACAGAAACTTTACACACAGTTCTGTAGAGGCGAGTTATGGAGCAAAATGTCAGATGGCAACACGCTGAAGTTTTTGATGTATCGGTGGAATCTTATATGGTTCTCTACTAGGTGACATTAGGAAGTTCTCATGATTTGTTTTTTAACTTTCATAAACGCCAACATGATATACCATTGTTCTTGTAAAACAGGACCTGCCATTGTGTAAAAAACAACAGTGTCCTATTGAAACTTCCTGACAGATTAAAACTGTGTGCCGGAACGAGACTCGAACTAGTGACCTTTGCCTTTCGTGAGCAAGTGCTCTACCAACTGAGCTACCCAAGCACGACTCACGAGGCGTCATCACCTCTTCAGTTCTGCCAGTACCTCGTCTCCTACCTTCCAAACTTCACTGAAGCTCTTCTGCGAACCTTGCAGAACTAGTACTTCCTGGCGGATTAAAACTGTAAACTGTGTGCCGGACCAGACTCGAAATTGGGACCTTTGCCTTTCGCAAAATAATAGGAAGTGAGGGGGGGGGGGGGGGGGGGAGATGCGGACTGTATCGTCCAGCCGAACGTGAAAGAATGACTAAATAGATGCTGTTCTATATTGATAATTAATCGTCTGAAAAGAACGTAATGTTCTCCTGCACAACAATTTATAATTTTAACATGTTGAATGCTTTCAAACTATAACGATTTTGCTAATAAAACTAAAAGAAATTGGACTGCACCTATTCTCGTGGAGACAAGATCGCTTCTTGTTGTTGTCACAATTGTGTGTGTGTTTTTTTAATAGATTCTCATTTATGAGAGGTGCATTGGCGTTAAATACAGTTGTTACAGTGAATTGTTTCTCACAGAATTGTGGGCGCCAGGAGAAGAAATCACTCGCAGCAGGAGACATGTTTTGCAGGTGGCTGCAGCTGCATGATTAGTCAGACAACATGCAGTTGGGTTAACAGTGGCGGGCCAAAGATTGTGCTCACAGCTTTAGCAGTTAGTTACAGGTTGTGGGTTTCGGTGGTGGGCGGCAGCTGCCTGTTTCCCAACCAGTGGACATTATAAAAAAGCATTCTGGAACGTTTTCCTGCTGACCAGGGACAGTATATCACTGCAACCAAATAGATCTCTTTGTGAATCATCAGCGACAGGATAGAAAAGGCTGAAGTTCCTACCTACGGCGAGGAGAGGGAGGCAAGACTGGCTCTAAGCTGTTTAGTTTCTGACTGCTCCTCTCTGCTGGTGCAGTCTTTCGGGGTCAGGTTTTTGTGGTAGTTGTGTTATTATGACCATTTTCTCAATTCGCAGTATATGTGTTGCATTATGACCTATTGTTTACGAGTGCTGGTTTTTTCACAACAATTTCGATGTGTGATTAGAACAGTGAGGTATTTTCCATCAGTTGTGGTAGCATGTATAGCCGTCCTGAATTTCAAGCAACAGGGCTGGAGCGTGATTGTACATCAGTGCAGCAGGAGATGTCTCTAGTGAACTCTGGCGTCAAACAGTGGGACACACACATGGTCAGTAAAAGGACATTGCAGTACACGCATAAAGTCATCTCCTGCACTGTGAATTGTGCGGCCATTTCAAAAATACAAACAACTCCAGCACAGGCAATAACCTCTATGAGTTGTGAAATGTATCTTCAGTCCATCCCGCTGCATCATCAGTATTTTCTGAAAAGTATTCCCCCTACACTCATCCATTATCACCTCCTCCCATTCCTTGGGTACGATGCTATAGACACAGCTGTATGCTTACGGTAATTCACTTATTAAACTCCTCTCTATCCAACACCAACATATTGTCAGTTGAACACATTTCCTGCTAAAAGTAAAGATAGCACCTTCCACTCCAGCCTTTCTCTCACCAGCTTATAGGTGGATGGATATTCCTATGTAGTCTATTTTGAGTACATCTGCCACTAGATTTGATTGGTATTAATTTTTTTTCCTAGTATGATAACAGCACATTATGACATCAGCAATTTTTTTAGCTTTATTGGGATTTTAGGTCCTCCTTGTGTAGTGCTATGTATACAAATTTATAATTAGGCTCAATCTTAATTACTAATTACAAAATTAGAACCGATGTATACTTTAGTTTGCCATCCAAAATATTAGCCCAGAAGTATTGGTATTCGAGTCCTGGAAAGGGAACCCGCCAGTTTGAACCAGGACACCCGCCAGTTTGAATTTCAAGCCAATTCTTGGGGGGGGAGGGGCGATTGTGGGATGTCAGCAAAGGCTTGGGGCAAAGAAACTCCCGCCATTTTGAAAGACCTACAATTTTCTGAATTTCCCGCCAAAATTCGAAATTCCTGCCAAAAGTCGAAATTCCCACCAAGATTCGTAATTCCCACCAGTAGAGCAGGGGTGGGAGGGGCAGGGGGAAGGGGAGAAGGAGGAGGCAGGTATCCTTGCACCAGTTGGTGAAAACCTGTGATGTCATCTGGAGGTAGGGGTGGGATGTGGGGGAGTTAGTTTATTGGTTAGTTAATTATTTTGCATATCAATTTGACATGAAAATTGGGTTCGTACCGCCACTACCCCACTACCCTCGCCGTCCACAGATCTAAGATATGAAACAGATTTTTTTCTCACGTTAGCAGCGTTTAACATTACATCTCTTGCTGGGATGACGCAACAGAAAATATGCACCAAGAATGTCAACAGACTAAAACCCTGGTACTCGTACACAAAGCTAGAAAGTGGAAGTGGATGGACTTGATTTCCAGTTTAAAGTTCACTCATTTTAGCAGGAAGGCATCGACTTTATTAAAGAAATTTGGCATTACAACTATTGTTTGCAATCAGAAACCGAAGATAACGCCATCAGAACATTTATTACACATCAGACAGAGATCTGAGAAAATTCCTGTGGACTCAACAATGAAACCATTTGCACCTGATGATGGACCCACAGAGTCTGAATCCACCATGTGATTCAATGAAGGACGAAAGAAAAAAAAATTGATGTAATGGTTCTTTATTTACGTGACCTTTACGGCACTCCAACCCTAGTTCTCGATACCAGTAATATCGTACTATTTTTCTGCAAAGTAACAGACATATTTTTGCGACAATATTCACATTTGGTTTTATTAATGTATAGGTACTCCGATGTATCGATATATTACAGTGATATGGTTCTTGTGTGTATTCATTTCTGTGAGACTGTCATACTCTTTGTCTTACTTGTAACCGTTTTGGCGCGAATGCGCACAGAGCAGTCTTTGTTTCACTTTGCAGAAGTTAAGTTGTTATTTCGCTTTGTAAAAGAACAGTCAAGTCTTGCGTTTGGTTAAAGTGGAAATTAAATATATGAAGATTGGTACAAAACTGTTTTCTTGATGATGTGACAATTAAGAAGAAGTATATGTGAATTTACAAGAAGTTTAATAAAAATGTGGATCGTGAACACCAAGTCAAAAATTATTTCTACCATACCACTGTTCAGATCTGGGATTGTTTGATCATTAAGAATTTCCTGAAAAACGCATTTGTTAGGTCTTCAAATATTGCTAAAATACAGATCTGGACCGTCTAGCAGTCTTAGTGGAATCACCCTAGAATCAACAAGATGAGCCATGACAACTTCGACGAAATCTACGTGGGAATCCATTCAAGGGAAGTGCCAAAATTAATTACTTTTTTACAGTGACTTCATTATTTACATTCTGACGATAGCATCCACAGTCAATAACTTTGTTGTTGCCCGATAAAGCGAACATATGCTCCGTGAGCAACATTATTAATCTGATTTCTAACCTACTTTACGAGTGGTGGTATTGTTAGACTGAAGATGCTACTGTTCATACTTACTGTGCATTGAATACTATCATGTTCACAATTGCGAAACTAGTAGGAATGACTGGATGAGAATTGGGCCGTGTGTCCCAAAAAATAGTCGTACAGAACGAAAAATGAGGAAATAAAATAGAGACGAATTGCAACACTAGAACGCCTGTTTCCAAAACAAAGAATACAAAAAATTTTAACTATCATCCCAAAGAAATGAAGTTACGTTTCTTTTGCTTATTCACGCACGAAATCATCGCACCACATTACCGCCACTAGAGAAGCCAAAACAAAATTGCGCCTACTGCTTTTAAAGTGGTGTATCGTGCGGTAATTCGTTTTCTGCAGCAGCGGAAATGTTGTAACTTGGTTGGCTCTGAGCACTATGGGACTCAACTGCTGAGGTCATTAGTCCCCTAGAACTTAGAACTACTTAAACCTAACTAACCTAAGGACATCACAAACATCCATGCCCGAGGCAGAATTCGAACCTGCGACCGTAGCGGTCTTGCGGTTCCAGACTGCAGCGCCTTTAACCGCACGGCCACTTCGACCGGCGTAACTTGGTCATGCCAACCCCAGAGACGACTTCTTTAGCCGCAATCTTATCTAAAATGCAGAGGACGATTGCAACCACCATTGCAAGTAATAAAAAAACAATTCTGGAATGTTCGAATGTAGTATCAGTGGTGTGCTGCTTGAGACAGTAACATCGATTAATTATCTAGGAGTTAAGTTGCAAAGCGACTTGGAATGGAACTGTCACAAATAGGGAAGACGAATGGTCGTCTTTGGTTTATGGGGACAATTCTAGGATTGTAATACAACACGTAAGTAATGCAGCACATTCTTTTGCTGAAAGGAAGTTGGATATATTCAGGATTCCAATACATCATATTATTCCCCATTCTTTTGGCTACAAAATCCTATTTTTCAATATAATCTCCGTTCAATGAGACGGCCTTACGCCACCATACTGGAGGGCCTGTATACTCACACCGTACCACTCTACTGGTCGACGTCGGAGCCAACGTCTTGCTGCATCGATAACCTCCCCACCATCCACGCACTGCTTCACGCGAAGTGCGTATTTCATTGGGCCAAATAGATGGGAGTCGGAATGTGCAAGATCCGGGCTGTAGGGTGGATGAGGATGAACCGTCTAATGAAGCTTTGTGAGCTCCTGCCGAGTGCGTAGATTTATGTGAGGCTGCGTTGTCTCAGAGAAGCAGGAGTTCGGTTGTATTTTTGTAGCGACGATCACGCTGAAATAGTTCCTTCAGTTTCCTGAGGATATTATTTATTGCAAATTTAAACAACTGTTACCTGATGTTTTAAAACAGGTCGTACGTCTTACAGTTTTCGTTGCCATCTTTTTAGTTGATTTTTTGTTTTGTTTTTATCTGCAACATTTGAAAAAGAATAATACTTTTTTAAAATAACAATTTTTTGATGCTGAAATATAAATACACTTTTGTTATGTTTAAAGAAGAATGTAAGAAGATGATAAAATAGAGGAGAGAGTTTGGTTGTTTTGGGAGCGGAGACCAGACAGCGAGGTCATCTGTCTCATCGGATTAGGAAAGGGAGTCGGCCGTGCCCTTTCGAAGGAACCATCCGGGCATTTGCCTGGAGCAATTTAGGGAAATCACGGAAAACCTAATTCAGGACGGCCCGACACGGGATTGTCGTCCTCCCGAATGCGAGTCCAGTGTGCTAGCCACTGCGCCACCGCGCTCGGTAATAGAGGAGAGATTTGTTAGTGACTGGCGATGAATACCTCGAAATGGTGTCTTCGAGCTGTTGAACGCCAGTCACAGCGAAAAAGTTTAGTTAGTAGTAGATCGCCGGCACCTTACACTACATTTACTTTAGTATTCGGTATAAGCACTCCGTCTTCAGGCCACAAGTGGCCCTTCGGGACCAACCGACCATCGTGTCACACTCAGCTGAGGATGCGGATAGGAGGGGCGTGTGGTCAGCACACCGCTCTGCCGGTCGTTACGATGGTTTTCTATGGCCGGAGCCGCTACTATTCGGTCGAGTAGCTCCTCAATTGGCATCACGAGGCTGAGTGCACCCTGGAAAACGGCAACAGCGCATGGCAGCCCGGATGGTCACCCATCCAAGTGCCGGCCACACCCGACAGCGCTTAACTTCGGTGATCTGACGGGAACCGGTATATCCACTGCGGCAAGGCCGTTGCTAGTATTCGCTATCCTTAACTATTATTTGACTGATGTGTACAATTTGACAGTACATTTTGGCATGTTATGTCTGATTTATAATTCTAAGTGTTTTATTTACTGTTATATCTCGTCTTTCTCCTCCTCCTGTTCCTCTTCAGTGCCATTGTTTTCTCTGTCACCGTGGGTGCCGCTGTCCACCCTCTGGAAATCTGAGGATAGCACAATACACTTCAAACTTCATCGTTGCATCATAAAGGAGGACACCAAGAATAACCCCTTCAGAGGCCCTGATGACCGTCGCATTGGCTTTACCGGCTGAGGCTGAAGCTTTGAACTTTATCTTCAGAGGAGAGGTTGTGTGGAGCCAGTCCACGGATTGCCGTTTCGTTTCACAGAAGTGAAGAACCCATGTTTCATCGCCTGTGACGAAGCTCGACAAAACATTGTCACGATCAGCCTCGTAACGCGCAAGCAATCCATCACAGGTGATCCTTAGTTGCTCTTTATCGTCTTCTCTTAGCGACGAGGAACCCAGTTGGCACAAAACTTCGAATACCCCCGCTGGTGGACAAGTGTGTCAGCACTACCAATAGAGACGTCGAGTTGTGTAACGACGGTATTGACCCGTCAATGACCTCGAATGAGAATGTTCCAGCACTGCAGGAGTCACAGCTGTGAGCAGCCAGCCAGCACGCGGGAGATCGGACAGGTTTGCGCGACCTTGTCGCGATGATGACAGACACCTCGCCCAACGACTCACTGTGCTTTTGTTCACTGACAGGTCTCCGCAGACATTCTTCAAGCGCCTATGAATATGTGCGATTCTCTGGTTTTCCGCCAAAAGGTGAAAGCCCTTCGCTTGGAACGCACTTCCGTTACTGACACGGTTTTGAAGGCTATGTACAGCGCCGCCATCTACCGGAACTTCATAGGGGCTGAAGCGGGAATATTCGACGAGGTCCTGCTACAGATTCCACATTTTTTTCAATCAGATCTGGCCGAGAAAAAAATGTGTTGTATTATTTACTGAACGCCCGCCGTATGAATGGGCCCACATACGGTAGTGCTACCCATTCTTGAGTGCTGCTAGTGAGTTTATGATAGCCACCCTACCGGATTAAAGTAAAACATCGAAGTAATTCAGAAACGTGATGCTAGATTTGTTACCGACTGGTTCGATCAGGACTTGAGTAACGCGAAAATATTCCCCGAACTCAAAATGGAATCTCTGGAGCGAAGAAGACGTTCTTTTCACAAAGCACTATTGAGGAGCCAGCCGCTGTGGCCGAGCGGTTCTAGGTGCTTCAGTCCGGAACCGCGCTGCTGCCACGGTCGCAGGTTCGAATCCTGCCTCGGGCATGGATGTGTATGATGTCCTTAGGTTAGTTAGGTTTAAGTAGTTCTAAGTCTAGGGGACTGATGACCTCAGATGTAAAGTCCCATAGTGCTTAGAGCCATTTTTGAACTATTGAGGAAGTTTAGAGAACCAGAATTTGCGATAGACTGCAGAAAGATTGTACTGCCACCAGCGTGCATCTTGCATGGATGGGGACCACGAGGACAAGATAAATCAGGGCTTGTACGCGAGAATAGAGACAGTCGCTTTTCGCTTGCTCCTTCCGCCAGTAGAACAGAAAGTGAATAACCACCTGGTACTCATCGCCATCCACCGCATGATGGCTTGCAGAGTATGTATGTAGATGCAGATGTGTCACTACAACTATGGATGAGATTAGAAATGAGTAGCGGCTCTTGCAGGCGAATTCCGAACAGAATTTGAGAATAAATATTGTGCGTAATATTTCGCATTTACCGAAACAGAAGGTAACCGGTTCAGAAGCATACGTAACTCGACGAATGACCCCAATCTGTGGGATGGAACCATAAGAAAAGAAGAAAGCGAGCGCTCTCCAATAACGGTACCCGTTAAAGCTGCAACGGCTCTGTAGCCGTCGCATAGTGTGCCTAAAAAGGAAACCTGCAGGAATTCGCCGACTCCGCATCCTTTTATAGACTCATTGTGCGCTGCGACCCAACTAAAGGTCAGTCGTTTCATTCCTTCTCTGTTATGCTGGCAATAATTCTTCCGTGACTCTGCGGCCCTAGCTATTTCGCCGGCAGACGTTGCAATGATGGATCGCTGGCCATTGATTGAGGGTGGTTACGGGACTAAACGCCTGACCATCCTTTACCACGTAAAGCATTTATGAAATTTTTCATGACGTATTGGTGGACTTGTCACTTATCTAAACACCGGAGTTCTTTCGCAACTATTGACTGCATGTTTGCTGATATCAGACGCTCCAATTTGTCTTATATCGTAGATTGTTTTCTCACAATCGGTTTCATTCTCAAGTAATCAAATGAAACTCTATGGTTCCAGAGACCTTTTTAAGTCTCAGACGACTACGATGTATATATGCAGACTGACGCAGCGAACGACAATTGCCACCAAGGGCGGGCTTTGAACCCAGGTTTTCTAAGCAGATGCACTAACTAATATGCTAACCCGGCACAATGGTGCGGACTATCCTTACACGGCTCCGTTGACAATCCAAATTCCCATTCATGTCTCCGCCCACTTAGATTTCCCCCTAAACTCGAACATCTTTGCAGAGGCTCTCCAACTTCATTGGAACGAAGGGGGGAACCTGGCTGAAACCCAGGCATAGGTTCTTTAAAATGAAACTATGCGGTTCCAGAGACGTTTTCAAGCCTCAGACATCTATATGTATATGAAAACTGAAGTGATGAATGAAAATTGGTTCCAAGTCCAGGGTGCCACAGTGGCGTAGCGGGTATTGCATCTACCAAGTAAGTAGGAGTCCCGGGTTCAAATCGTTGCTTCGTACAAATTTTCATTCGTCTCTTCACTCTGCATATATACATCATTCTCAGGTACCTGTAAAATTTTGCGAGTACCACTCGGTACCGATTCAGCAAGAAACCGATAACATCCAGTTTCATGATAAACTGTAATTTTGTGGATCATGAGATACAGGTTAAAAATGCTACGAAGCGATCTCAGTTGGGTCTAACGTGTGAAGTCATAGGTAACCAAGATGAAATAAGATATAATCTGTGTGAGGTACACAGCGATGCAATTTTTAAAATTTTTACGAGGGTCACTCCAGAAGAAATGCACATAATTTTTTGTAAAAATACAGTTTTCGTTCTGCATGTGTGAAAGTTTTACAGTGTGTAGATACATCTTTCTCGCTTGTTTTCAAACTTAGTTCAACCTGTCACAGCATGTCTTCAAGATGGCTGCTACGCTTGACGTTCGTCAGAAGCAACGTGCTGTCATAGAATTCCTGTGCTGTGAAAACGAGACAGTGGGAAACATCCACAAGAGGTTGAAAAAGGTGTATGGAGATGCTGCTGTCGATCACAATACAGTTTGTCTGTGGGCAAGCACGTTACTTGATGAAAGCGGGCCCGGCAATATTGAGGATTGTCCTCGCAGCGGCAGGCCTCGTACTGCACACACTCCAGACAATGTGCAGAGAGTTAACGAATTGGTGACTGCTGACATACGCATCACAGTGAACGAATTGTCACGCTACGTTGGGATAGGGGAAGAAAGTGTTTGCAGAATACTGAATGTGTTGGCGTTAAAAAAGGTTGGAACCAGGTGGGTTCCCAGGATGTTGACAGTGGCTCACAAAGAAACAAGAAAAACGGTATGCAGTGAACTTTTGGACCAATACGAGAATGGTGGAGATGAATTTGTTGGAAGAATTGTGACAGGTGATGAAACATGGTTCCATGTTACGACTACGGTATTTTTTGATTCCGGAGGACTCTTGCTTGTGGATATCATGCCAAGTGGAACCACCATAAATTAAGATACATATGTGACGACACTGAAGAAACTTCAAGCTCGACTGAGTCGTGTTCGACCACATCGGCAAAAGCAGGATGTTTTCCTGTTGCGCGACAATGCACGGCTACATGTCAGTCAAAAAACCATGGAAGCGATCACGAAACTCGGATGGACAACACTGACACACCCGCCTTACAGTCCTGACCTGGCTCCATGTGACTATCATCTCTTTGGGACACTGAAAGACTCTCTTCGTGGAACAAGGTTTGAAGATAATGACTCCCTTGTGCATGCTGCCAGTGGCTCCGACAGGTTGGTCCAGAATTTTACTGTGCGGGTATACAGGCGGTGGTTCCAAGATGGTGTAAGGCAGTTGAGAGGGATGAAAATTATGTGGAGAAATGAAAATATTGTTTCTAAAGGATGTATCTACACACTGGAAAACTTTCAAACATGTAGAATAAAAGATGGATTTAAAAAAAATAGTGTGCGTTTCTTTTGGAGTGACCCTCGTAGAATTTGGAATAGTGTCTGACTGTTACTTTTTTCTTTTATTTCATTAAAAATGTTTTGTTTCTGTCTAAGACACCTTTAATTCTACAGATAGTGAGGAAGACGACTTACTCATCTGGATAGCCGAGTGTATTAACGGGCCGTTTGTGGGACACGGGGAAGCGAGCCTGTTCCGAATCGAATCCGCCTCGCGAATTAACGACGAGGACTGGTGAGCTGGACAGTCTGGGCGTCGTTTTAAGGCGGTTTCCCACTTGCAATTTGCTAACCACCGTACTGGTACTTATGTCTCGACTCACACTTGGACATGAGATCCACTCTAGACGCAGACACGTGGGATCATCAAATCCCGTTACCAGAGGGTCGAGGGAAGGAGGGTTACTTCAGAAAGGGCATCTGGTCACCAACTGTCATTAACATCACCACAACCCGTATAACGCCGATCCCCTAGATCTACTGGGAAAGACACAGACGAAGAAGAATAAGAGCAAGAAGAAGTGAGAAAAATTATTCGAAAATAGATTTGTTGGTAATGTGTGACAGTGCAGTGTATAAGGAGCTGTAAAATGAAAACCGAACACCCGCCACGTTCTGGGGCACAAATTCACTAGACTATGATTTGCAACGGCGTTTGAAAACTTTTGTGTATCCAATCCTTACACAAAACAGAAAATGTTTTTGTGCCCTTGTTATGGAAGGGTGCATAACGGACAAAATACTCCAGAAATGTATGCAGAATTCAGTGTGATGGGAGGTTGATGCTTGTACCATTGCTAAGGGAGTGCGTTTTAATTATTTCATGAAAGAAAGAGTTTGGTGTCGTTGGTTGGTATGTTCTGTTATTTGATAAATGTACTTTTAAATCTGTGGGATGTGACTTTTAGTGGATAACATAGGCTGTGCCTGGGACAGTGATCTTAACTATCGAGAAGAAATTAACGTTTTCAATATAATTTTTAAGTTTTACTTTAGATATGGCCAGTTTCCTGAGAAGTATTTCTTCAAAATTTATCCCCATCAGCCAGAAGCGTTACAGATACTTTTCACTCTGAATTAAGAATGGCAGTCTTACGAGTAGCGCTCAGTGAGAGTTGACTTGCCCGATGGATCCCGCGACGATGACGCTTGGCGTAACACCCGTGTGGCTCTCCTAAACACTGGCAGGCAGTGGCGTAGGTAACCGCCACGCGGATACCGCAGTGGTAGAAAACATACTCTTATATTCAATTTATCCACGGAAAGAGAAGGGATCAGAAGTGTGCCAGCAAGCATTTCGTATCCACTCTTGTTTAACGTTAGCTACATACATGCAGAGGGCAGCAATGCGCGCAGTGCACAGACACGGTTAGCGCTGTTTTCCCACACTTGCTGTGGCCGGTATGCAAGCTATCGTTCTGGAATGCGCTACCTTCTTCGTTGTGATGAATTGGTATTGACAACAATAAGCTCTCCCACTAACAATCTCTCATGTTTTTTCGGACCATGTCCGAAAGAACAGACACCACACAATCATACAACTGCTTCGCCTCGATGGGCATTAAATCCACCACCTTCAGTGCAGATCCACGACATCGTTCGACCTACAAGGGGGAATCTAAAAATTAGCGAGTATGGAGGACATAGGCGGGACTGTGGATAGGTGGAAATGTGAGTCGGTCGGGTAGCGTTCCGAGGTAGTCTGTTCAAATCCAAATGGCTCTAACCACTATGGGACTTAACATCTGAGATCATCAGTCCCCTAGACTTAGAACTAATTAAACCTGACTAACCTAAGAATATCACACACATCCATGCCCGAGAAAGGATTCGAACCTGCGACCCTAGCAGGTAGTCTGTGCATTTCTGATAAACACTTTGTCCTGGTGATGGGTGACGCGGTGGTTAGCTGCCTGGTAACCAAGAATTCCGGGTTAGAGTCCCGCTCCGGCACACATTTTCACTCCTTGTCGCCGATTCCGCACAAAATCCCGATGTTGCTGATACTAGTACCGTAGTCTGCTTTCCGCAGTCGTGCGGCTCGGACTTCTATTTACGTCCTTTCCGCGCGCACACGGTTGTTTACTTCCTGATAGTCTCCGCTAGTATTTGCAGTTTCGATCTAGAACGGCTCAGTCGTACCGACAGTCTACCATCCAGTGCAGGTTTAATAAATAATTTGCACGACCTAAGGCATCTAAAGTGGAACTATTTATACAGGGTGTAAAATTTAAATTGACAAACCGGAATAACTCGAAAAATAAGCTTCACACGAAAAAATGTGTAGAATGCAAAGTTGATTATTTTCGAGGGGACATCTGCTGGTGTTAAAATTAACCCACCACCCCAGCCGCTTGGGGGTGGGGAGGGAGGCAACTTTAAAACTACAAATGTGAACCCTAATTTTTTATTGTAGAATCAGATTCTACATAAAAAACTACGTACATTTTTTCTTAAACGTTTGTTTTGGTTCTTGGTAGTTGTCGCTGTAATTCAAGAAAATCCATGTTGTCATTATTGCGTGGAAATGGTTACAGATAAATAAAAAAATACTTATTTACTTCGTAAATTTTGATTCGCTAAAACTAAAACTCTCCCTTTCTCACCATAGGGTGGGGTTTGAGAGACAAGAATTAGAGTTTTACAAACGTTGACCCAAATATTAATTTTTTCCGCTGATTCGGATTAGATTCTACAAATTTTTTTGTGTGAAGCTTATTTTTCGAGTTATTCTGGTTTGTCAACTTAAAATTTACACCCTGTATATGAAGAAATTAAAACTGAATCACAAGATGTGATTGGAATCCACTTCTCTATCACAAGCAGCGTGATTTACGTCAAACTGATCAATGGCATGGTGTGTGGCTGGATCGTATGCGACCACAAAGATGGACTTAAATTTAAACATTCTGACAGCTATGTCGGAGCGGTAGCTATTGATCGTGCTTTGCTTGGAATACGAGCTGTCAGAGAGTTCGAGCTACCACTGAAGGTGTAAGTAGGCTGTTTAGGTTTTTTATTGGTAACGCCACCTCTGTATGAAAATCACTGGCTGTGCTGTGTGCAGTCTGTGGCTGCTTTGTATTGTTGTAATACTCGCCATTGTAGTGTTAGGCAGCTGGCTGTGAACAGCGCGTAGCGTTGCGCAGTTGGAGGTGAGCCGCCAGCAGTGGTGGATGTGGGGAGAGAGATGGCGGAGTTTTGAAATTTGTCATGAACTGCTATATTTATATATGATGATATCAAGGTAAATACATTGTTTGTTCTCTATTAATATCTTTCATTTGCTAACTATCCCTATCAGTAGTTAGTGCCTTCCATAGTTTGAATCTTTTATTTAGCTGGCAGTAGTGGCGCTCGCTGTATTGCAGTAGCTTGAGCAGCGAAGATTTTGTAAGTGATTTGTGAAAGGTATAGTTTAATGTTAGTCAGGGCCATTCTTTTGTAGGGAATTTTGAAAGTCAGATTGCGTTGCGCTAACAAAATATTGTGTTTCAGTTTAAGCACAGTCATGTATAATTGTTCAAAGGGGACGTTTCAAAGATTCCGGTTGACATCGTGGTTGCCTCGCCACAGCCGTATGGTACGATACTCAGTCACATAGCAGAAAAATGGACAACCTTTACGACGTACCCGGTACTTAATGGTGTGCGACAAATACGGATCGACCTATCATAATATGTGCCGTCTTATCTCACAATTGGATTCTGCACAGCGATAGTCATTTACAATAGTCAGCCACAAACTTGCTCAGGTTGTGGTCAGGAAGGCCACGTACACTCAGCATGTTTCCAACGAAGAATTGTTCTAGTACCAACAGGTGTAGCTGTAGTAAGACCTATGGCGATATCCCTCCCCCTCACATATGTAAATGTGTTTCGGAAGGCTGTCCCACTGAACATTGACGCCACCCAACAGCTGGACAGTCCCGTCGACAAGCCGACGACGGCGTATGACGACACGAGCATGATGGTGGCGGCGACACCCCTCAGCGAGCAGCACCGACGGCCACCTGCAACACAGAGATCGCAAGAGGAAATGGTCATCCAAAATCGGATTATGCCAGCGACGCCTTCGTCTCAGACTGCATTGGCGGTAGACACACGTATACAGAAGCGCACACGTGTAAGTTGTAGTCCCAGAAATGTCACAAGAAACAATGAAAGGTGGCTACACTGAGTCACAGCGCCAAAGATTGCGGCAAAGATTATTATTCCGCCGCTTCCACTGGTGCAGTTGTAGTTGAGAGGATGTCGAGGGCAGTTGTTGTTCTGTTGGGCGAGAGGTTAGATGCTGTTCGGTTGGTGTAATGTATAGATGGAAGATGTTGTAATCGTCACAGTGTATTTGAGAAAGGAGATGGGATTTTGATTTATGATGCTGGTGTAATGGAAAATTTTCGTCAATATATAATGAGGTAAAAAGGTATTGCAGTTTTCTTTAATGACAATGCCTCTTGCTCACAGGTACAGTCAACAAGCCATCTGGCTCGTGTTCATTTATTAGACTTGTAATTCTGGTTTCTATGTGCAATTATAGTATTTCTGGTTTTTCAATTAGTTCATTGTAAATGGTGTTTTAAATATTTTGTCGTATTGAGAAAGAACCGAGCCAGATACATGTACGTTGAGTCACACTACCACACACAGAACAGTTACACTTGTGCTTTCTTGTTTCGTAGCTTTTATAGTTGCAGGGGACTTAATTAATCAATTGTGTTAATGGGAATTCCTTGTCACTCTATATTTTTATTTTATGCAGTCAGATTGCGTGCTAATACTAGTCAGGGCCAACCGGTCACGAGACACGAGCAGTCCGATACCAATCCAAGGTAGTAGAAGAGCCGACACAGAGAGACGGGGCTGGATAGATCCTGCCGAACGCAAACTTGTCCCAAAGAGTCCGAGATGATGGTTATGAGGGGGACCCAGTGACGATCGCAACAGGCGACGCGGCGGGAGCAGTCTCCCTAAATTTATAACTAACGACGGCGACAGGCCAGAGCCACGTAACTTGTCAGTACAACAGACGGCGTGAGCTCCCATGGACGATACACATGGTACAGACCGAAGACAAGCATATCGGCCTGCCTCTATCAATATCAATACCATACGGTCGCAGATTAAAATGTCTTCACTCAAAGATATGCCACAAACGGCAGACATCCACATCGTCATTCATCAAGAAGTATACGCCGATGAATTTCCTGTCATATATGTGTACGAATTCTACGTATCACACGCCTCAGCAACTGGCAGCCGCATAGAAATACTTCACAAAGGACGTATTAGGGCACAGGGTGTACTGTACCTGACGTCGCTGCGGGGATTAGCAATGACAATACTTGATGTACGACTCATCAACATCTACGCACCGTCCAGTACAGACAGGAGACGAGAGTCTACCCGCTTCTTCGCAGAGGAAATTGCCCCGCTCTTCCAAGGTCGACACGACTGTTTAATCCTAGGCGGTAATTTTAATTGTGTACTTGCACTTAAAAATATGCCCCCTGCCCAGAACTGCGAATGTTGGTGCAAAATATGCGTTTGGTTGACACCTGGGAGCATGTCCATGGCCTCCGTCCTGGACACACCCATACGACGAGTAATTCCACTTGTCGTCTCGAGCAAATTTATATTACACGCAGTCTCAACGCTGACGTCCTTGAAGCAGAACTGCGGCTTACAGCACACTGATCATTCGACATTAATATGTATGATCTCTCTCCTGCGGTAGCAGGTGTGGCGTAACCGCGGTCCTTGCTAAACGAGCGTTGCCCGCCTGAGAGACCCACCTTGTCTAGACGCGGTTGAAGATATTTGGAGATCATGCGAACGACGCCTTCGAGAGTATACGTTAATGGATGGATAGCGCCAAACCCGCTCTACAGTGTGCAATGATGACATATGAGGCAGTGTAGTGACGTCAGATGATGGACTTCTATTTCACGGTGCTACGGAAATGCGCAGAACAAGTGTCTTCTCCGGACCGAAAGCGGCGGGCAACGAGCAAAGTCTGAAACTTCGTCCGCCATGCGACGCCGCCTCGAAGGCACAGTAGTCAGCGCATGGACACTAGACCGGGCTACAGGAGAACGCCATTCGATCTGTCACATCATCAACGAAAGCAAAGGATGAGGGAGAGTCCTGGAATATGCCGTGGACACGGATGATGGCAGATCCCTAACATCGCGACGAGAAATATGCAATGCCTTTGTAGAGCATTACAGTCTGCACTGCAATGGATACTGATATGTCCGCTATTACCGCAGTTACACGTACGATATTCGGCACCACTGAACCAGAGGCGGATGTCACCTTTGGTAGAGTAAGCCATGCCTATCTTGCAGAAGTCCAGACACACATGTCTACATTAGCGAATTAGCCAAGTTTCGCCGCCATACAATAATTACAGCCCACATTAGACCTCTATGAGTAGCTTATTATAACCATTTGATAAATGATTTGAGTTCCAGTCACCTGTGATGGCTAGAATGGTCACTTTTCACCTCATGATCATTTTAGGACGTCTTCCAGGGTACATATCCACACGAGACACAGTGTCCTCCCTTAAAAGAGTACACTGGTCGCTTCAGAGAGTCCTTCATCCCAGGCAATGTCTTTCTTCAGAAGGCGAATTAAATTTCGAATATAAGAACTCTGCAGTTGAACTTTGGAGAAACAGAAAGAAGAAAAAAAGGTCGTTTTCGTCATTTCCTAACAAATATATCCCAAAGTTACATCAAGGAAACAGCTGCATCGTTGTGCAAAGTGTGTTCTTCATGATGGCTCAAAACCTGATAAGATGAAGGTAGTACACTGCTGGACTTTACAGAAGTATCATCGACATGACAATGACCTCCAAAAGTGATTTGATGACGCCCGCATCGAATTCCTCTCCTGTGGCAACTTCTTCATCTCAGAGTAGCACCTCAGTTATTTGCAGAAGGTATTCCAATCTCTTGTCTCCCTCTACAGTTTTTACCCTCAACAGCTCGCTCCAGTACCATGGAAATTGTTCCCTCATGTCTTAACAGATACCCTACTATCCTGACCTTTCTTCTTGTCAGTGTTTTCCATATATTCCTTTTCTTCCCTATTCTTCACTGAACCTCCTCATTTCTTACCTTATCAGTTCACATAATTTTCAAAATTCGTCTGTAGCACCACATCTCAATGCCTCTGTTCTCTTCTGTTTCGGTTTTGTCACAGTCCATGTTTCACTAGCATCCAAATTTCCTCCCAATTTAAGACCTATGCTTGATACTAGTAGACTTTTGTTTGCCAGGAATGCCCTTTTTGCCAATGCTATTCTGCTTTTTATGTCCTCCTTGCTCCGTCCGTCTTGGGTTATTTTGCTGCCTAGGTAGCAGAATTCCTTAATTTAACTACTTCGCGCCCATCAGTTCTGATGATAAGTTCCTCGCTGTTCTCATTTTTGCTACTTCTCATTACTTTCATCTTTCATCGGATTACTCTCAATCCATATCCTGTAGTCATTAGACTGTTCATTCCAATCAGCAGAGCCTGTAATTCTTCTTCTCTTTCACTGGAAAAGCAATGTCACCAGCGAATATTATCATATTGTCTAATCCTGAATTTTAGTTCCACTCTGGAAACTTTCTTTTTTATTTACATCATTGCTTCATCGACGAAAAGCTTGCAGTAGGGGCAAAAGACTACATCACTATCTCACACCTTTTTATTTACGTTACGGTACATAATCTCAACGCAAGGTATTGAATTTTAGAAAGGCGTATGGGATCATATCTCGGAAAAAACAATATTAATAACTAGACACTATACAATTGATGAAAATGATCTCGACCAGATCATTTTACAATTTCTAGTGCAAATTACTGAGCACACCAGCGGTTTGGGGGCTGAAAATATGTCCAACTCTGTCTGATCAGAGCGGTTCCAACTTGGAGTTGCGCTCTGGACTTAATATGTTCCAAAAGGTTGAAAAGAAAGCTGAATCCATTGTGCTAGTCATTGTCATCTGTTAGCCACAGTTACACGATTCAGCCTGCCGTCCCTGCGGCTGGCAAGCTGCTTTTAGTTGTAAAAGAAACTAATGGAGAATTTGGGCTGAGAATTAAAGAATTTCTTTTTGAAGCCCCAAATGTTTTGTGACGGCATCTAAATCTGGTAAATTAACGTCTGACCACGTCAAAAGGTGTTTGACAAAAGTTTTCTTTCTCACTGAAGAAGAAAAATCTGTAGAATTGTTAGATTTCTGGGATGGAAATAACAATTTAAGAGTCGTACCTGAGAACAAGTTCATCTGGTGATCCCAGAAGGCTTCACGGGGCAGGTACAGCCGTCGAACGTATACGGCTTTCGACGTCGGAAGAAATTCGTGAGATTTTCAGATTCAGTTCACCTGAGAAACAATATAACAAAAAAAAAAAAATAGTTCAAATGGCTCTGAGCACTATGGGACTTAACATCTTAGGTCATCAGTCCCCTAGAACTTAGAACTACTTAAACCTAACTAACCTAAGGACATCACACACATCCATGCCCGAGGCAGGATTCGAACCTGCGACCGTAGCAGTCCTGCGGTTCCGGACTGCAGCGCCTAGAATCGCACGGCCACCGCGGCCGGCAACAATATAACAAAGCTACAGTGTCTAATACATAGTCAATTCCCTTATAAAGTACTGAAATTTTCCTGGTGAAAATCAGGATATTTAGGGGACCGACAGCCATAATTTGTAACACCTGCTGAATTTGTTTTATTGCCTTGTCCATTGTGCGTGTTATGTGGAGAAATGTCGTTTATTTTGTGTGCTTTGTGTACAAAAAGTTGTATTTTATGCATTTCTTTAGTTATTATCGTTATTGTGACGATTTTGTATCATAGTAACGAATTACTTATTATTTTCAATTAACAGACTACGCATTTGTGAAACAATAAACTTAAAAAACAAGTTGAAAATCAATTAACAGACTACGCATTTGTGAAACAATAAACTTAAAAAACAAGTTGAAAACGTAAAATAACTAATTGCATCTGAAGCCCCCGTTGTGGGATGGTGCATGCACAAAGATGACAGTTTCCAGATAGCCGTGATCTGCTGAATTTATTTCTCTAAGGAAGCAACAAGAAAACATGAACAACAGAAACTGAATCTCTACTAAGAGCACAAGAGATCGTCCTGTTCTGATGAGAATAGCTGTCACTCCATGAATACAGTTCTATGAAGATGCTAGAGAAAGCACACAATCTGTCACTATCGATTACTCTCCAAGGTCGGACTCGGTTGTGGTCACGATCGGTGGTGCACTGGCCTTGTCTTCGTCCGGTAGTGGTGTATCGGAGACTCGCTGTTTATTCGGCGGTAGACTCGGCGGCACACTCTGCTGGAGAGCTGCAGGCAGCAGTCCTACAGAAGTCGCCCGGCGTAGGGGTACCAAGGGATGGCCAGCTTCACGTGGCTTCGCGGATACGAAATAGTGCCGGCTGTGTGCAGTGATCGTGGCGCCCTCCATACTGCAGCGGACGGCATAGTGAAGTCTAGCAGTGTTGGTTGATGGAGTCTGGCGCGACGGCAACCTGCAGAGCATTGCTGTGTGGAGGGTGTGCCGGACATCAGGCACCAGAGGTACACGGCAACATCATACAACAAAAATATGTACACCAAATAATTAGAATAATAATGAACGTTTAGATATTTTAATTAAGTATGTTGCACATACTGTAATAGCACAGTGTTTACAACTTATTTTCCAAAAATGGTGTTTCAGAAACCAGCTTTATTACACATGTATGTGTGTAGCGTGAAAGCTTCTTTAATTTACGCTTTAACAAAAGTTCCCGTTTTGCAAAGCCCGTTAATGGTAGTGGGGTAATTTGCAAATTTGCAAATTTTTACAAGAAAATGTAAAGAAACCGACGCTCTATGAAGAGCTCTGGCTGCCAGTGGATTAATGTGTGTGATGCTGCAGGGCAATTTCACTGCGCTGCCGGCAAGGAAGGTACACAAGGGACATGTCGATACCACGGCACAAAGTCTTTCCGAAGTTCATTCTGTGTACTCAGTTGGACAGTAACTATGCCTCGCGGATAGGGACATGAACAATATATGTAGAGATCGGCATTTGAGAGAGGATATGTAGTTGGGCTCGATGAAGCCAGTTGGAGTAGTCGGCGAAGCGACGATGTCGATAGGTATGGAGGAACCGTGACGGAACACGATGTCAGCGGTTGACCTAGAGAGACGAAAGAATGTGAGGACCGAACAATCGTCAGAGAGGCACTCAGAGTCGAGGATTCATCATTATTATCGATCTGACGTGCAAAAGGTGCTTCAGTGACCACAAGGACCACTAATAAGCGGATCACAGAAAGGGGACTGAGCTCACAGCGTCAGTTGTGGCGACTGAAATTGATCTCTGTACACCGACAAACCCATCTGCAGTGGTATTGGGCACATTCTGGCTGGAATCTGTTTGAGTGGAGTAAAATTCTGTGACAAGACTCATTTCGAATTGAGCCCCGGTGATCAGAGAAGATCTGGAGACGCTCTGGCCAACGATGGGATACCAGCCTGACTGTCGCCTGCCATATGGTCCTACAACCAGGAGTGCTGGTCTGGGGCGCCATTTCTTTTCATTTCAGGAGTTCTTTGGTTGTCATCTGCGACATCATTACAGCACAGCAATAAGTCGACGACATTCGACGCCCCGTTTTTTGCCGTTCATGGCAAACAGTTATGGGCTTACATTTCAGGAAAATAATACCCGACTGCACATGATGAGGATTTCCAATGCTTGCTTTCGCACTTGCCAAACCCTACCTTGGCCAGAAAGGTTGCTAGATGTCTCCTCAACTGAGAACGGTTGGGGAACTATGGCCAGGCCCTTCCAACCAGCTCGGAATTTTCACGATCTGACGTACCAGTTGGACAGAACTTGACACAATATCCCTCAGGAGAACATCCAACAACTCTGTCAATCAATGCAAAGCTGAAGAGCCACTTGTATAATGGCCAGAAGTGAACAAAGGCGATTTTGACTTGCTCACTTTATGAAGCCTTTTCTCTTTAATAAAGCGTCCAGTTTTTCTGAAATTGTAATCCTTTGTTTGTCTGTACATGTAGATCATATCAGCCGATTTACGTCCCATTCGGATAATTCTCTTCTGGTACATGTTTTTGTATGTCGTAGAGTGTATGTCCTTTTGCCTCGTTGGCACCATACTCGCAGACAATGGTCGTCTGGGGTAGTGCAGAACTGAGATTCACCATTGACAATGCTGTGACGCCAGTAATTAGCAGCCCACTCTACTTCGAAGGAAGCTGTTTGTGTTGTAGTGACACATGGCGTTTCAAGAGCCTAGCTACTGCTTAGATTGCGGGGGGGGGGGGGGGGTATGTAAAGGAGACACGATGTTTATTGGTCTGTTTAGGTCTATTCTCCATTTGGTGTGATCGTGATATGTCGCTCAGAACAATCACGATGTGTGTGGCTTCCCTCAGTCGCATTAGGTCACATCCAAACACCCCTCATGCCGGGATATTGGACACATACACACCTGCATACATAACCACACTGAGGACCCTTTCGAACTCTGGCCAGTGCTCGTATCGTTCTCGCATGAGAGCATGCGGCACTCTCTGTTGTCCTTCACGATGACGACATCCATGAGACATCACACTAATACCGTATAATACCGCCTCTAGCCTTCGTGATGGCCTCAGTTAAGCAAGAAAGACAATGCATAAGTTTTCTGAGTATGATGTATTCAGATAAAGTCACAGAAGATTAAATACGTTGGGCAGAGCTTCAAAATTGTGGGAATGTTGCAATGTTCCATTTCGCGACCGATCGTTCCTTACTTTCCGAATAACCCTTGTACATTGTCAAACGCTTTTTCCAAGACTACAAATCCTATGAACGTGTCTCGATTTTTCTTTAGTCTTGCTTCCATTATTAACCGCATCGTCAGAAATGCCACTCTGGTGCCTTTACCTTCTCTGCAGCCAAAGTGATCGCCATCTAAAATATCTTCCATTTTCATTTCCATCCTTCTGTATATTATTTTTGTCAGTAACTTGGATGCATCAGCTGTTAAGCCGATTGTGCGATGATTGTCAGCTCTCGCAATTTTTGGAATTGTGTGGAAGATGTTATTCCGAAAGTCAAATGGTAAATCGCCAGGCCAACACATTCTACACCAATGTGAACAGTCATTCTGTTGTCACTTCTCCAAAGATTTTATAAATTCTGATGGAATGTTATCTATCCCTGCTACCTTATTTGATTTTAAATCTTCCAAAGCTCTTTCAAATTCTGGTTCTAATATTGGATCCCACATACGAGAGTAATTCCAAAAGTAAGGCCTCCTACTTTCTATAAGTACAGAACTCTGTTTGTGTGGCAGTTAGTCACACCGTTATGAAGAGTGCTTCACGCGCTGTGTATAAATGTGCGCACGCCGCGCTGAGGCGCTCAGTCTTGGCTTGGCAACCGTTGAGAATGGAGCTCCCGTTGGGTGTCACCACCAAGTGCGAATTGTGCGCAGTTATTCAGTTTTTGAACGCAGAGGGCACTGCGCCGACTGAAATCCATCACCAATTGACGGATGTGTACGGTGAGTCGTGCATGGATGTCAAAAATGTTCTTAAGTGGTGTAGAGAGTTTGCAGCTGGTCGGACCGAAATTCACGTCGAACAAAGGAGCGGGAGACTGTCAATTTCTTAGGAGACAGTGTTGAAGGTTGAGCAAAGCATGCGTGAAGATCTGCGTATCACCCTGGATGATCTCTGCACGTTGATTCCTGAGGTTTCCCGAAGCACCGCTCACAGAATTTTAACGGAAACATTGAACTACCGAAAGGTGTGCGCAAGATGGGTGCCACGTATGTTGACTGAGGACCACATGCGCCAACGAGTTGATGCTTCCCGCGCATTTCTTTACCGCCTTGCAGCCGAACAGGACAACTTTCTGGACTCAGTTGTCACGGGTGACGAAACCTGGGCATACCACTTTACACCTGAGACCAAGCAACAATCACGCCAGTTCATAACTTTCTGAACAGCATGGCGGCGAGCTGGTATGACAAGGGCGTCTACAAAAATGCATCGACAGAAATGGTGATTATGTCGAAAAATAGCTAAATGTTCAAGCTGTAAACTAATGTAAACCATTTAGAAATAAACAGGTCTATGTACTTATAAAAAATAGGAGACCTTACTTTTGAGATTAGCCTCGTACCTTCTGTTTCTTCTTATATCACTTCATCAGTCATGTCTTCCCCTATAGATGCCTTCAGGGTTCTCTATCCACCTATCTACTCTCTCCGCCTCTTTTAACAGCGGAACTCCCATTGCACCCTTGCTTTTAATTTCACCGAAGGTTGTTTTGATTTTTCTGTGTGCTGAATCAGTCCTTCTGACAATCATTTCGATTTCGAATTCTTCACATTTTTCATTCAGCCATTTCGTCGTAGCTTCCCTGCACTTCTGATTTATTTGATTCCTTAGTAACTGTATTTCTGCATTTTAGTGAACATTCTTATACTTCTCTCTTTCACCGATCAACTGAAGTATTCCTCCTGTTACCCATGGTTAATTCGCTGTTACCTTATTTGTACCTATGTTTTCCTTTGCAACGTTTCTGATTGCCCTTTTTATAGTTAACCTTCCCTCCTCATCTAAACTGCCTACTGAGCTAATTCATTCACGCAGTATCTTTAGCCTCAGATAACTTCAAGTGTATCTCTTGATTCGTTAATACTTCCCTATCCCACTTCTTTGCACATTCATTCTTCTCTTAAACTTGAGCCTACTCTTCGTCACTACTAAATTGTGATCTGACTCTATATCTGCTCTGGGTATACCTTACAACGCAGAATCTGATTTCAGAATCTCTGCCTGAACTTCATGTTATTTAACAGAAATCTTCCTGTATCTCCCGGCCTTTTCCAAGTATACCTCCCCCTCTTGAACAGAGTATTCGCTATTACTAGCTGAAGTTTATTGCAGAACTCAGTCTCTCCTCTTTCTCACTCCTTTTCCCAAGCCCATATTTTCCTGTAACCTTTTCTCCTGCTCCTCCCCCAACAACTGTATTCCAGTCCCACATGACTATTAGATTTTCATCTCCCTTTACGTACTTAATTACCCGTTCAATGTTCTCATATTCGAGTACTTTCTCAATCTCTTCATCTTTGACTTGCGACGTCGGCGTGTATATCTGATCTATTGTTGTTAGTGCTAGTTTGCTATCGGTTCTGATGAGAACAACCGTAATACCGATCTGTTCAAAGTACCTCACTCTCAGCCCTACCGTCCATAAAGATCCCTACTCCGGTTGTACCATTTTCTGCTACACTCAACTGACCAGAAATCCTGGCCTTATTTTCACTTTATTTCACTGATCCCCACTACATCTAGATTGAGCGTTAGCATTTCCCTTTTCAGATTTTCTAACTTCCCTACCGTATTCAAAGTCCTGTCATTCCACGCGCGACCCACAGAACCTCGTCAGTCCGTTCGTTATTCCATCTTTTTCTCATGGCGACTTCCTCCTCGGCAGTCCCCTCCCGGGGATCCGAATGGGGGCTAATCCGGAATCTTCTGACAGTGAAGAAATCATCATGACACTTTTTCAGTTACATGCCACACGTCCTGTGTGTCTTTAAAGTACTGATTTTCGTTACTTTTGTAAGTAGGCTGTTTATGTTTTCTTATTGGCAACGTTACGTAGAGCTCTGTATGAAAATCACTGGCTGTGCTGTGTGCAGTCTGTGGCTAGTTTGCATTGTTGTCTGCCATTGCAGCGTTGGGCAGTTGGCTGTGAACAGCGCGTAGCGTTGCGCAGTTGGAGGTGAGCCGCCAGCAGTGGTGGATGTGGGGACAAAAATGGCGGAGTTTTGAAATTTGTAAGACTGAATGTCATGGACTGCTATATATATTATGACTATTAAGGTAAATACATCATTTGTTCTCTATCAAAATCTTTCATTTGCTAACTATGCCTATCAGTAGTTAGTGCCTTCAGTAGTTAGAATCTTTTATTTAGCTGGCAGTAGTGGCGCTCGCTATATTGCAGTAGTTCGAGTAACGAAGATTTTTGTGAGGTAAGTGATTTGTGAAAGGTATAGGTTAATGTTAGTCAGGGCCATTCTTTTGTAGGGATTATTGAAAGTCAGACTGCGTTGCGCTAAAAACATTGTGTGTCAGTTTAAGCACAGTCGTGTATAATTGTTTTAAGGGGACGTTTCATATGGCGACCCTTAGCCGAGGATACCTCACTGGAATCTTCTGATTTTTTCTTTTAGTTGGTGTAATTAGTGTAGCTTTAGTTTATTTCTAGCGCGTAATTGTAGAGAGAATCTCTTTGTAGTTGCAGTCTTTCATTGTTGTACAGTAAAACAGTTGTGGCATGCATGTAAATTTGCACCAAGTATTTCGCAGCTGCGCTTGCAATTAACTAGATTTTTTTTTTCAGTGCTATGTTAATGTGTTCTCTTATTTTTGCTCTTCAAATTGTGCTTTTCTGTGTTATCGTGTGAAATATTGTGACAATAATGGCGTGTGAAAAACGTAACACTAGGCTCCAAAGTAAGCTGGTGGGAGGGGAGCGTGGGCTTCCGGTCCGAGACCACGCCCAATATCCTACGCCGCCGACTTGTTGATGTTCAGAAGACTGCCTGCGGCCTTTCCGTATCGCCCGATCCAGGTTAGTACGCTTTGAACTTCGTCATTGGAACAAACCAGCAGTAGCAGATCGTCAGCGTATGTCCTATAGTGAAAGGTGACGTCCCGCAGCGTGATGCCAGATAGGCGGTGGTTAAGGCCGCCTAGGAGTGGCTCGAGTGCGATTGCAAAAAGGTAGGTAGAAAGGGGACAACCCTGTCGTAGAGACCTCTTAATGGGTACTGGTCCTACCGTCCTTCCATTGACCTGGACGTGTGAGCTGGCTGCCGTCCAAAGACGCCGTGGGGTGTCGATGAGGCCCGGGGGGAATCCCATACAGTCCATCACGCGTAGGAGGAAGTTGTGGTGCACTCTATCAAAGGCGCGGTTGAAATCGATGGAGACGATCGCCGCTCTCACACGGCACGCAGAAGCGATCGCTATTATCCCTGCAGTCACCGGTGGCCATGTGTATGTCGGCTTCTCCCCCATGCGACGTCTGTTCCGGAGCGAGAATCATCGGCAAAGTCGTCTTAATACGGTTCGCCATAATCCTGGCGAAAATCTTGTAATCGGCGTTCAGCATTGTAAGCGGCCGATAGTCGTTAATCGATAGCCCTCCACCTGGCTTGTGTACCGGTATGAGAAGTCTTCTACAAACGCTGGCGGCACAACACAGTCTGCAGACATAAGTTCGCGGAACATTATAACCCAGCGAGCCATCATGATGTCACGGAAAGTCCGGTAGAATTCGATGGGCAATCCATCAGGTCCAGGAGACGTATTGGCCACACATTTGTCCACGGCGTTTTCGACTTCTTCGAGTGAGATTTCCTCTGTTAGTGCATTCACGGTAGCCACGTCGATAGTACGTGTTACCTGCTGTAACACTTCAGTAGTGGCCTCGTCATCGACGGTTCTTTCCTGGTAAAGATGACGAAAGTGATCCTCCACCGCCTTTACGATGGTTGCTTGGGTCGTACATAAGCGACCGTCGTGTGTCCTGAATTGTGTGATTAAATGTTGGCGTTGTCGGCGCTTATCCGCCACAGCGTGGTGCATAGTGGGTTCGTCTGCAACTGTTCGGTCGTGCCGTCGCGAGCGGACTACTGCACCTTCTAGTCGGCTCTTCGTCAATGATAGTATGTGAGCCTTGATTCTGCTTTGGTCATGTCTCTCCGGGGGAGGGGGTAAGGCGTCGAGGTCCCTGAGTGCCGCATAGTAAAAATCGAGTGTCTGTCGATGCCATGCAGTCACGTCCTTGCCGTATTGCATAAGTGTCCTACGGATTGCTGGTTTGGCACAGAGGAGCCACCACTCCAGGGTCGAGGCGTATCGTGGGTGGCGGCGTTCACAGTCAGTCCACGTTGCTGCAACTTGTCGACGGCAATTCAGGTCCTGGAGATGAGTTATGTTGAGCTTCCAAAAGCCATTGCTGCGCCAGACTTGTTGGGGGCGTAGGTGTATAGTGCAGATATAGGCACTATGATCGGAATAGGCCTGTCGGCGTCCACCATACCTTGTGTGAGATCTTGTGACACACATATGCGGTCAAGTCGGCTGGCCGAATGACTGGTAAGATGAGTGTGGCCAGAGCGGTTGCCGTGGACTTTTTCCCACGTGTCGCACAAGTGAAGTTCCTGGATCATCGCACCCAGTTCCGGGCAGGGCATGTAATGTGGGATTTGGTCCTTGGGGTGAAGTACGCAATTAAAATCGCCGGCGAAGACGCTGTGCTCGTATCGTCCAACGAAAAGGGGAGCGGCATCTGTGGAGTAGAATCTGGCGCGGTCGTGACGTCTTGTGGTACCCGACGGTGCGTAAACATTAATGAATCGGGTGTTGAGCGCCGTAAATGCTATTCCTCGCGCAGAGGGAAGATACGTGACGTCGGTAACTTCAATACCATCACGCACTAATATTGCCACTCCGGTGTCTGCAGGGCTACCGGGCGTCACATGTGTGGCGTAACCGTAAAAGTTCGGGAGTGCGGTCGTTTTCACTTCTTGTAGGAAAGCGAAGCCAACTCCCATGGCTCGTATTGTTTCTTTCAAAAGTTGGATCTTGACAGGAGAACTTATCATGTTGATATTCATTGTCGCCAGGCGGTGAGCCTGGCAACGCGTTGTTTGGGCGAGGTCAGCCATGTTGATGTTGGAGAGAAGTGAACATCGGAAGTGATGTCACCCCCCGCCGAACGCGGTCCTCCTTGTGCTGCTTATACTGCACGATCCGGCGGCGCCTCAGCTGGCCGCGGATCGGGATCTTGTGTCTCGACGTCCTCGGCCCACGAAGCGGGCGCGGATGTCTGTTCACGTTCCATAGCCTCGGAATGTTTGATAGTAAGGGACCGGGCGACTTCGCTGTCTGCACTGGTACCTTCCCGCTGCTCACTGTTTATGTCAATGGGCTGATGGTCGAAAGCTGCATGTTTTTTGTGTTTTCTGCAAGGTCGGAGTCAGTGGAAACAGCCTCAGCTTCGCGGCTGGCTTTTTTAGTGGTCAGTTGTTCTTCCCCGGCCGAATGCGAACCGCTGTGTTCCGACACGGTCCGACGACGGCGCTTTCGGCGTTTCGGTGATCGCTGTTTCCGTACATGGCCTTCATTTTCAGAAGTCGGCACTGACTCACGCTCCGCTGGGACAAACGCTTCGGTCGGTACAATAAGGGAATCAATTGCCATCTTGCTGTCGTCAATGTCTGTCGCGTTCGGTAGCTCCAGAGTCGTAGTACTATTTTCCACCACTGGCCAGGTCAGCGGATCATCTAGGTCTTTGTCCGTGGAAAGTGATTCCTGTACCGCTGAAACGGTCGGCTGTGTCTGTTGTGTAGAGAACGTCGTGAGCGCCGCCGCGTAAGTCACGGGTAGAATAGTCTTCGTCGCTGGTGGTGCAACGTCCTTCGGTGGGAGTTGTGTGATCCGACGCTGGAGGCACTCGGAACGAAGGTGACCTTCCTTGCCGCATCCAGAACACGTCTTCGGCTGGCCGTCATAAATAACTATGGCCCGGCATCCTCCTATCTGTAGATAAGATGATGGCACGTGTCGTTGGAGATCAATGCGCACTTGGCGTACTCCATTGAGTAGTGGATACGTCTTAAACTGGGTCCATTTTTCAGCCACGTGTTCGTGTACCGTGCCGTAGGGGCGGAGCGCCGCTACAACTTCTGCCGCCGGGAGTTCAAATGGAAGTTCGAATATGCGTATAGTCCACAGTCCCATTGCGGCATGGCCGACCTCGACGTTGCCAACATTTCCATCTGCGTGGCAGAAGCGGAGTTCTTGTTTCATCTCGCGAAGCACCTTGTCGCATGTAGTTTCGTTTATGAGCTTTCCATAGACCGTGCTACTGACGATCGAAAAGCGAATGCCGACAATGTCGGCAGCCGGGATCTTGGCTTCTTCTTTTAAAAAGCGTTCGACTTCGAGCGCCTTTGGTCGGGTAAAGTCGTTCCGAAATGTAAATTTCAAGGTTGATCTTCTGTATTGGTTTGCCATGGTCTTGTAGCGCTACGGCGTCACGTTAGTGTCGGCCGAAGAAAGTAAACAAGGCGCGCGGGCGGAGAGCACACACTGTACGTATGCTTCGCTCGGCTGCGAGAGCCGCACTGTACCCCTAGACCACAGGTGCACTCTCTCAATACAGCATATAATTGCTGCCGTTCACATAGAAAATTTTCACTAAGAGCGCACAGTCTCTCTTCTCAGTAGCTATGCTGTTCACTAACGCTATGGCTTGTCAGATGACGGCCTAGATGTCACACTCACATAAAAACAGTGCACAGCGGCAGATTTGCATCCGGCTCCCATAAATGGAACACATTTCGTTCCAGTGTAAATCGGTTCCGCATTAATGCATTAGCAAATGTAACAAGTTTGGCCGCTGTACGATAATTGCAGCCCACGCAGGACCTAGATGAGTGGGTGCACTTTAGTTATAATCAGCCGGTACGTACCCGGCAATATGTGAAACATTTACATTGATCAGCCAAAACAGTATGACCACCTGCTTAATAGCTTGTTTGTCTGACATTTGAATGAAATATATCACTGCTTCTGCCTATCAGGGATCCGAACGTTTGTGTGTAGGTTTGTGGAGGCATGTGGCATTACGTGTCTACGCACAGGTATGTAACTCGCGTAAATAACAGACCGCTGATTTGCATAAGCGGTGATGGCGCCAAATAGCGATCCAGATTGATTCCACAGGATTTACATCAGACGAATTTGGTCGCAGAGGCACCAATGTGAGTTCACGAAAATGCTTATCAAACCGCTGCTGAACGATGACATAGCCGTTCGGGAAGACAACTAGCACGAAGGGATGCAGGTGGTTCGCAGCTGTCAGCGTGTCTTCGATTACTATCACAGGTCCCATGCATGCGCAGGACAATGTCTCCCGTAGCTAGCATAATACTGCTCCCACCAGCCTGCATCCGTGGCGCGCCTCACGTTTCGAGCCGCTGTTCATCTCGATGACGGTGTTTGTGGAGACGGTCATCGACCTAGTGTAGCAAAAGTGTGATGCACCAGAAGAGCCGACACGTTTTCATTGTTCGCTGATCGAATACCGATGGTCCCGTGCTCTCTGCAATCGTAAATGACGATGTCGTTGGGTCAACATGTGAACACGTAGGGGTGGTCTGGTGTGGAACTGCATGTTCAACAATGTACGATGGACGGTGTGCTCTGAAACAGCTGTGCGTGCACGAGGATTGTGCTTTTTTGGCAGAGATGCTACAGGTCACCATCTATCCCACTTGACAGAGCAGACAAGCCTGCGAACCCCACGTTCTGTGAGAAGTCGTGGACATCCAACCGTTTAGCGCCTAGTGGTGGTTTCACTGTCCTTTCAATCACGACAGTGGCATGTATAAATTCGACCAGCTTCGCCGTGCTCGAGATACTAGTTCAGAGGCTTTGTGCAATAATAATCTGCCCTTCGTCGCTTATCTCAATCGATTTCCCCATTTTTAGCCCATGTCTTCGCTAGTGTGTGAACCGTGAATTTACCTTCAAAACTTTCTCTTAAGAATTTACTTTATTTACTAGCGATTCTTCAAGAACATTAACACATTTAATCACACTAGGTGAGCGTGGAAGTATTTGCCAGGAAGTAACAGATGGAAAATGAAATTGTGAATTTTAGTCCTAAAAGATTTTCAAAAACAGATTTAAAATTATAAGCAGAAAAGCACCCTCGAAATATCAAGTTACAATTTTATTTAGAGGCAGAAAGAACAGTATTAACAATAGGAGCCTTCGGGCTGAGAAGCTTGCCTGCTCCCTTTCAACACGGTCGTAGTCACGACCGCTCACAACAGCCTCTGAAAGAGTACACTGGTGCAAATCTGCAACACACCAGATTACTTTAAACGAAAAATTTTTTAACAACTCACACAAACACGTAAACTATGCACCCCGTAAGAGGGATGGAAATGGTACAACACCCAAATTATTTGCCACCGAAAGTGCAATTTTTTTTTATTTTAAGGACTCTTACGGTGGAAGGGTGGCAACCTTATAACCTAAAATGACTATTTAAATGAATCCCATAAAATGCAGACTTACATAAAATGTACAACATGCTCTACATTACACATATACCACCTCGCAAGATGATAAGCAAGATAAAAACATATTTCAAGAATTCGGCCTTTAAGCAATAAATTCGTTAACACCGTATCCGACAAACATGACAGAGGCAGCTGTTAACGTACGGCAGACCGACAGACAGACAGACAGATACTAACTGCCTAAAAATGCGGACGAGAGACAGACGAGCAAGCTGGGGACAAGAGATTGACCAAGAACACAAGTAGAATTTAACAAGTAACTGAAACAACATATCACTAATCACTTAACTTCTAATAACTGCGATTTCTGGCAAAGACCTGGCGCAGCACCCCCGAAACGCTCTCCCGAACCGTCCGCTGCCAGCCGCTTCAACGGACGCAGGAAGGCGCGCCGATCTCCCGTCTCACGGTGTCGCAGCTCGCACCGGCCAGCCCCATGTCGTGGGTTGACCCCTGTTGCTCTCGTGTCGGCCACGAAGCCACTACGCCTCGATATACGGCGCGGCCACTGGACTCACGTGGCGATCTCACATGCGCCGACGCTCCAGGCGGACAAGTCATCTTGTGTCCGTCCCAGTGCGCGACCAACCAACCGATCGATCCAACCGCCAATGCCCATTGCCTGAGCAAACTCGAGCAGACTGGCGGCCTAACACATACTAGCACTCCGGATGACAGACAGACACTGACTGCCCCACACTGAGCCGGCTGACCAACTGACTAGACTCGCCTCGACTTATAGACTGACTTGGTGACCAAACTGCCTCCGACTCACTGACTCCCTGACGAGCTCATAGCGCCCCTTAAATGCACGAGAATAAGCAACCTTTCCCCTTTCACACCAGAGGGAGACACCAAAGCTGCGATTGCCACAGCGGTGCCACAGCCAGAAACGGAAGGCGACTGCTTTACACTACACGCTGCGGTGCGTTCTTCAAAACAGCAAATTTTGCCACGGCTCAGTGTAATTCCCCGTCCGTGTCTGCTCCGGTTACATACTTTCGTTAGTGCGTCACGTGCCCGCAACGCTACCAGGGGGCGTTCAACGTCGCGGTGGGCAGTGATGATGATGTTTTGTCTAATTAGTGTACATCAGTTCATTAGCCGGCCGGAGTGGCCGAGCGGTTAAAGGCGCTACAGTCTGGAACCGCACGACCGCTACGGTCGCAGGTTCGAATCCTGCCTCGGGCATGGATGTGTGTGATGTCCTTAGGTTAGTTAGGTTTAATTAGTTCTAAGGTCTAGGGGACTTATGACCACAGCAGTTGAGTCCCGTAGTGCTCAGAGCCATTTGAACCATCAGTCCATTATTTGGGCAGTGAGTGTATTTTTCGGGTTACTCCTCTCCAGGAGCAGTCTCGCAGCACAGTACTGGTGAGCCCTTCTCGAGGGTCCTGGCAGCGGCGCCTGGTGACGGCGTAAATCAGCGGCGGTGGCGTGCGGAGCAAACAGAGCCAGGCGGGACCCAAACACAGACGGAATTAGCCAAATCCGTCCTTGACGGCGGCTTTCTTTAGCCGTGCAAGGTTCGCAAAGCGGCGCACGAAGGCCCCCGGTACGGGCAGACGCGCGCCGGACGCGTGTGCCCGCGAAACACGACCCGGGGGTCACGGCCGGACTTTGCTCTGCCCGCCGTATTCCTGGCAGCGACACACGCTCAACGGAAATAAACTGCTTTCAGTAGTAAACTAATTTTTTACTCTCCGGGTAGCCGCTCTACTTTATCTTTCACGACATGTGTTTCAGAAGCGCCACTTCACTCCAAAAATCAAATGGTTCAAATGGCTCTGACCACTATAGAACTTAACTTCTGAGGTCATCAGTCCCCTAGAACTTAGAACTACTTAAACCTAACTAACCTAAGGACATCACACACATCCATGCCCGAGGCAGGATTCGAACCTGCGACCGTAGCGGTTGCGCGGTTCCAGGCTGTAGCTCCTAGAACCTCTCGACCACACTGGCCGGCTCTCCATAAATCATTTCGGGCGAAGGCTGCATGTAGTGCGGTGCATGTTGGCAGATGTACACAATTCTGTACGTTCCAGATGAACTCGTAAAAGTACGTTGGACTTCAGTAAGTATTACAACACGTCTTTTTTCTGAAAGCAGATCGGTTTTATTCACGATTCCAATGCACCGTACTATTCACCACTCTTTTGGCTACAAAACCTTATTTTTCGATATTATCTCCATTCAATGCGACGGCTTACCCAACCTTATGGTGAGGGCTAGTACGCTTGCATGGTACCACTCTAATGATCGACTTCGAAGCCAACGTCTTGCTCGATCAGTAACCTCCCTCTTAACGTTCCTCTCTATGGTCTTCCGTTAGGCGGCGAAGAGCCCACCAGGCACACACCTCTGAGTACCCCAAATGGTTGACGAGTGTGTCAGCACTACCAACAGACATCCAGTTGATCAGCGAGGCGTTTGATTGTGGTCCGTCGTTCACTTCGTGTGAGAGTACCCGGACATTCCAACATTAAAGGAGTCACAGCCGTGTGCGGCCGGCCGACAGGTTCACGCGACCTTGTTGCGACGATGACAATCTCCTCACCTAACGACTCACCGTGCTTTGTCGCCTCGCCCAACGACTCACCGTGCTTTTGTTCATTGCCAGGTTTCCGTAGACATTCTGCAGGCACCTATGAATATCTGCGATGCTCTCTGGTTTTCCGCTTAAAGAAACTCAATGACATCTCTCTGCTTGTACATCCAAGCAGTGTGTACCAACTCTGGTTCAAAGTGGCTGGTGAATTCCATAATTATATTACCCTTCCTTTATTCCAATTCCACTTTCATTAATCAGAGTATGAAGGCGTATATTAAGGATTCGACACAAATTTCAGTCGTTTCCATTTTCACATGTGACTCCCTTCGTCTTTTACTCCCTTCCACCCCTTTCTTAGTGATGCTAAGGGTAACTTACCCCATAGTACGTTTTCCTACATATCAAGTTTCGCTGAAATTTCTCCATTCGCCCTGACCCCCCCCCCCTCCCCCCCCCCCCCCGACCCCCCTCATATACGATCTACCACATCCCTAGGAGTGCTCTTACAGAGTTTGTTCCTATGCTGAGTGTCTCAGAAAGAATGGTCAATATTCCGGGATATGACAGAAATGACCATTCGAAGCAAAAAAGTCTAGTTAACATGGGCTCTGGAATGCATACCTAAAGAGCCATGAGTACTTCTTCATCTCTGATACTATCAACCAAATCTCTTCTACTGAAAGCTGCTCGCTTTTCACGTTTTGGGAGGATGTAGTATGAACCAAAATAAGAAAAAACTGTACAGTAAACTTGTAGTCTAAAATGCATGTCTTATGAACTATGAGCAATCGCTCAGTAGAGGATGAATAATGCTCATAGCTCTTAAATTATGCATTTTAGAACCCGCATTTACTGGACTTTTTTTGCTTAGAATGATGTGCCTTCTCATATCCTTGAATGTTGGCCATTCCTCTTAGGACACAGGTATAGCCATAAGTGTACTGTTTGGCTGAAATTTTTACATGGACTCCAAAGTAATATCACCACGACCTATCACCGTATGGGCTAAATGTTGTAGGACATTGTACGGAAAAAACACGTAACCGCTTGTAATACTTATGGAAAATTGATCTTGCTTCCTGTATTTGGAGTGACCCCTGGGGTTGGCCTTGAAGTGCTGCTTGCACTGTGCCAACACGTGCTTGGGACACAGTGGGACGTTGGGACGTCCACTTCGAAGAAGGTCTTTGCCACTGGCTGACTCTTTAAGGTATTCGATACACCTCAACATGATTCTTTTTGCCGCTGGTGCCCTTCCATACTGGCGTCGGTAATTCTATAACACAGTTGTCACAAATTTGGATTCTACCTTCCAGATGATATAGTGTACCTTTCTGACGCACGTCAAATCATATCTGCAAGAAATGACAAAAGGGGAAAAAAATTCGTGTGTAACTAAACGTTTTACAACTATGTTTAACAGTACTTAAGTGTCAGTTTTTTTAAGTGATAGTGGAAATTTAAGGGCACTCTATAGTCTTCCTACTCCTAAATTCACATTTATATCTAAATCTACATCTGCAGGCCGCGTGCAACTGGGCGGTGTACGACTGACGGGTCATGACGTGCCAGATTCATCCAGCTCCCCTCCCTCCACCTCGTCCCTCAACACTTCTGTACTCCACGCGCAGATAATGCGTGGCTAATAAGTAGCTTCGGCGCTCTTTAGTACCATTGGATGACGTTGTCGGACACCTGATCCTATCCATAGTTTATTCCTCAAATAGTGATCGGCAGTGGCCTCTTCACACACTTCCTTAGTGGCTGGCTTGCCCTACCATGAGTGCGATGACTATAAATACTATGATGCAGTGAAGTGATGCCCTCACTATTTGGTTTGTGTCACGTAACACGATCATAAGTGGTGATCGGGGTGGAAGGGGGGGGGGGGGGGAGGCTGGACGAATTTGGTACATCATGTTCCCTGTAATATACTGCCCGGTTACATGCGGTCTACAGATGTAAATTTAGAAACACCAACAAATTCATCAGAATATTCCGGTGGATTGTAACGAATTTAAGGTATAATGATGGAGATTAATGCAATTAAACTCTTATTATCTAGTACGGGAAGAACGATGGATCACAGAAAAACTTGTGTCGGGAAGCGCTTGTCATGTTATATATGTATTGGTTCAAATGGCTCTGAGCACCATGGGACTCAACTGCTGTGGTCATAAGTCCCCTAGAACTTAGAACTACTTAAACCTAACTAACCTAAGGACATCACACACATCCATGCCCGAGGCAGGATTCGAACCTGCGACCGTAGCGGTCGTGCGGTTCCAGACTGTAGCGCCTTTAACCGCTCGGCCACTCCGGCCGGCGTTAAATATGTATTTCACTAATTAAAATGTATAACACAATCGTTGGGCCAGAGGTCAAGAGCGACCATAGTTAGCTACTAATTGAAATGTCTTGGATCCCGGGTTAGAAGTCAGCCACTGCTTACAGAAAGGCAATGATAATCACTGTATTAATCTAATGTTCATCTTCAGGACCTTTACTTGAAAAAGTGTCCTGATGATATTTCCATTGGCAAAAGATTCCAGATTTATCCCCGATTCAGATCTCCACGAGGGGTGGCCAAAAGGAAGGTAGCCACGAAAGGAAAACGGAATAAATTACGAAAATGTAATTCCGACAATAGCAATGATATATAAGAGCGAGGGCTATTGCACAGTCAGTTTAACTTCATGCATCCAAGCTGCTGACAAGAATAATATACAGAAGAACAGGGAAGAAAACTGAGTACCTATTACATGGCGAACAATTTGACTTTTATGGAGGTCCCTTCTCATTCAGCAAGACCCTCGGTCGCACCCACGCAACTTTGTTAGAAACGTTACAAGCATACCTGTCAGGAACTTCAACTCCAATTCAGCCTGGCCCTCTGCTCTACCGCTTGAAGGTAGGCATGCTGCACCAAATGAATTTGGAAGGGGTTGCCTAACACTCAGGCGCAAGAGCACTCGCCAGGCTGAGTTGGTGTCGAAATTTCTAAACGTTTATTTGTAATGTGCTGAACAAAGTTGCGTGGGTGGGACCGAGGGTTTTGCTGAACGGGGAGCTCTAAGAGGGTCCCTATTCCGTTCTCTTAGCGCATATGCTAATGTTGCACTCCCATATGATCACGTCAGAGGAGAGCGGATAACAGGAAGTTTGAAAAAGCGTAAGTAGCCTTTCATGTTTCGGATCACCTACAAATTTCGTAGAATGGTTTTGAACGGTCCCTGGTGGTTCCAGCCTGTACACGAAAAAAAAAAAAATAAAAAAAAAATCGCGGTCGAGCTGCACTCCAAAGGGGTGCAGTCACGTTCAATGGAGATGCAGCCCCACAATGACTTTACAGAAGGGCTGTGGCGTCAGCAGTGTAAAAGACTGTCACGAACAACCCTTTATGTTGTTCACTGCAATGCGAACTGTCGTTTTAGACCGCACAATGTGAGGGAATCAACGCCCGAAGGGAAGAGATGGTTTCATTGACCACTTCCTCAGGCCTTTTCGTGCCGATTCTGAGCAGTGGTGTGTCTGAAATATTTTCCTCCGCCATCCATAAGAAAACCGCATGATTTCAACGTTAGATGTCGCGCTTCTGACCTCCACGGCAGAGACGTCAAATGAAGGGGTGAAATGTGGATAAGAGGCGCTGTGTCGACGTTCTCATCGTGTGACACGTCCACGATGGTGCTGGGCAGAATTATGGAGAAATTTGGTGCCAATGTATGAATAAACCACGTTACAGCTCACTAGAACTTTTAATCTTCGACCTTTTCTTCGCATATGTCGACACCTTCACTGTTTGAAGCGTAGCTGAGCCCGAGGTTGAAGTCGCAGTATCCATGCGTAACAATGGGAGCGAATCACGTGGTTTCAAAAAAGCGATCCTTTTTGTTGCAAGATGTTCGAAATTCCGAGAAATATGGGCACATGCTGTAGGGAAAGAGAGTAATATAGAATATGCACAAAAATCAGTGGAGAGTTTGAGGAAGAAATGTGTTAGAACGTGCGTTTGAAGCACAGCACTGTACGGAGGTGAATCGTGGACTGTGGGAACAGCGGAAAAGGCGAGAATAGAAGCTTTTGGGATGTCATATTACACGAGTACAGAAAGAGATGGAAAATTATCGAGACTGGCAAGGATGAGAAGGTTCTCCGCAGAATCGGCGAAGAAAGTAGCATTTGGAAAACTCTGGCTAGAAGAAGAGACATGTTGGTAGGACTCATTAATATTTATTTATTTTTAATACCCTCCATTACATTGTAATATTATTTGTGTGAAGACTGACTTGAAATGTTGTTTGTGTAATTTTTGATTTACAAAGACAATACTACTCATAGAATTACATCAAGTACAGTTCTTTCCAAATACAAATTAACAACACATACAGAAAACTCTGTGCCGGACCGAGACTCCAACTCCGGGTCTTTGCCTTTCGCAGGCAAGTGCTCTACCACCTGAGCTACCCATGCACGACTCACGACCGCTCCTCACAGCTTCACTTCCGCCAGTACCTTGTCTCTTACCTTTCAAATCAGCGCACATTCCGCTGCTGATTGAAAATTCATTCTGGAAATGTATACAGACTTTACCATTTAAGGAAGAATCAAATGTTTATATACATGTACAGAGCTTTATCTTGAATTATGATCACATATTTGTTAGCCTTCAAGTACACATCAAGATTTTTCAGGGTATGTGTGTTACTGAAAACCTTATTAGTAAAGTTGTAAAAAGTATGTTTTGAATTTACGAACTTAGTCAGGTTCATTGAGAGGCCGTCCTCCTGCTTTCTCAGTTGTTTGCTTTCTGCAGGCTAAAAGCAGATGGCCAATAGTGTGGTTTCACCTATTAAATGTACACAGTGCATGATCAATCTGAACCGTTTATAGTAGGTCTTCAGTTTGCCATAACCTGCTAACATGGTTATAAAGTTCAGAAACAGTGGTAGCTTCATCGTTAAACGTTGGTGGATCTTAGGAAAATACGGTTTAGAGTTTCCCCCGCTTTTAGTTAGGTGCCATCCAATCTCCCATCTCTTTTTAAACAGTCCTCTTGGTTTTTTCCTTATTGCACGTATAAGCATCTTCCTGTAGCTTAGTGGTGTTCGTGAGTATGTGCCAAGCAAGATCGTAAGAGATGGAAAAGAGCCACCGTGGTACAACAACCGAGTTAGAAAACTGCTGCGGAAGCAAAGGGAACTTCACAGCAAACATAAACATAGCCAAAGCCTTGCAGACAAACAAAAATTACGCGAAGCGAAATGTAGTGTGAGGAGGGCTATGTGAGAGGCGTTCAATGAATTCGAAAATAAAGTTCTATGTACTGACTTGGCAGAAAATCCTAAGAAATTTTGGTCTTATGTCAAAGCGGTAGGTGGATTAAAACAAAATGTCTGACACTCTGTGACCAAAATGGTACTGAAACAGAGGATGACAGACTAAAAGTCGAAATACTAAATGTCTTTCTCCAAAGCTGTTTCACAGAGGAAGACTGCACTGTAGTTCCTTCTCTAGATTGTTACACAGATGACCAAATGCTAGATATCGAAATAGACGACAGGGGGATAGAGAAACAAAATCGCTCAAAAGAGGAAAGGCCGCTTGTCCTGGTGGGATACCAGTTCGATTTTACACAGAGTACGCGAAGGAACTTGCCCCCCTTCTTGCAGCGGTGTACCGTAGGTTTCTAGAAGAGCGTAGCGTTCCAAAGGGTTGGAAAAGGGCACAGGTCATCCCCGTTTTCAAGAAGGGACGTCGAACAGATGTGCGGAACTATAGACCTATATCTCTAACGTCTATCAGTTGTAGAATTTTGGAACACATATTATGATCGAGTGTAATGACTTTTCTGGAGACTAGAAATCTACTCTGTAGGAATCAGCATGGGTTTAGAAAAAGTCGATCGTGTGAAACCCAGCTCGCGCTATTCGTCCACGAAACTCAGAGGGCCATAGACACGGGTTCCCAGGTAGATGCCGTGTTTCTTGACTTCCGCAAGGCGTTCGATACAGTTCCCCACAGTCGTTTAATGAACAAAGTAAGAGCATATGGACTATCAGACCAATTGTGTGATTGGATTGAAGAGTTCCTTGATAACAGAACGCAGCTTGTCATTCTCAATGGAGAGAAGTCTTCCGAAGTAAGAGTGATTTCAGGTGTGCCGCAGGAGAGTAGGACCGTTGCTATTCACGATATACATAAATGACCTTGTGGATGACATCGGAAGTTCACTGAGGTTTTTTGCGGATGATGCTGTGGTATATCGAGAGGTTGTAACAATGGAAAATTGTACTGAAATGCAGGAGGATCTGTAGCGAACTGACGCATGGTGCAGGGAATGGCAATTGAATTTCAATGTAAATAAGTGTAATGTGCTGCGAATACATAGAAAGAAAGATCCCTTATCATTTAGCTACAATATAGCAGGTCAGCAACTGGAGCAGTTAATTCCATAAATTATCTGGGAGTACGCATTAGGAGTGATTTAAAATTGAATGATCATATAAAGTTAATCGTCGGTAAAGCAGATGCCAGACTGAGATTCATTGGAAGAATCCTAAGGAAATGCAATCAGAAAACAAAGGAAGTAGGTTACAGTACGCTTGTTCACCCACTGCTTGAGTACTGCTCAGCAGTGTGGCAGATAGGGTTGACAGAAGAGATAGAGAAGATCCAACGGAGAGCAGCGCGCTTCGTTACAGGATCATTTAGTAATCGCGAAAGCGTTACGGAGATGATAGATAAACTCCAGTGGAAGACTCTGCAGGAGAGGCGCTCAGTAGCTCGGTACGGGCTTTGTTAAAGTTTCGAGAACATACCTTCACCGATGAGTCAAGCAGTATATTGCTCCCTTCCACGTTTATCTCGCGAAGAGACCATGAGGATAAAATCAGAGAGATTAGATCCCACACAGAGGCATACCGACAATCCTTCTTTCCACGAACAGTACGAGACTGGAATAGAAGAGAGAACCGATAGAGGTACTCAAGGTACCCTCCGCCACACACCGTCAGGTGGCTTGCGGAGTATGGATGTAGATGTAGATGTAGATGTAGATGTAGATGAATAGACTACTCTATTGGTTATATTATCAGTTCCTTCATTGTCCCACACGCCTGTATGAATTTCAGTCCATCTGAAATCTACATGCCAGTCTGTATCTGCAATCTTATTTTGCTTCGTATTTTTTTCAATAATGAAATCACAATTCTTCAGATTTCGTAACGAATCCAGTGTTATACTTTTGTCCAGGTGGATTACTGCAACTTTGTCAGCATTCGATAGATTTTTCGTTGACTCCTTTGCATTTAGAATGACAAATTGTTTTGCTTGGTTATTTGAGGATTCATTATCTAAGATTAGTTCTAATTAAGAGCGAGCATCTTACTGGCAAATATTGGCATCCATGAATCCACTCTTTCGTTTGATTTACCTCCACCCGTGTGTGTTTCAACAGAATAGTACATGTTACTCCTGGAAAGACTGCCGGGTGTGGCCAGCTTCTGTACTCTATGGTGATCTCTATTGTGTGTCTTTAGATTTGAGTAAGGTGTGAGGCCCGCTAAAACACATAGCTCTTCATTGGATGTTGTCTGGTGAGCTTTCATTTTGTGTGCACTGATAATCGTGGTACTCTGCTAGTTTTAGTGTGACTGGATTGTCGCTCTGCTGGTTCTATTCACATCGCTTGGCGTACTACAACATAGATAATACCACTCCTTTAAGGACATCAGCAAATAACGTCCATGGTACTAGTGGAAGCTGCAGAGAGGAAGACAGAGATTGGAATATGTACAATTTATTGTTATTATTATTATTATTATTATCATTGTATGCATCAATTACAGTAATACACATTTAGCAAAATAAAGAAATATATATAAAAATGAACATGTGGAATTATATATAGTACACAAGTTTTAAAACAGCTCAGACTACACTCGGATGTTGATGGACTCGATCCAGTGGAGTGCCTCGTGGGATGCTTGATGGAGCTTCTCAATGCCACCAGGGAAGCGTCTGATTGACATTCATTCACAATGTGGCTCATTGTTTGGGTGTCACCACAGTCACACACACTGCCACTTGAAGAGCCGCTCTTGTGCATGATGTATTTGCACGTACCCTCTTCAGTCCGATATCTGTTTAACTGCACCCACACCTCCCTTGGTGTCCGCCCCCGGTAGCTGAGTGGCCAGCGCGACAGAATGTCAATCCTAAGGGCCCGGGTTAGATTCCCGGCTGGGTCGGAGGTTTTCTCCGCTCAGGGACTGGGTGTTGTGTTGTCCTAATCATCATCATTTCATCCTCATCGACGTGCAAGTCGCCGAAGTGGCGTCAAATTGAAAGACTTGCACCAGGCGAACGGTCTACCCGACGGGAGGCCCTAGTCACACGACATCAAAAACCTCCCTTGGTTGGTGGAAGCCTGGAACTGTTGGATTGTCTACAAGTTCGTGGTTTCGGGTTCTTGTCGCTTGCCACTCACGTTTCCATTCTGCGTCCTGGTCGAATCCTGTGGATAGCATTTGGACTCCCATTTCATATGCTGGTGTTCTAAATTTGAGGCGTTTCCTGGACAGTGATAGCAAATCAAGAGGGATCGAGGTGTTTTCAGAAACTTGCTGACAGAGGTTGTAATGAGCAGCCTTTAGACGGAGGTCTGGTGGACAGATGTTTGAAAGCACTGGTAGCCAGCAAGTAGGTGTAGACCGCACTGCACCACTAATTATTCTCATAACTTTCAGTTGGACGTCAACTTTCACTACGTGGACGCTTCGGAGCCAAACTGGTGCACAGTATTCTGCTGCAGAGTGTACCAGTGCAAGGGATGCTCCTCGGAGGACTGATGTGGTTGCTCCCCATGTACTGCCTGACAGCTTTCTCACACGGTTCACTCGTGTTTGTATCTTCTTGGCCAAGTTGGAAAGGTGTTTTTTGTATGTTAAAGTTTTGTCCAGAGTGACTCAAAGGTATTTTGGGCTTTCGTTGTATCTGACTGTGCCAAGACCGCCGAACTGTGGACTGATCTTTGCTGATGAAAGGCGATTAGAGAGGTGGAACAGGCAAACCTCGATTTTAGAACTGAATTGGAAGCAAATGTCACCCTGGGAAGCTGGCACAGGAGAAGAATTCGTGGCAAACCTCATCAGACCAGTCAGAAGAAACAATTAAAAAAGAAATACACAGCGAAAAGCTAAATGTGAATCCACCAGTCAGTCCATTCCATACCGTATTGACTATGATTCACAGACAAAAGGAGCGTTGATAATTTTAGCTTTTTCACTATGTAACGGTCATAGGAAATTCACAATAAAAATTTCTGTCAAGTATGAGGACGTCGTTTGTGACAGAGGTAGCGAGTGTTCAACGATGTTTAGAAAATAAGTAACATCATTGCACGTATGTAACATCTACACCTATATCTACATTTACATATACATGGATACTCCGCAGATTACACATTAGTGCCTGGCAGAGGGTTCATCGAGCCACAATCACAATAATTCAGTATTATTCCAATCCCGAACAGCACGCGGCAGAAACGAAAACTATATCTCTCCGTGCAAGCTCTGATTTTCCTTATTTTACTATCATGATCGTTGCTCCCTATGTAGGTCAGCTTCAACAAAATATTTTCGCATTCGGAGAAGAAGTTCGGTGATTGAAATTTCGTGAGAAGAATCGTTACTGTAATTCCTAGGTATTTAGTTGAATTTACGGTCTTTAGATTTGACCGATTTATCGTGTATCTGAAGTTTAACGTATTCTTTTAACCCTCATGTGAATGACTTCACACTTTTCATTATTTAGGGTCAATTGCCATTTTTTGCACCATACAGATATCTTTTCTGAATAGTTTTGTAATTTGTTTTGACCTTCTGATGACTTAACTAAGTGATAAACGACAGCATCATCTGCAAACAAGACGGTTGCTCATATTGTCTCCTAAATCGTTTATATACACTCCTAGAAATGGAAAAAAGAACACATTGACACCGGTGTGTCAGACCCACCATACTTGCTCCGGACACTGCGAGAGGGCTGTACAAGCAATGATCACAAGCATGGCACAGCGGACACACCAGGAACCGCGGTGTTGGCCGTCGAATGGCGCTAGCTGCGCAGCATTTGTGCACCGCCGCCGTCAGTGTCAGCCAGTTTGCCGTGGCATACGGAGCTCCATCGCAGTCTTTAACACTGGTAGCATGCCGCGACAGCGTGGACGTGAACCGTATGTGCAGTTGACGGACTTTGAGCGAGGGCGTGTAGTGGGCATGCGGGAGGCCGGGTGGACGTACCGCCGAATTGCTCAACACGTGGGGCGTGAGGTCTCCACAGTACATCGATGTTGTCGCCAGTGATCGGCGGAAGGTGCACGTGCCCGTCGACCTGGGACCGGACCGCAGCGACGCACGGATGCACGCCAAGACCGTAGGATCCTACGCAGTGCCGTAGGGGACCGCACCGCCACTTCCCAGCAAATTAGGGACACTGTTGCTCCTGGGGTATCGGCGAGGACCATTCGCAACCGTCTCCATGAAGCTGGGCTACGGTCCCGCACACCGTTAGGCCGTCTTCCGCTCACGCCCCAACATCGTGCAGCCCGCCTCCAGTGGTGTCGCGACAGGCGTGAATGGAGGGACGAATGGAGACGTGTCGTCTTCAGCGATGAGAGTCGCTTCTGCCTTGGTGCCAATGATGGTCGTATGCGTGTTTGGCGCCGTGCAGGTGAGCGCCACAATCAGGACTGCATACGACCGAGGCACACAGGGCCAACACCCGGCATCATGGTGTGGGGAGCGATCTCCTACACTGGCCGTACACCACTGGTGATCGTCGAGGGGACACTGAATAGTGCACGGTACATCCAAACCGTCATCGAACCCATCGTTCTACCATTCCTAGACCGGCATGGGAACTTGCTGTTCCATCAGGACAATGCACGTCCGCATGTTGTAACCTCCCCCCTCACTTATCGACCTTAATGACAGTGAAAAATTAAACCGCGTGTACCTAATGGAAATTTGGGAAAAGCAATCGTCACCGAAGTTAATCTATCGGTAAAGAGGGAGGAAAGGGTTACATCTAAATGAAAGGAAAAATGCAAATGAAACTGGTGGAGATTAATTTTGAAAAGGGGTAAAGTTAATAAAGAAAGTAAATGTGCGGCCGTTACGTTAACAATTAACTAGCGGTAATTAGATATTTGAGATTTGGAGGAAATCACGGTCGCCAGTCCTAAGGACAATTACTAGAGTAACTGAAAAAGAAAGGTTATTACACATATAATTAACACTAGAAGCGTGGCAACTGAAGGTTGACACGTGTAGTGTGAAAACTGAAAGTTTGTCAGAAGTAATAAATTTCGCCACACTCTGACTTAATTTAGCAAAAGAATTAATAAAACCGGAAAATCGAAAGTTAATTTAGTGACTGAAGTTAATAGTGAGCTTTCTTTCTGAAGCACATCGAAATCCAGTAAAATACGGTTAGTCTTGGACTACCTCAACAATCATTTCAAAAGCAACTTGACTCTACGCAATTTAGAAACAAGAGATTTAACTTTGAACTTGAATTAAATGATTCTGAACTATTAACAATAGTAAAATTTAGTACGTACCAAGCTGAGCTGCAGTCACAGGTAAGCTAAAATATGCTAACAAAACTCGCACTCTAAATTTGTGCTCGTGTAACCTAAATATTGTAGCCAGCTACTGAACTTTGAAATTAAAGCAGTGAAATCTAATTATATTATTTTAATGCTGGCGTTTGAATTTCAACGACACTCGGGTTCATTTCGGAAAAGGAAGGGACCCTGCTTGGCAATGCAATTGGGACAACGAGCAACAAAGGTTCATGCTAAGTTGCTGTAATTTTGCGAGGCAAATGGAACAATTTGAAAAGCTGAGGTCTGCCATACAGTTCTGAAACTTTACGTGCTTTTAGTCTTCCTTGTTGGTTGATTGAAGGTTTGAAGCCGTCGATCGAGGAGGTGGCGACAGTCACTCATTGTCGGCCGTCGCTGTTGCAGAAGCTGGATGCTGGCGCTGGCGCTGGCGCGCCTTCACGGTCACCAGGCGAAATGGGCTCTTGATGTGCGCCAGCTAATGCTTCCCGTCCGCGACACCATGTCAGAAACTATCATCGCGAGTCGAGCGCAATTACATGCTGCCAAACCCCGAAAGCGCGGCAACTCGCGGGAGCGTCACACAACACCTGCTCCACTCGCTACTCCCGCCAGACTCTCACTGCCCGCGCTCCACGCGGCAGAGTTAACACTACCAAAGATCCTACACACTTTGATTCTTCACACGACCCATCGATGTAATCGTTCGATAGCAGTTTTCCCTAGGCAAGACCCAGCGTAAAAATACAAATAATATTTACGAAACAAACCAATTATACATCGACATAAGTGCATAAATATATATATACAAACAGTAAAACAATTACAATATATAAAGAGACAGAAATGTCATATCTTGAGGTAACAAAACAAGGAAAAAAAATAATAGTACAATAGATGAAAATAGGAGGATATGCATTTCCGGCGTTACAATGTATCCCGTGCCACCCAACGTGCTCTAGAAGGTGTAAGTCAACTACCCTGGCCAGCAAGATCTCCGGATCTGTCCCCCATTGAGCATGTTTGGGACTGGATGAAGCGTCGTCTCGCGCGGTCTGCACGTCCAGCACGAAAGCTGGTCCAACTGAGGCGCCAGGTGGAAATGGCATGGCAAGCCGTTCCACAGGACTACATCCAGCATCTCTACGATCGTCTCCATGGGAGAATAGCAGCCTGCATTGCTGCGAAAGGTGGATATACACTGTACTAGTGCCGACATTGTGCATGCTCTGTTGCCTGTGTCTATGTGCCTGTGGTTCTGTCAGTGTGATCATGTGATGTATCTGACCCCAGGAATGTGTCAATAAAGTTTCCCCTTCCTGGACAATGAATTCACGGTGTTCTTATTTCAATTTCCAGGAGTGTAGATAAAGAACAGCAAGGGGCCTATAACACTACCTTGGGGAACGCCAGAAATCACTTTTGCTTTACTCGGTGACTTTCCGCCAACCGTGACCTCTCTGACAGGAAATCACGAATCCAGTCACATAACTGGGACCATGTTCCATGAGCACGCAATTTCACTTCAAGCCGATTGTGCTGTACAGTGTCAAAAGCCAATTTGTCAATAACACTCAACACTTCATATGTGTAAAGGGCTAATTGTGTTTCACAAGTACGATGTTTCGTGAATCCGTGTTGGCTGTGTGTCAATAGACTGTTCTTTTCGAGGTAATTCATAACGTTGGAACACAATATGTGCTCCAAAATCCTGCTACATATTGACGTTAATGATATCGGCCTGTAATTTAGTGGACTTACCCTACTACCTTTCCTGAATATTGGTGTGACTTGTGTAACTTTCCAGTCTTTGGGTACGGATCTTTCGTCGAGCGATTGGATGTATATGATTGTTAAGTATGGAACCTAACTTGCATACAGTCTGAACTGGAAGACTTACTTTTATTAAGTGATTTAAGTTGTTTCACTACTCCGAGGATATCTACTTCTAAGGTACTCATGTTGGCAGCTGTTCTTAATTCGTCTTCTTTGGTGAAGGAAATTCGGAAGGCTGTGTTTAGTAACATGAGGACATTTTTCCACGTGTATGTTGTCATTAAAGTAGATACTGCTCACGTATTTTTTTTTTAGTTAAATATGCAGGCAGAGAAATCTCTCAGACAACTACAGGCTTACATTCACTTAAATTTACACTGCGTACTGCATTGTCACTGAAATATTAGCGGACGTTTCACCGTTCACAGCCAATTGTAAACAGTTCGCAGAAATCCAGCGCCGTTTGTTGATCGACAAACTCGTTTATGCTGGAAGCCATTAGCCGCACAAACATCAACACGAGTACCAGTTAGCGATAGACGAGGTCAGTCACAGAAGGCAAACATGCGTCATTAACATACATGTAAATCAAGAGCATTCCTCTTGCGCTAGAAGATCCAAGTATACAGCCATGTCTTGTTAAACTGCCAAACCCCACAGGTGTGACTAATTGGTCAAGTTCTCTTATTTATTTTATTTATTTTTCACCAAACAAGACACAACTGGACATTGATGAAGAAAAGTTTGCAGAGAAGATGCTCTCAGTCTTATTCAGAAACTACTGTTAATTAGATAATCACTTAATGTTATCTTGCTCCAGTTAATTAGTTAATGACATTTACGCGTAACTCGTAAATTACTCTTTTCTATTTATTTTGGTTTTGTTTTTGTTATTGCTCGCGTAATAACGCATATACGGAAAGAGCCGCGAAATACCTTTTAGTAATGCTGTGCCAAGAATTTCTTTATAATCATTAATTTTCAACAAAACAGAATATATTGGGTTCTTATTGTTCTGTATCTGGCTTTCTATTAAAGGAACATTTTTGGTTACTGTAACTCACTATAAAAAACAACATATCTTCCCTACTTTATAGTTATTGAAAATGAAAATTACTTTGTTATGAAATACTGATGTTACAGTTCGCAAAGATTGTTCAACATTTTGCAGTGGATTTTTGTTAAGCGTAAAACACCAATAATTACCACGACTAGCACAAGAACATGAGACTATTGTCGGAGAAAAATACGTTTTCACTATAAGGTTTGCCAGACCAGAACTAAGCACAGCAAAATTCCTATTATGTTACGAAGGTAAATTATCTCTTTTGTACTGTTGGCAATATACACTCCTGGAAATGGAAAAAAGAACACATTGACACCGGTGTGTCAGACCCACCATACTTGCTCCGGACACTGCGAGAGGGCTGTACAAGCAATGATCACACGCACGGCACAGCGGACACACCAGGAACCGCGGTGTTGGCCGTCGAATGGCGCTAGCTGCGCAGCATTTGTGCACCGCCGCCGTCAGTGTCAGCCAGTTTGCCGTGGCATACGGAGCTCCATCGCAGTCTTTAACACTGGTAGCATGCCGCGACAGCGTGGACGTGAACCGTATGTGCAGTTGACGGACTTTGAGCGAGGGCGTATAGTGGGCATGCGGGAGGCCGGGTGGACGTACCGCCGAATTGCTCAACACGTGGGGCGTGAGGTCTCCACAGTACATCGATGTTGTCGCCAGTGGTCGGCGGAAGGTGCACGTGCCCGTCGACCTGGGACCGGACCGCAGCGACGCACGGATGCACGCCAAGACCGTAGGATCCTACGCAGTGCCGTAAGGGACCGCACCGCCACTTCCCAGCAAATTAGGGACACTGTTGCTCCTGGGGTATCGGTGAGGACCATTCGCAACCGTCTCCATGAAGCTGGGCTACGGTCCCGCACACCGTTAGGCCGTCTTCCGCTCACGCCCCAACATCGTGCAGCCCGCCTCCAGTGGTGTCGCGACAGGCGTGAATGGAGGGACGAATGGAGACGTGCCGTATTCAGCGATGAGAGTCGCTTCTGACTTGGTGCCAATGATGGTCGTATGCGTGTTTGGCGCCGTGCAGGTGAGCGCCACAATCAGGACTGCATACGACCGAGGCACACAGGGCCAACACCCGGCATCATGGTGTGGGGAGCGATCTCCTACACTGGCCGTACACCACTGGTGATCGTCGAGGGGACACTGAATAGTGCACGGTACATCCAAACCGTCATCGAACCCATCGTTCTACCATTCCTAGACCGGCAAGGGAACTTGCTGTTCCAACAGGACAATGCACGTCCGCATGTATCCCGTGCCACCCAACGTGCTCTAGAAGGTGTAAGTCAACTACCCTGGCCAACAAGATCTCCGGATCTGTCCCCCATTGAGCATGTTTGGGACTGGATGAAGCGTCGTCTCACGCGGTCTGCACGTCCAGCACGAACGCTGGTCCAACTGAGGCGCCAGGTGGAAATGGCATGACAAGCCGTTCCACAGGACTACATCCAGCATCTCTACGATCGTCTCCATGGGAGAATAGCAGCCTGCATTGCTGCGAAAGGTGGATATACACTGTACTAGTGCCGACATTGTGCATGCTCTGTTGCCTGTGTCTATGTGCCTGTGGTTCTGTCAGTGTGATCATGTGATGTATGTGACCCCAGGAATGTGTCAATAAAGTTTCCCCTTCCTGGGACAATGAATTCACGGTGTTCTTATTTCAATTTCCAGGAGTGTATTATCAGCAGCCCGCGTCAACCTGCAAAACACATCATAAAATCTGCTGCTCTGCTCTGCAAGTCCGGAAGCTGAAAGAGATGATTTTATTTCACTATTACCTTCCCGCTTCTTTGCGGTATGATCGATTTCTTTTAATGCAGTTTGAATGCGCCGCGGCAGCGGCTTGTTCGTTCGTAGCGCAGCTCTGCACCACGGATAATATTTAAATAACTGAAAATGTCTTAAAAGGATGGGATAATATTTTAAGCAAGCTACTACAAATAATAATGCAAGGTTTCATTATATAACTCTATTCAAAACATTCAAATATGTTAACTTATCTACAATACACACCTTTTTTTTAAAAATGAGTACGTAATGGCGTACATCGATTAACCATGACAAAAGAAGACTACGTTAGCATGTACAACTGCGACACAGGCTATCTTACTCCCGTAACTCCAAGAAGAAGACAAAGAAATTAATGTTCGTTCTGTATTATTTATACTAGTGATATTTTTCATCTTTGTATGATATTTATCGTCTGTGCGGTTTCAGTACTCGCCGACACAGATATTATCTAAAATAAATAATAATAAAAAAAATACATAATTCCATACAATAACAGAATACGATGCACAATATTTTCTCTTTACTACAAAATATGTCTTTTGCTAAGGGACGTTACAACATGTTCCACAGATCATTTGAATGATTCTTTTATCGAAATGAATTGGAACGAGTCATTTTACAGGATATGAAAACTCGATCAGTGTATCAATAATGAACATATTATTCTTTTAGTCCTCTTCATGCAACTACATTAAAGGCAAGGTTTGTTTTCTTTTTTTTAGGCTACCAGTTTTTAAATAACAGTTCGTCCATCGAATACACCGCGTTGTCCAGGAGAAAAGATTTTAGGTTAGATTAAAAATTTTCTTTGTTACCTATCAGATATTTTATTTTGCTGCACAAATGATTTTTGTTGCTGAATATTGAACTCCTTTCTGCCCCACTGACAGCTTTATTAATAGTTAATAAAAGCCACTTTTCCCTCTAGTGTAGCCGGCCGGAGTGGCCGAGCGGTTAAAGGCGCTACAGTCTGGAACCGCACGACCGCTACGGTCGCAGGTTCGAATCCTGCCTCGGGCATGGCTGTGTGTGATGTCCTTAGGTTAGTTAGGTTTAAGTAGTTCTAAGTTCTAGGGGACTTATGACCACGGCAGTTGAGTCCCATAGTGCTCAGAGCCATTTGAACCATTTTGAACCCTCTAGTGCGGACCTCACTGTTCTTCTCAAATTGCAAATTGTGGTGGATTGTTTATGATAAATTTCAGTAGCGAAGTATAGAGGAATCGCACACCAGTATAAACAGCTAGTTTTCACTACATGAACACAGTTTACTATTTGTAAAACATGGCATAACATCATGACCAAGTGAAAGGTACACTTTGTGATCAAAAGTACCCGAACACCGCCAAAACCATATGATTTTCATATTAAGTGCATTTTGCTGCCACCTACTGCCAGGTGCTCCATATCAGTGACCTCAGTAGTCATTGGACTTGGTGAGAGAGCAGAATGAGGCGCCCCGCGGAACTTACGGACTTCGAACGTGGACAGCTGATTGGGTGTCATTTGTGTGATACGTCTGTACGCATGATTTCCACACTCCTAAACATCCCTAGGTCCACTGTTTCCGATGTGATAGTGAAGTGGAAACGGGAACAGCAAAAATGTGTGCAGGCTGACCTCATCTGTTGACTAACAGAGACCGCCGACACTTGAAGAGGGTCGTAATGTGTAATAGGCAGACATCTATCCAGAACATCACACAGGAATTCCAGACTGTGTCAGGATCCACTACAAGTGCTATGACAGTTAGGCGGGAGAGATAACTTGGATTTCATGGTTGAGCGGCTGCACATAAGCCACACATCACGCCGGTAAATGCCAAACGACGCCTCGCTTGGTGTAAGGAGCGTAAACATTGGACGATTGAACAGTGGAGAAACGTTGTGTAGAGTGACCAATCACGGTACACAATGTGGCGATCTGATGGCAGGGTGTGGGTATGGCGAAAGCCCGGTGAACGACATCTGCCAGCGTGTGTAGTGCCAACAGTAAAATTCGGAGGCGGTGGTGTTACGGTGCGGTCGTGTTTTTCATGGAGGAGGCTAGCACCCCTTGTTGTTTTGCGTGGCACTATCACAGTACAGGCCTACGTTGATGTTTTAAGCACTTTATTGCTTCTCACTGTTGAAGAGAAATTCGTTGATGGCTATTGCATCTTTCAACAAAAAAATGGTTCAAATGTCTCTGAGCACTATGGGACTTAACATCTGTGGTCATCAGTCCCCTAGAACTTAGAACTACTTAAACCTAACTAACCTAAGGACATCACACACATCCATGCCCGAGGCAGGATTCGAACCTGCGACCGTTGCAGTCGCGCGGCTCCGGACTGAGCGCCTAGAACTGCGAGACCACCGCGGCCGGCAGTCTTTCAACAGAATCGAGCACCTGTTCATACTGCACGGCCTGTGGCAGAGTGGTTACACGACAATAACATCCCTGTAATGGACCGGCCTGCACAGAGTCCTGACCTGAATCCTACAGAACACCTTTGGGATGTTTTGGAACGCCGACTTCGTGTCAGGCCTCACCGACCGACGTCGATACCTTCCTCAGTGCAGCACTCGGTGAACAATGGGCTGCCATTTCCCAAGAGACCTTCCAGCACCTGATTGAACGTATGTCTGCGAGAGTGGAGGCTGTCATCAAGGCAAAGGGTGGGCGAACACCATACTGAATTCCAGCATTACCGATGGAGGGCGCCACGAACTTGCAAGTCATTTTCAGCCAAGTATCCGGATAGTTTTGATCACATAGTGTACCTACAGTCAGGGTTTAAGTGCAGTAAAATATCTCTTTATTTTATTAATTTGTATTATCATTTGTGTCTATTTTCGTAAGTTTGTGTCATCGTTTGTGTGAATCTGACATCGTAAACATGGAAGAGCTTTCAGCTGTCGTGCTCACAGTGGTAGTAGTTTTGATCAAAGGTAATGTCAGAGCGTACCTAGATACCCAATGATCATTCATGGGTGGAGAGCAAGGTCTTGGAATTTAGGTAGGTAGAGTGAGCGAGAGGAAACCGAACGAAGGCTCTGACTGGGCTAAACTGCGACTTTACGATATGTGTGATTTCTGTGAACGCTGCTTTTTTCGGTAACGGCGATGTCTAGGTCCGATTTTTCGCAGTTTAACATCACTGTTAACAAATTCACAACTTGCATGCCCTCTCAACGTTAAAATGTTGTTTGTTCGTTTCATCGCTGTAGTTGTCACACTGTTATTAGGCGCAAGTAGCAACTGCGGTGATAAATCGCATTTTAATGTTGCAGAGGGATACAAATATTATCTGTTAACCGTTATTTCTGGCAAAGTCAACTGAGTCAATGGGACGGAAGTGGTTTGTCATCGTCTGTAAAGTGCGCAAACTAAGTGTCATTGAAGTCATTACAGATCTGAAAGGGACGATAAGTAAATGTGAAATACACCTAGTGAAAAATTCTACTCGCCCCTTTTTAAGGCCTCCAGGTACTCCTAAATTTTATGCCGTGTAGTTATTGCTAAAGGTTTGTGATGTAAGGCTAAAGACTTGCAAAAGGAAAAAGAGCTGGAAGTACGGATCTTCCAGTTAAAATTTAACATTGTGGAATGTTTTAAGATTAATACCTGAAAATACCCAAATAATTTTATCGGTATCTTGTAGCGCTGAAAAAAATATCTATCTTATGAATACACGATCGGTGCAGTTAAACTTTTTGAAAAAGTTTCATAATGAACCCGCTTGCATTTTTCATAGCTTATTTACAATATATGTGTATAATACACATGAAAAGACTCGTCGGAACCTTGTCCATTATACAATAGGCACACGTTTCCTGAATTTAGCTTGGAGTTTTAATTTTTATAATGAAAAGTGAGTTAAATGTGTTTAAATTCGACGTGAATATAAATATTAGGTCAATTTGTCACATCTCTATTGTTTACTTGGCATTCACATTCCATGGCTTCATTAACTCCCATCCGAATTATCACTTTTTAACCTATCTTAGACCTCGAATTGCGCGACACTACTCAAACTTCACAGGGGCACCAATATCTCATTCTAGCCGAACTTACCAATGCTGCTGCCAGATACAACACCAAGTATAAAATTTTTCTCAGAGGAAATCAGCTTCTTGGTTCATTTCTTTGATCACAGGTGGGTTACACATACTAACCTCAGACACAATGATCCTAGAACGAGGTACGAATGTTGGCCAACAAATGGCACACGGCATTGAATAATTTATGCTACTTTTAGTTGCTATTTCCTACTTGTGACTTCTTGTTGTGACTGAAATCGCAGCCAGATACTGTAAAGTTGTTATTATGAAAACTGGCACTTCTCAGTCACTGTGATTTGTAGCAGATACGCGATTTCTTGCCCACCCCTGGCTCGGGTATTCGTGAAGAGTTGTAGAGATTGCAGCAGACAGCGGCCAGGGTCTTCTCGCGGCATAGAGATTTGATGGCAGTTGCGTGGGAGAAAGAAATTATTATTTCTTGCAGTTTTGTCAAATAAATACGTGACTGTAATGTGAAACAAATCGTTGATGGCCTACAGCAACAATGAGCCAGAAGTTGGTTTTAAGTTGCTTTACTAAAAAAGTGCCGTTGGTATAATCAGCTTTCACAATGAGTTCTTTGCTTTCGGACAATTTGTTCTTAACATTTTTCTAATATTTTAGTTTAGTACTTCTATGGGTGTTACTTGTTTATAGATGTTTCATTATCTATTTACCTGACAAAAAAGGTAGTGCATTTTTTCCACTTGTGTCTAACTTACCTGTGTTACATGCAAGTTTTACACAGGCTATGAGATTTTCGGAATTGTAACTGCTGAATTTTTATTTTCTATTGTGATTTAGACGTTTGTTTAATGGCATAAATTCACTGTCTCTGAACTGGACGACAGTGCTTTTAGCTATTCTGTCAACGAATCTGTGTTGGCTTTCCTGTTTGTTTTTTCCCAATCACATTTATTAATACATTCTACGAAGAAGAAAAAATAAACGACACAGCACGAAGGAATTATCCGAATCGGACGGAACTCAGTAGATGTGATGCACATGTACAGACAGATAAAAGATTAGAGTTTCAGAAAAATGGGATGAAAGAGCTCCACAAATTGAGCAAGTCAGTAACGTGTAGGTCCATGTCTGGCCCTTATGCAAGCGAATATTCGGCTTGAGGTTGATTGACAGAGTTGCTGGATGTCCTCCTGAGGGATATCGTGCCAAATACCGTCCAGTTGGCGCGTTATGTCGTCAAAACGTCGAGCTGGCTGGAGTGCTCTGAGCATAACGTTGCTCTCGATTGGGTAGACATCTGGCGACATTGCTGGCCGAGGTAGGGTTTGGCAAGTACGAAGACGAGCAGTAGAAACTCTCGCCGTGCGTGGTCGTGCATTGTCTTGCTAAGATGTAAGCTCATGATGGCTTGCTATGAAGGGCGACAAAACGAGACGTAGAATATCGTCGGCGTACCACTGTGCTGTAAGGATAATGCGGATGACAACCAAAGGGATCCTGCTACGGAATGAAATGGCACCCTAGACCATCCACCACTCCTGGTTGCTGGGCGCTACGAGACTGGTATCCCACCGCTGTCCGGGCCGTCTCCATGTACATCTTCGGGCAGGAATGTCATTGGCTGGATTAGAAATGTTTTCATTGATGAGTCTCACTTCGAAATTAGCCCCGATGACCAGCGAAAGATGTGCTTTTTCGGCCACATCGTAAGACACTCCCTTATGCATTTACAATTACTTTATTATCGTTACTGTACTTCTGTTTACCTTGCTTTATGAGCATTCTTGGATGTGGCACTGATTAATCTCGTACTACCACATTTTCTGAGTACTTTTACATATCCATTACGTTCAAATGTTACTAGTAAGTTACCGTTAATTCATTACAGTTTTTAACTGCAGTGTGATTTGTGCTCTTTTTATGTGGTATCGCATAATTTTAACAAGTATTTTAATTTGTTGACATTAAGCAGTGCAACTAGTGTTATCTGTTACCTCTGAGTCATTGCACCATCTACCTCATACCCGTGATACTGCGCGGCATATCTGGTCACACGCGTCAAAGTCAATTCTGCTCTTGTCAGGGCAGACCTGCTTAGGTGATCGTTTCCGCTGTGCATCCACGTGTGGTACGCGTAGCTCTGTGTGTGTACCCCATGCTGAGCCTGATTAGTGCATGTAAGGTACCGATTTGGTGTAGTGTTTTATCTGTTTTAGATTCCCATTTCTCCCACCAGCCCCCATTAATGTTGGTTAATTATACCTTTCCACTTTTACTTCCCGTTGGGTCCAGTATGTATATTTGACAACTGGATGCTATATCGAGACTGTTCTCTTTCTTGTTTGTGGCCTTCAGTGGCGAGTGACCGATGAAGCTTATTCTGCTACAGTTTTATGTGAGCTTATGTTTAAATTATTGTCTTCTGTACGCATGGCGGCACAGCTTAGAACCATGAATCATTTTATTTTCCGTTTTGTCATATTAATTTTTGCTCTATTGTCTTTTATTTCAGAGCAAATATAACAGTTTGACTATAAATGTGTTATCTGTTCTGAAGAAGAAAAGACCTGTGTATAAGACAAATAGTCATAATGCATAAAGTGTGAAGTGATCAGTTTAGAAAATATTATTGTTGCAAAACAATACCCGTCTTTTATCTGACATACTTCACTTGTTACTCCCCTCTTCCTCCTAGCTGCGATCTGTTAAGACGTATGTCTCAGTCTGAGTTTCGTTCAGTGAGAATAATACTAATTTTTTGCTTAAACCTTGTGTCATTGTTTTCTTTATTTTATGCAACTAAAATCTTTGGTATGTTGCTGACAGACTGCAGTGGAAGTGCAGGTGAGTCCGACTGTATGAAGGTGAACAACCGGCTTGCACAAAGCCTGTTCAGAACCTGCCAGTCTTTTAATTTACGAAGTCCGATTTGCTTACGCGAACAATTTTGAGTCATTTGAGAAATTCGAAGCCGACACCGTCGTGAAAAATAAGGAACATAGTCATTTATTCCCGAAATACGTAATATTTGTGTAAATTAATATTACTATTCATCGTCAATTTAAGGATTCAGTTATAGAGTAAAAAACCGAGACTGTTTACATTCATAATATTAGTAACGGGTTACTACATCAGACAGCCAAAATGGAGTGAAGCCAATATATTACGTATATCTGTGCCATGTCGGAAAGTAAACTGCTTTTTTAGTTCAGTATTCTGGGTACCAGGTGTTCATAACCGAGAAATCTAACGAGTGCTTTGCCTCAACGGCCTATGTGGAACAGGCACAGAGAGATTTAATCTTGATAGGAAAAGATGCATTTTCAGAATGCGTGGAGATATTACTCTCAAGTCATTCTCTGAATAATTTTTATGTGACTAATTGTGGGAAAATAGGATCTGTTCATCATCGACTTGAGTAGAGAGCACCTCAATTTAAGCTATGGTGATAGCCAGTTACAGATATAGTTCAGTGAGCTTCGAGATTACATTGGGAGTTCTCACAAAATGCTGGTTTTGTTCGCATGAAAATCGTGTTTAAAAATATTGATTGCCGCTTTGAAAGGGACTGGGACTTCTAAAATCACACAAAAATAAAAATCACTTTGAAAATACCAAAACAAAAATAAAAAAGAATGTTATGGTGATATAAAACTGAAAGTGGATTATCTCTGGAAAAAGTATTAAAAGCATCTTTATCAAAGTTTCAATTAATTAATAGCAATTAAAACATGGTCTTGTAAGTGAACAAGTTGTCAAAATTGGGGTATATGGCCTTTAGATTATAATACATCAATTAGCCAAAAAAAGATTTTTCAGAAAAGTAGCATGAAAAATGAGGACTACCTTTGTAGTATTACTTTATGAACGCTAACGCTCACAAAACCTATCATGTCACTGCGAATGAAAGATGGTTCTGTCTTACAGTACATTTAGTGAAACTGGGGATAATGACAACCACACAAACAAGCTGAAAAAAGTAAACACGACTAAAAAGATCGACACGGACACTGACGGGTAATTTCAAGCAATTGTATACAGTTGCCGAATTTGTTATGTTATATCAGAAACAAGTTTATTACATAGAAGTTTAGGTTATAGTTTACAAAGGAGTTTTCGTCCGAAGAAATCGATTTGGAATAGATTGACTGATTGCAATAGATATTTGATTTGTGCAGTGACGTAGCAGCAACCGATACAGTTAAAGTCCTGCAGTTGGCGCCGGGGCTGGTGATGTGATCCTGTAGTCGAAGGGAGAGCACAATACATCAAAGCATCCGAGCGCAGCGCCACCATGAGGCTGCCGAAAGGGCGCGAGTGACAGCTGGAGAAGTGCGCTGTGTGAATGTGAAGCGGCCACGACTCGGAGCCAGCGCTGGGGCTGTTAACGGCAGTTGCACAACATTTTCAGAGCGGCGACGACCCATGAAGGGCGCGATGTCCGGTTTTGCTTTCGTCCCAGAGTGGCTGGATCCTGAATTGGTCGGCGAGCAGCGGCACCGCCTGAACTGAGCGAGCATACTTCTAGGGAGACGAGTCGCGGCCAGAAACCTGTAAACACAAGCAAGTGACCCCGTATGCACGGACCATAGCAGCTGTTGTCATGCGCAGTGCTCAAATGGTTCAAATGGCTCTGAGCACTATGGGACTTGGCATCTGAGGTTAGCAGTCCCCTAGAACTTAGAACTACTTAAACCTAACTAACCTAAGGACAGCACACACATCCATGCCCGACATGCGCAGTGCCAACTGTGACGCACAGAGGAGGTGGTGTTACTGCTTGGTGGTGATTCCCGTCGTTAGTGTGTGATCCCCTAGTTGTGCTTAAGAAAACGCTAAGTATGGAAGTACACGAGCACATTTTACGGCATTGTGTGCTGCGTAGAGTAGATTAGTAGTACAGATCGGATGACTGTTTGTGTCTGAGGTATCAACAAAAGATCGCAGTGCCTCACCAAAGTCAGCAATACACAACAGACATAGATCCCACGGGTATTAGCGATGCCTCGCTGCAGTCCGCAAAGAGAGACGCTTCTGAAGACACACCCATTCTGTCAGCATTGCAGCGCCAGCACACAAAGTTTGATACAGAGCTGAGCATGGACTCACTCTGCCCAGTTCGTGGCTTCCGATGAAGTGTCAACATGAAGTGTCAACATCATGTAATTAGAATTCCAGTGCTATTCAAGTCTGAAATGGAACTGTTCTTTTGTAAAAGGTGAACTTGTACTTCAAGACAACAGTTTGCAATTGGTGCATCAAGCAACGCTTTATTGTTCAAAGACAGTTGGAAATATTCGACTTATTCCTGTAGCAATGGACTGTATAGAGTTAAGTAGATCTTTTTCCTCATTCTTGTAATAAAGTGAACTAATGTTTCATATGTTGTAGTTTCGATCAGCCATATCCTAGAGAAATCAAAGAACACACAGTTGTGACCAGACGATTGTAGTTTCTTCAGTCATACCAGTATCAGTATGGCAATGCAGCGTGTTACAATGCAGCACCTGTGAGTGAATGGTTTGTGGACGATAACGTACCTGAAATGGACTGGCCTGCCCAGAGTCCCAACCTGATCCTAATGGAACTTTTTCGAATGAGGTTCACCGTCGACTTAGACCCAGATCACATTGTCCTACGTCACTACCTTGCACAGTGCCTGCACTAGAGGACAAATTGTCTACCAATCTTCCGCAGACGTTGAGACACTTCACTGAAAGTGTTTCCAGCAGAGTTCAAGGCATCATACAGAACCACCGCAATTCCGTTAGGTCAGTGACTATGAAAAATAAAAGTTATGGATTATGTTCACAAGATCACTGTATTTAGTCTTCCCCTGAATCAATACACAACTAAAATCGTCTTAAAAGTGTTTGAAGTATCCATTGTAGTCCTGTTTTGGAATTTCATTTACTACTGCAGTACAGATCGCTTGGATGTCCTCAACTGCATCGTAATTATGTTCTTACATTGGCAGCTTCAATTTGAGGAACAACTAGAAGTCGGCTGGTATCAAATTCAGCGAATGTGGTGGATGATCCAAGACTGTGATCCATTTTCTGGTCACAAACAAGCACACAATCTTCACCCTGTGGGCTGGGTCATTTTGTAGAGAAGCGGCCAGGAACCTCTATCTCTGTATTTGGGTCGAATTCCATGAATTCGCCCCACAAAATATGGAGGACTCAAAAAAAACTTGATGTTGCTTCGTTGCTCCAACGCCCTTTTCCGATAAGCGCTAGACACGTATAATACATTCGCGATTAGGACACCTGTCGCAGCAGATGATGAAACTTCAAGGACTGTAACGTCACAACTCGCCACGAAATGGAATTGCGGTTTGGAATTTGACACAAGCAGTCCCAACGGAACTGGGGCCGCTGTTTAGTGGTGATGGGTGGACACATCTTACATTAAGTCTATTAACAGGTGTCTGGATGCTTTTGATGCAGTTTATGTACGGGGCACCTACTAAAATTCTTTTAATGTCATAAGCCCTATAACAAACATTCCTACCCTCCCTCTTGAATTCGCGCCAGCATTACGCTGACTGCCGACCATCGCCGTGTTTCATGTGTCGCTGTGGGGCGAAGTGCGGCTGAACAACAGAATGAATGAACTAACGTTGCATAAAACGGACGTAGCACGGCGACAGTTCTTAAAATATCAACGGCTGCGACGTAGTTTTTTGCCCGACAGCAGACGCCGGCCCGTCGGCTTTAGTTCGCTGTGGCCGGTGAGGATTTACAGCGGCGGGCCGCATTCCTGAGACGGCCCTCGCCTTCCTTTTTGCAGACAGACGGGTCCTTGGCAATGACGCCCAGCGAGCCCGAGACGAGGTGAGGCGGGCAGAACGGACGCGACAGCCGACCAAGGCCGCGGCCGCACCCCGTATTTATAGCGCCGGGAAGCGAGGAGCCGGGGAGCCGGGTCGCGGAAAACAAACTGCGCCTCTCTGCCGCCCGCACGTGGAGAGGGCAAGACACACTCTTTGCTCAGACGCAGCAAGAGGTGCAGTCTCCACGATAAAGTCCCACAGACTTAAGACACTGACCAAGGAGGTACACACAGAGAGGCTGCGGCACATTATTTACGCTCCTTGCGGTGCAACGCTGGACTATTATGCGCCATATTTTCGTTGGTTGTTTTGAAAGCGAAATGATATGCGTGCAAAATAGTAAGCTAAGCCACTGCCGAATTTCTTTTCGAAATCGTGCATAACGTTTGTGCAGCATGTAGCTGCACGCTAAAAAGCATTGAAACTACGAATATCTCATTTCGAGAGAGTACTGGTTAAAAGTATTATCTTTTATTGTTTTTGTAGATTTGTATTATACAGTGAAGTGACAAAAGCAATGGGATACCTGTAATATAGTGCTGGACCTTCTTTCACTCGGCGTAGTGCAGCAGCTCGATAACCCGCCAGGGTAGCCGAGAGCGCTAACGCGCTGCTTCCTGGACTCGGGTAAGCGCGCCGGCCCCGGATCGAATCCGCCCGGCAGATTACCGACGAGGGCCGATATGCCGCCCAGCCTGGATGTGGTTTCTAGGCGGTTTTCCACATCCCACAAGGTGAATACTGGGCTGGTCACCATGTGTCCGCCTCAGTTACTCGGCTCACAGATATCTGAACACATTCGCACTATTCCATGGATCACACTCGACGCAGACAGTTGGGGTACAGTAATTCCGTCCCGGGGGGGTACAGGGTGGTGGCAGGAAAGGCATTCGGCCACCCCTTAACCATTAACATGCCAAATCCGATTAACGGTGGCTGACCCTGCGTCACTGCAGGACAAGGCTCCAGCGATGGATAGATAGTGCAGCAGCTCCATGTGGCATGGACTCCAAAAGTCGTTGGAAGTCCCCTGCAGAAATATAGAGCCATGCTGCCTCCTCTGCAACCGTCCGTAACTGCGAAAGTGTTGCCAGTGCACGATTTTCTTCACGAACCGTTTTCTTGATAATGTACCATAAATGTTCCATGGGATTCAAACCAGGTGATGTGGGTAGCTAAATCATTCGCTCGAAATGTCGAGAATGTTCTTCAAACTAATCGTGAACAATTGTGGCCCAGTGACACGCTGAATTGTCATCCATAAAAATTCCATCGTTGGATTGGGAACATAAAGCCCATGAATGGCTGCAAATGATCTCCAAGTAGCCGAACATAATCATTTCCCATCAATGATCAGTGTAGTTGGAACTGACGAACCACTCCATTCTATTTAAACACAGCCCACACCATTAAGGAACCACCACCAGCTTGCACAGTGCTTTCTTGACAACTTGGATCTGTGCCACACTTGAATCTTACCATCAGCTCTTACTAACTGAAATCGGGACTCATCTGACCAGACCATGGTTTTTTCAGTTGTCTAGGGTCCAACTGATATGGTCACCAGCCCAGGAAAGGCGTTGCAGGCGACATCGTGCTGTTACCAAAGGCACTCCCCTCGATTGTCTGCTTCCATAGCCCATTTACGCCAGATTTCGCCGCACTGTCCTAACGGATAGGTTCCTCGTACGTCCCACTTTGATTCCTGCGGTTCCTTCACGCAGTGTTGCTTGTCTGTTAGCACTGAACACCGCTGCTCTTGGTCGTTAAGTGAAGACCATCGACCGCTTTGTTTTCTGTGGTGAGAGATAATGACTGAAACTTGGCATTCTCTGCAGACTCTAGACACTGTAGATCTCGGTATACTGAATTCCCTAAAGATTTCCGAAATGAGATGTCCCATGCGTCTAGCTTCAGCTACCATTCCGCGTTCAGAGTCATAAATTTCAACCTTCTACGTCCTGAGAAAAAGTGTTCCTAACAGTCGAAGAGATAGACGGACGGACAACATAGCGATCCTGTACTGGTTCCGTTTTCACCAACTGAAGCACGAAACCCTAAAAAGGAGTCTGCAATAATGTTGGTTAAGAACGACGCGTTCCAAAGTGTCGAGAGTTCATTCACATGACGGCAAAAACCGGAGATATATCGAAAGGCACAATTTGTATTGTGGTTCTGAATGTTATTTTCATGTTGTAATTCACTATCCACTATAATCCGTAAAGTTATTATCAATAGAAAAAGCTAGGCAATGGCTGCCTTACCACCATCTTCCTTTCGCCACTAAATTCAGTACGTTTTTCTTCGTCGTTGTCAACAGAATCCTGCACATGTCGTAAGCGGTGAGGCTTGTACAGCAAACGACTTCTCAGAACTCGCCATACAGTTGCTTGAGGTATTTGTGGTTTTCTCTTTACTTGGACTAAACATAAAACTGTCTTCAGTTCGTCTTACGTCCTCTACTGACATACCTGCACGAACCGTGCTTCTTGGTGCTATGCAGAGACATCCACATTGTTGAGATTGCCCAGACCAGCGTCTTATACTTTCCCCAGTTGGTGGTCCAGTTTGGAACCGAAAACGAAATGCCTTCTGCAATGAAACTGAAGACTTACTTCTTTCGAAGCACGCAGAAAACTTTATGCCCTGTCGTAGCCATCTGACCCTAAGCTTACGTGAACTGTCTCTGCCGTCCTCACGCGGGACTTTGAAGTAACTTTGAAGTAGACAGGGCCGGGAAATCAAACCTCATAAGACACATCGCCAGCATCACATGGAACGCGCTAGTTAACGTGATTTTCAGTTGTAGCGCTCTCCAGCGGCTGTAACTGTATCGCAAAACTCATAGCTCGTTTACGAAAAGAGAAGCACGTAAAATTCCTATGTCAGCTCTATTAAATCACACATTCCCCCACCCCCGCCCTGTCCATATGTTATCCATGTTGTTCTGTCTCTAGTACACATAAACAAAAACTTCAATATCCATGACCAAGTTATAACACGAAAACGGTGTCATTAAGGGACATGAGCTTATATGAATCACACAATCAAACTCACTCCCGAGAAAAGCACTTTTATATGTACTCTTGCCGTTGCCTTAAAATGGTATACGTCCATATAACGCATGTTGTAAGACGAAAATAACTAATTGCCAATTTTATTACAACTAATCGTCTGAATGGCGATGCGTTTTCGAGTGATCTTTAGTGTCTCGTGCTTAGTAACAGCATATATTTATAGGGTGTAAGTTATAATTTAAAACACACCAAATATGGGCTGCCGCTGAAAACAGCAAATATAATATGACGTCTCGCAAGATCCTCTTGTGACGTAGAGGGTGTTCTTGCCTCTTATTCGTTCGATCTTGCACGTTGCCGAAACATCGCAGAACTTACTTTGTCTTTCACGCGAGGGATGTCTCCTGAAATGTGAAATACAGGAAAGTATCACAAAGATCATGTAGCTCCATGTCAACATTAGCTAACTCGTCCCATGTGAGGACAGATAGAATGGTTTGTAGGTTATTCATATCCAGTTTATTTTTGTTGACATAAACAATTAAGACACAAATATATTAACAACAATATAAAAAACAATTATTATAAACTCCGCGCTGTGAAAAGTGACAACAGACACTCGTCACAGAGCTATCGGAAACCACAGTTGCCATTTACGATGGCTGAAACACTGTGTCCATGCCAGAGATATAGAATATCATAAGGGAGGCAACACTGCCAACTGACTGGAGACACATCAAAATATTTTGAATGTTTCTCCAGTCAGTTGGCAGTTGATGGAGTGCTGACATCACAGTTATAGAATCTGCGTAAAGCAGTTATGTTGGCCTGTGATGCAGCGTATGTATGGCTCGTGATAACCCCTTCAGCATCACCGAAGGCCGGAAACTGGTAGCTGCAAAATAAATGATATCATAAGGACGGCCGTAGGCGTTTCATTTTCTTACATTAGAAAGCTCGAGTCCCACTCAGGCACACAGTTTACAGTTTTAATCTGTGTGTTTCTCCATGTTAACCAAAACAGTTAAGGGACCTACTGTCACGTTCACCGTTCATAAGAGGGTTCAATGACGGTTGTGTGGAGGGAGTCAGCAGAATACCTGTTAACACACCTACTGTATGATGGTAACACAAACGCAGACTTCGAAGGGAAGAGGATAATGAACACGACAATCGGATATTGGTGTTACCTTTTGCTGTCACAACTTCTTAGCTTATGCAGAAGCATTGGGACCTATGGATCAGGAAAGGGTGCAAACGGATGACTGTGTGAAAGACACTTTACATAAAACAGTTCTGTTTTAAAAATTTCACAGCTTATAAAAGTACAATTGTGTGTTCCATAGAATAATTGCCTTTCATCACCAAACGTCTCGTAAGAACAAATTATCATGCTGAAAAATGATAGTTATTCAAACAAGCAGTAGCTCAAAATTATTAAACTGATCTTAAAACAAATATTGATCCAACAGCAAAAAAGTTGACCGAATTAAAAATCAACTGAATACAATAAACAGTTATTCAATAGAACATCAAGTAAGCTGTGTGAACTGAAATTACATTATAAACGGCAGAATATTCACAAGTCCCAATCTTTGGGTAACGCAATTCTACACTTGATAATTCTACTATTATTTCAATTTTAACAGAAAATTACACCGTAAACGTAATTAATGGTACCACCCAATAGATTTTAACACGTCAGTATATTACACCGGTTGAACTCAGAACACCAAACAGCAATGACCATAATGGTGCATTGAGCCAATTCTGCCTACTTCATCTGGCAATCAGATTAACATAAAAAATAATTATTATCAACTAAAATCACCAGAAATAATTCCTTCTTTTTTGCAATGCTCGTTCAATTTCCAGGTGTGGTTCGATACTTGCAGACACTCGTTTGATGAGTTTCAAAGTCCTTCATGCAGTATGCAAAATATCTCACACTTCACCCGAAAACAACGCAATATTAGAAAAGGCACAACAATATTTCACTATTGTATGCACCAAGTGCAAGCTTTTCATGAGTCAGCAAAATCAAGCAAGTACATTGTATATGTTTCTAATACAATATCAGAAATGGCTACCGCTGAATAAATAGAAAAAGTGAATGCCACAGTAATAACGGTAAGCGTAACGGCACATACGTAAATAGTAATTAATGCAGCATAGATCTTTACTCAGATTAGTAACACACGCTGGACTAGAGCACAAGCCAAAGAATGCGTCTGCATTCCAACTGCACATCAAAATCTCACGTGGGGCACCAAATCTAGTAACTGCTTCACGAACAGTTAAAGTACTTGACAGCAAAAGCAATAGCCTGACACAGTTATCATTACACAGTATCTGAAAACACTGAGACTCCAACAGCGTTAAGGTAGATAATTTCTACATCTCTTATTCGTTCAGAAACTTCAATGGCCAGTACGGTACAAGCTCAAAGCTGGTACTCTGAGATAGCGCAGATAATACACTAAAGAGCCACAGAAACTGGCACACCTACCCAATATCGTGTAGGACACCCGCGAACACGCAGAAGTGGCGCTACACGAAGTGACATGGACTCTACTGAAGTCTGAAGTAGTGTTGGAGGGAACTGACACCATTAATGCTGCAGCGCTGTCTATAAATCTCTGTAGCAATTCTGGGCGTGTGGGGTGTAGCATTGTCCTGCTGGAATTGCCCAAGTCCGTCAGGAGTGCACAATGGACATGAATGGATGCAGGTGCTCAGACAGGATGCTTATGTTCGTGCCACCTGTCAGAGTCGTATCTAGAGGCATCAGGGGTCACATATCAGTCCAACTGCACACGCTCCACTCCATTGCAGAGCCTCCACCACCTTTAACAGTCTTCTGCTGACATGCAGGGTCAATGGGTTCATGAGGTTGTCTGCATACCCGTACACGTCCATCCGCTCGATACAATTTGAAACGACACTCGTCTGATCAGACAATATGTTTCCAGTCATCAACAGTCCAGCGTCGGTGTTGACGGGCTCAGACGAGGCGTAAACTTTGTGTTGTGCAGTCATCAAGGGTACACGAGTGGGCCTTCGGCTCCGAAAGCTCATATCGATGATGGTAAATGGCTCGCACGCTGACCCTTGTTGATGGCCCAACATTGAAATCTGCAGTAATTTACGGAAGGGTTGCACTTCTGTCACGTTGAACGATTCTCTACAGTCGCCATTAGTCCCGTTCTTGCAGGATCTTTTTCCGGCCGCAGTGATGTCGGAGGTTTGATGTTTTACGGTATATCTACATCTACGTTATTACTATGCTATTCACAATAAAGTGCCTGGCAGAGGCTTCAATGAAACACCTTCATGCTGTCTCTCTACCGATGCATTCTCGAACGGCATGCGGAAAAAAATGAGCACTTAAATTTTTCTGTGCGAGCCCTGATTTCTTTTATTTTATGGTGATGACAATTTCTCCCTACGTAGTTGCGTGCCAACAGAATGTTTTCGCAATAGGAGGAGAAAACTGGTGATCGACATTTCATGAGAAGATCTTGTTGCAACGAAAAACGCCTTTGTTTTAATGATTGCCAGTCCAATTCACGTATCATGTCTGTGGCGCTGTATCCCCTATTTCGCGATAATACAAAACGAGGTGTCATTCTTTGAACTTTTTCGATGTCATCCGTCAGTCTCGCCTGATGCGGATCCCACACTGCACAACAGTACTCCAGAATAGGGTGGACAAGCGTGGTGTGAGCAGTCTCTTTAATAGACCCATTGCACCTTTTAAGTGTTCTGCCAGTGAATCGCAGTCTTTGGTTTGCCTTACCCACAACACTATCTATGTGATCGTTCCAATTTAGGTTATTTGAAATTGTAATACTTAAGTATTTAGTTGAATTTACAGCCTTCAGGTTTGTGTGACTTACCGCGTAATCGAAATTTAGCGGATTTCTTTTAGTACTCGTGTGAATAACTTCCCACTTTTCTTTATTCAGGGGCATTTGCCACTTCACGCACCATACAGATATCGTATCTAAATCATTTCGCAATTCGATTTGGTCATCTGATCACTTTACAAGATAGTAAATGACAGCACCATCTGCAAACAATCTAGGAGGGCTACTCAGACTGTCTCGTATGTCGTTAATGTAGATCAGGAACAATAGACGGTCCATAACACTTCCTTGGGGAACGCCGGATATTACTGCTGTTTTGCTCGATGATATTTTCGTCTATTACTACGAACTGTGACCTATCTGACAGGAAATCACGAATCCAGTCGCACAACTGAGGCGATATTCCCATAGGCACGAAGTTCGGTTAGAAGACGCTTGTGAGGAACTGTGTCGAAAGCCTTCTGGAAATCTAAAAATATGGAATCAATTTGGCATCCCCTGTCGATAGCACTCATTACTTCATGAGTATAAAGAGCCAGTTGCGTTTCAAAAGAACGATATTTTCTGAATCCGTGGTGACTATGTGTCAATAAATAGTATTCTTCGAGGTAATTCATAATGTTCGAAAACAGTGTATGTTCCAAAACCCTACTGCAAATCGACGTTAGTGGTATGGGCCTGTAATTCAGCGGATTACTCCTACTTCCCTTTTTGGGTATTGGTGTGGCTTGAGCAACTTTCCAGCCTTTAGGTACGGATCTTTCTGTGAGCGAGCGGTTGTATGTAGTTGCTAAATATGGAGCTATTGTATCAGCATACTCTGAAAGGAGCCTGACTGGCATACAATCTGGACCGGAGGCCTTGCCTCTATTAAGTATTTTAAGTTGCTTTGCTACATGGAGGATATCTGTTTCTATGTTTCTCATCTTGGCAGTTGTTCTTGATTGGAATTCAGGAATATTTACTTCGTCTTGTTTGGTGAAGATGTTTCGGAAAACCATGTTTAATAACTCTGCTTTAGTGGCACTGCCATCAGTGACTTCACCGTTGTTATCGGGCAGTGAAGGTATTGATAGCGGCTTGCCACTGGTGTGCTCTATGTGTGACCAGAATCTCTTTGGGTTTTATGCCAGATTCCGAGATAGAGTTTCGTTGTGGAAGTTATTAAAATCATCTAGCATTGAAGTATGCGCTATATTTCGAACTTCTGTAAAACTTTGTCAATCTTGGGGATTTTGCGTTCTTTTAAATTTGGCATGCTCTTTTCGTTGCTTCTGCAACAGCGATCTGACCCATTTTGTGTACTATGGGGGATCAGTACCATTAGTTATTAATTTATGTAGTATATATCTCTCAATTGCCGTCGGTGCTATCTGTCTGAAATCGTTCCACATCTTTTCTACGCTTACATGATCAGAAAGGAAGAAGAGGAGACTGTCTCTTAAAAAGGCGTTAAGGGCATTTTTATCAGCTTTTTTTTTTTTTTAAATATATGAGTTTTGCGTGTCTTTTTGATGGTTAAGTGTCCTCCGGTATTCAGCCTAGCAACAATGCCTTGTGGTCTCTACTCCCTATAACCGTCATGATGCTCCCTATTTATCCAGGACTATTTGTTGCTAAGAGGTCAAGTATGCTTTCGCAACAATTTACGCTTCGAGTGGGCTCAAGTACTAATTGTTCAAAATAGTTTTCTGAGAAAGCATTCAGTACAATTTCGGATGACGACTTATGCCTGTCGCCAGTTTAAAATGATTTGAAATGAAACTCAAGTTTTCTTTGAACTGTTCATCAACTATATCTTCTGAGTCGGGGGTCAGTAAAACGATCCAATTAATAGTTTAGTCCAATTATCAAGTATAACCTGTACCCATAGTATTTCGCAGGAACTATCTACTTCAATTTCGCTAGAAGGTAAACTACTTCTGACAGCAATAAATACTCCTCCACCAACTGTATTTAATCTATCCTTTCTGAACACTGTTAGGTCGTTTGAAAAAATTTCGGCTGAACTTATTTCCGGCTTTAGCCAGCTTTCCGTACCTATAACTAACTGAACTTGAGTGCTTTCTGTTAGGGCTTGGAGCTCTGGTTCCTTACCAATACAGCTACACTCGTGAAACGGTCGTACGGGGAAATCCCCACTTCATCACGATCTCTGTCGTGCACCGACTATAATACCACGTTCAATCTTACTTAAATATTGATAACCTGCCATTGTAACAGCAGTAACCAATGTAACAACTGCGCCAGACGTTGTCTTATACAGGCATTGCAGTATTCTGCCTGTTTACATATTTCTGTATTTGGTTCAAATGGTTCAAATGGCTCTGAGCACTATGGGACTCAACTGCTGAGGTCATTAGTCCCCTAGAACTTAGAACTAGTTAAACCTAACTAACCTAAGGACATCACAAACATCCATGCCCGAGGCAGGATTCGAACCTGCGACCGTAGCGGTCTTGCGGTTCCAGACTGTAGCGCCTTTAACCGCACGGCCACTTCGGCCGGCTTCTGTATTTGCTACGCACGCCTATACTGATGTCTTTGGTGCTTCAATGTAGATCCACTGTTGATACTTCACTTGACACTATTACTAAACGAGGCATTGCGAAGAGGTGGGACCCCGGCAGTTTGGAAAACAGCTCGGGAAGTAGTGATTAAGCGATGACTGGACAATGACTCGGAGTCGCTGAAAAGCTAAGTCTGTACATGACGTGGTTAATAGAGCTCTTCAGATTGTAGAAAATTCGAGCCCGAAATATACAACTGTGCTCACGATTATCACCGCAAGGTGCATTCGACTACTGTTTGTGACTTGCAACGTCCGCACGCCTCCAAGCTTCCAGATCCCTAAGCGTTTGTACAAGACTTTTGTTGATTATTGGAGTTGACGTACCGACCACAGGCTCTCACGGCAGATCAAGAATGTGGCAAAGATTAGGAACTGCTGTCCCAACGGATCTATTGTTTGGAATCTTAATATAGATCACTCGTTACATCTCTTAGACGGGACAGATATTGTTGAAGGAGAAATGGCGTACAGTGGTTGCGTCCTAGTAGCTGTCTCTGCGAAATTCAGGGCGAGGCATGAGTAACACAGCAATCGATGAGAGGATTCCATTAATTATGTCAATTTTTCCTCTTCTCCTGTTTCCACGAAGAGAAGAGCTACAGATAATTGGATTGTAATTTGTAAGCAATGTAACAAGATGACAAATTTACGAACTACAGTGAATTGCACATCGTTTGTCAAAAAAGCAACTCCTTAACTTTCAATCCTTGCTATGTAGTACTCTCTCCCAGTATCAAAATAACGTCAGTAGATCCAAAGAGAAAGTACAAGAAGAATAAGTGAAGAATGAAGTGTTATCTCCACAGTGGACAAAGACTAAAATGTAAGTACACTAACAGACTTTAATGATATAATTTTAAAAAATTTAAAAAGACGTAGTGGCCACCCACCAGGGCATGCATGGACTTGAAGACTGGCGAGGTACGCGGTACGCACGTACCACGGGGGAGGTGGGGAGGGGTAATATAAAATAGTGTAGTAACGACAGGTCAAGATGTAGCTATAATTGTAGGCTTCAAACCTTGAGCTCTTCTAAGGTGGCCAATAACAGCTTAAGTAACTTAGCTTCACTCTTCTTGATGGTATTCCTATAGCTTATCACAAACAAACGTCTCAGTTGGACAGAAAATACTGTCACCACATCCAGGAGGACAGCTGCTTGCCTCTGTGCCCTCCAGGAGATTCTGAACATGTTTCCACAGGTTTTACAACTACTCGTTCTATCAGAATTTTACTATTGCGATACCATCCATCACAGCACAAATACCGAGAACTCTAAACGGTTAGAACATCAGCAACATAGGTCTATTTGAGTATGTGAGTGCATCATACGCCCAGTTAAATTACTTGATACCAGGGAAGTCACGTGATTAGTATGCGCTGTGTCTACTTTATCGACTATCTATGGGCATTCACCCCAGTAAAAAGTTAGAATTATATATTAATACCTTCAGCTGCTGACGGACGTTGATACATATCAACGGGGACAGGTGAAAACGTGTGCCCCGACCGAGCTCGAACCCGAGATCTCCTGGTTACATGGCAGAAGCTCTATCCATCTGAGCCTCCCAGGGCACAGAGGATAGTGCGACTGCAGGGACTATCTCACGCACGCTCCCCGCGAGACCCACATTCTCACCCTATATGTCCACGCACTACATTCGTAGTGTTTCGGACATGTCCGAAAGAACAGGCACCATATCCATATAAGTATACCAGTAATAAGTGTCCCCCTCCCTCCACAGAGTCTGGAGTACTGGATTACATAACTTTTATTACCGTGAGATCCAAAACGGACTAACTATGTAAGATATCAATTTTATAGCCAATTACAAAAAATGACCCTTGCCCACAGACAGAAAAAACAATAGATACAACTCTTGTAATTAACTGTAAGACACTAAAATAACTCTCAGACTCAATTAAGATCATCAACATAGCAAGTACTACTACCACCATCACCGTCCAACTACTACTTACAGTCACAAGTTTTTGAGACCTTTTGTCATTTCAGTTGAAAGTGGCGCTGTGCGTGTGCAGTGGAACTGATCGGTCAGCCGAGAATTCCCACTTAAAAGAAAAGTTATTTTGTATTATCCTCATGAAGAGTTCCCACATTTCCATGATGAGGTTGCAAACATGATACAGTATTTCGATCAGCATAAGTGTGTGAAAGGCTTTTTTCGATTATGAAATGAAGTAAGTCACTATTATGTGGCAGCCTGTGTGGCTGAAATCTGCGAAATTTTCTCCATCTGTACGTATGCCAATAACCTGTACCACATAAAAATTTTATTACGTCTTCACCAAAAAGAATAAAGAAATAACACTGAAAATTTGTTTTGTTTGTGATCTGTGTTGATGAGGTTCAAATGGTTCAAATGGCTCTGAGCACTATGGGACTTAACATCTGAGGTCATCAGTCCCCTAGAACTTAGAACTACTTAAATCTAACTAACCTAAGGACATCACACACATCCATGCCCGAGGCAGGATTTGGACCTGCGACCGTAGCGGTCGAGCGGTTCCAAACTGAAGCGCCTAGAACCGCTCGGCCACACAGGTCGGCCTGTTGTTGAGGAAGATGAAATATGAAACCATGCCGCATGTAAGCTGTTAAAGTGTTCCTTGCGCCACTGTAGTGCCATCTAAACGTGTTGTGTCAGCAGCTTCCCGCTCTTTCCCCTCTTTCCACAGACAGCGTGGTGTGATAGTGAGGGAAGTGTGCAGGCAGGTGACACAGCCCTGCACTTGTACAAGAACACTGCACGCATGGAGAGACCTTGGCCGTCCCTCTTATAGAGGTGTTTCGCACTTGGCTCTACAGCCACTTTTCGTTCCTAGCCATACGGCATCCGACCACACTGCCACCCATCCCCCTGTCCACGTCCACCCCGGCAGCACTCGCGGCCGTTACGTGCTCATGTGGCCCGCTCTCTCCTTTCTCCAGTGCAACAAGCAACCAAAAATGGCCATAGAACGTACAAACATGCCATTCAACACATACAATTGGATGTAATTTATCACATGATTACTGTAGCGTATGTAAATTAAAATTCATGCAATACTTGGTTATATGTAAGAGAGGGACTGATGTCCATAATATTTCCAGGTTAAATAAATGAATAAAGATCAATTTAAAAACCATATATCCTTCTAATGCAGAACGATTATTAAAATGATGCTCAGTATGTTAATGTGAACGTCGGCCTCAACTGTCAGCTAGTCACAAACTAATCACAACAGTTAATATTTTATGGAATCTCCCTCTTGGAAGAAGTGCATCAAATACCACCCTCTTACTAAGTAAATGCACTGCAGTTCTACAGGAAACGGGAGATTTGCTGGAAGGCCGGTTACAACTAAGAAATTTGTCGAGACAGATGTGTCGTCCACGGAAGAAACTTCTCAGGACTGCAAGAACTTGGTTTCCCTATGACCGTGGTTCGCTGTCCAACAGTTTTACTGTATTGATCACAAATCGGCCAAGTGAAGTGTGTGCCCAGAATCAAAACGGTGGTATAAATATTACACTTACTGCCACGTTTGTGGTTTGCATTTAATACGCGAATGGCTTAATCTCTTTTTCGCCAACTAACAACACAGTACAGTGCTGCTCTGTTCGTTTCCTTACTGAATTCACTTCTTTATTCGCACTTCATACAGCGTGCTACCGTCTGTGTGTACGAAAGAGAGACAGCCAAAGTGTTTTTGTTTTGTTTTCCGGGCGAGCGAAACCAGCGGCTGCGAGACGAGACCAAAGGACTGCTGTACAATTACCAGTTCGAAGCTTTGGCTTTGCTTTGACACTTTAGGCTGTGCGTAAATTTACTTCTGCATGCGCCATGCTATGTGCAAACCATCCTGTTATGCTAATTAGCGTCTCGCTGGAATTCTACGTGTGTGTTATACACATACTGCAAATGGAACATTAGCTTTGATCTCATGTCTTCCTCTTTACTGTCCCTACAGCTTTGCCGCATTGTAACAGCTGCTGTTTTATCAGTGGAGATAATGTAATTGCATTTGCGACGGGATTCAAAGCTTCAGCCATGAGATGATATTTTTCCTGTAGGTACGATCTTTATTTCGCCCTTGGATAATACGAAGATAAAATGAGATCAGAGCTCGATTTAAATTCAGAAACTGAAGGGAAGTTTTCTAGTGAAACACAAGTCATGTCTGGAATGCTGCAAGGCATCGTTACAGGCCCTCTCATGTTCTTAATCTAAAGAAACAATTTACGACGCATCCTACTCTCTAGTTGATTACGTCGTTTAGTATAAAATAAAGTTATCAGAAGATAGAAACGAATTATAAAATTAGTTACTGAAGATATCTGTATGGTGCGAAAATCGACAATTGATCCTAAACGACAAAGAGTATGAGATCTTCCACAAGAGTAGGTGAGAGTAGTGTACCTACACGATAGTGTGCCTAGCAACACACGGTTTTTGGTCGTTAGTTTAGATTACTGACTGACTTCGGAATCACACGAGTGAATGCTCACTAGAGACAATTATAAATAATTTCTGTCTGCAATTGTCTACAGTTTTTCTTGTTGTCAGAAATGAGGTTGTGTTTTGGGCAGCATTTGTAAACATTTAAGTGCTTTATAGTATGTTCAGGCTATTTGGAATATATTGTTAATTCGTCGGTTACAGATTTGAAAGCCAAGGATAATTCTTCGTCGGTTGTACCATTTTGTACCTCGTACAAGAAGTACAAGGAGGTCTTTTGCCGTAGAAGGCGTGAGATTTGCAAACTATCTGAATTTGATTAATATCTCAACGATTTTAGCTGTTTTGAAAATGAAAGGTTGCGTTAGTTTCCCATAGCTTCAGTTTCAAAGTATATTTAACCTATAACTGGTTTTTGATAATAGGTCTGCTTAATTTAATTTCACTTGATTATTGTTTGTGTGGTAGAGCAAAAATGTAGATAGATGGTTAAATACAGCACTGACAACAACATCTCGATTGCAACGCTTTTAAATATCAATAGAAAGTTTATTTCTAGGTACATGACTATAATGTATCTTGTAACATGTTTTCACATTTGGAAAAACCTTAATTTTCTGGAGTAATATTTCTAATTTCATAAAAAAGAAAAAAACTAAACAAACAAATCACATAAGATGAATGCCATCGTTTAAAAATAGAACAAGGAAACATATTAAACTTCTGTTACAGGGCTGGTACAACACCATACCCAACTAGTAAAATTCTATTAGATTTCGCTTACGCGACAAATCACACAAATTTAAACGTTGTTGATTCATCTTAATATTTAGGGATTGTTCAATTGGAACCAGCACATAGAAAACGTTAGGGGAAAGCGAATCAAACACTGTTTTATTCACAGAATACTTAGATGATGCAAGACAGGCGGCCTTCACTTCGGCTGTTCGTCCTTTTCTGGAGAATTGTCGCACGTTACGGGATCCTTACCAGATAGCTTTGAAAGGACGACGTCGAAAAGGTCAGAGAAGGACATCTCATTTTGTATTATGACGAAGGAGGGGAGAGAGTGTCACGGATATGATCAGCGAGTTGTGACAGCAGTTACTATAAAAAAGAACATTTTTCGTTGCAATGAATACGGGACGCTTATCAGATACGTTTGACGGGCGACGTAGAAAAGTTCGAAGAAGAGCAGCTCACTTTGTATTATCACAAAATAGGGGAGAGAGTGTCACGGCTATGACATGCGAGATATGACGGCAGTCACTAAGAAAAAAATTTTTTTTCGTGGCAATGGGATATTTTCGCGAAATTTCCATCGCCAGATTTCTTCTCCTACTTTCAAAATATTTGTTGATCCACCTGCACAGCGAGAAATGAACATCGTGATAAAGTAAGATAAATCGGAGTTCGACTGGAAAGATTGAGGTGTTCCTCTTTACCACTTGTTATTCAAGAGTGAAACAGTAGAGGAATAGTTTGAAAGTGGTTCTGTACAACGTTTGCCGATAATTTAAAGGTGAATTGCAGAATAATCACATAAGATGTAGATGTAGAAAACTGGACGCTGAAACAGCTTCCGGTACACCTAAAGAAGTGTACAGAACTTTCCTGCTCGTGTAAGGGCTGACTAGAAAATAAAGTGGACAGTTTAGAAGGCCACAACACAGTTAATCAAGTTTTACTTCACGAGTGTCTCATGCAAGGCTTGTTCGTGTACGCATTGATTTTCAACTCCGTAAAAAATGATTTCAAGTCATCACTGCAAAAAAGTGAAATTTAGAATGGTTCTAAGACTGGCAGTAAATGATGCATAATATTCCAAGAAATATTATTCGCCGAAGTAATGGATAATGTATTGACATTTCTTTCTAAAAAAATTATTCGGAATGACCTTGAGGTCCAATCAGCGGTAGCTCTCTGCTTCTACATTTACATTTACATTCTCATGACCACCGTTGCTAGCATTCATGTACAGCGCCAAATCCACATACATGCCGCTTCTCGTAGCCCTATTACACGACCTCATTCCAATTCAATGAGGTGTTGATAATAGCATCTTTATTTCCTTAAAGGCTTGACTAACATTAGCTCATCCCATCCAATCTCAAAGCTAACTAACGCTCAGCGTGTATTCAAAGCAAACCTAAGTTGCAATCTCAAGGTAGCGCTAGAAGCGCCTCTCTTATGAGACTGGCTCGAAATCTGAATAGACATCATCTTCCAGTCGTAAAAACACCCCTAACAACTTTCATTTATGTCGGCCAACTCCTTCTTGATGTTGAGATTTTTTCCGTCAATGTGTTTCCTTTCCAAGCCGTTTTTTAATATACTAAAACAGAAAAAACTGCATGGGGGCAAATAGGGATAATACGGTGGATATGGAAGTACATCATAGTCTGGTTTCAGCACATTTTGCCATTGCAATAGTTGATATGTGCGCAGGTGCATTGTATTAGTGCAAGAGCATCTTTTTTGTCCTCTAATTACTTCACTACGCAAATAGTCCAGCGATGTTGTACGATAAGAACCAGTTACTGCTTTAATCTTTTAAACATAGTAAAAAACATACACATGATCGCATCAATTATGATACAATGAATTTTGGCGCCGACGACATTGTTTGTGCCTTTTTCGATCAAGCTTAGCCAATTTTTGCTGTAGGCTTTTGTCCAGGTAGTACTGACGGAATTGCTCCTCTTACACTGTCGCATAAAAATACCAGAATATCTTCGTATTATGTCATATATTTTTAAAACATGGTTCTTAAACGTCTTTCCTCGAACATTTTTGGCCATAAATAGGCTGCATGGACTTGGCTTGCAGAATAATCACATAAGATGTAGATGTAGAAAACTGGACGCTGAAATAGCTTCCGGTACACCTAAAGAAGTGTACAGAACTTTCCTGCTCGTGTAAGGGCTGACTAGAAAATAAAGTGGACAGTTTAGAAGGCCACAATACGCTTTGTCATTTTGGTTTCCCGCTCCACACAAGGTGATCCCCAGAGGCGTTGACACACTATGGAGGAGAGGAGCGACCAACTCCGCTTTAACACATTTCCCACAAGTGGCTTCTCCTTTACAGTCAAGACCAGTGTGCCCAAAGTGCTGGCATTTAAAATACCCTATTGGATTTAGAAAACCTGGCTTGACATGCTCTGGTAGTTTGGTACTGTTAAAAGTAGGGATAAAAGAGTCTGATTTTACAAGATAGCCATCCACCCATTTAATAACGTTTGTACGTCGACAATACCTTGCCGGGGCCATTCGGCTTTCAGTTCTTCTCAGGGAGTGTCAAGTAGAACACTGGAAGTCACAACACCTTTGCTGTAGTTCAAGATGTTGTACAATTTCCATCGCATACTCCCTGGGGCATTGAGCTTTCTGAAGGTTCTTGACTTGTTGTGAGCTAGAGTCCCATTGCGCCAGCGCTTAAGAAAGGTGCCAGCAATGCCTTGTAAGCCTTTCTGTATGTAAAATGGCGAAACTTTCTCAAAACTACCCTCTCTTCTTTCAACTATAAGAAAAATATTCTGCAAAACAGCATGCATTATGTTCCTAGTGAGTGAATCAGGACGACCAGTTACATGAGCCCTCTTGCTAGAACGGGTGATGGTACCATTCAGCTGTCCATCCTTCCCGCTAGGACGCAGCAAATTTCGGAGGATCCAAGTCGGTCCCACGGGCGCTAGAGAAATAGGGGTCCACTGAGGCAGAGCGTCGCGTTCCTGAGCAAGCCCTATTCAACTGAGGTGCAGCAGGTTCCCCAGGTGTTGCTCGTTAATGACTGTTCCACCTCAACAGCTATGCATCCCATCAGCGCGCAGCACATCTTGAAACTGAGGAGGGTGTTACAAAGGGTGGTCCATTGATCGTGACCCGGCCAATTGTCTCACGAAATAAGCGTCAAACGAAAAACCTACAAAGAACGAAACTTGCATAGCTTGAAGGGGGAAACCAGATGGCGCTATGGCTGGCCCGCTAGATGGCGCTGCCATAGGTCAAACGGATATCAACTGCGCTTTTTTAAATAGGGACCCCCCATTTTTCATTAAATATTCGTGTAGTACGTAAAGAAATATGCATTTGGCAATACGTGTAACGACATTCCTCTCAACAGCGAGTAGTTCGCCTTCCGTAATGTTCGCACATGCATTGAAAATGCCCTGACGCATGTTGTCAGGCGTTGTCGGTGGATCACGGTAGCAAATATCCCTCAACTTTCCCCACAGGAAGAAATCCTGGGACGTCAGATCCGGTGAACGTGCGGGCCATGGTATGGTGCTTCGACGACCAATCCACCTGTCGTGAAATATGCTATTCAATACCGCTTCAACCGCACAAGAGCTATGTGCCGGACATCCATCATGTTGGAAGTACATCGCCATTCTGTCATGTAGTGAAACATCTTGTAGTAACATTGGTAGAACATTACGTAGGAAAGCAGCATACATTGCACCATTTAGATTGCCATCGATAAAATGGAGGCCAATTATCCTTACTCCCATAATGCTGCACCATACATTAGCCCGCCAAGGTCGCTCATGTTCCACTTGTCGCAGCCGTCGTGGATTTTCCGTTGCCCAATAGTGCGTATTATTCCGATTTACGTTACCGCTATTGGTGAATGACGCTTTGTCGCTAAATAGATCGCGTGCAAAAAATCTGTCTTCGTCCCGTAATGACTCTTGTGCCCAGTGGCAGAACTGTACACGACGTTCAAAGTCGTCGCCATGCAATTCCTGGTGCATAGAAATATGGTACTGGTGCAATCGATGTTGATGAAGCATTCTCAACACCGACGTTTTTGAGATACTCGATTCTCGCGCAATTTTTCTGCTACTGATGTGCGGATTAGCCGCGACAGCATCTAAAACATCTACTTGGGCATCATCATTTGTTGCAGGTCGTGGCTGACGTTTCACATGTGGCTGAAGACTTCCGGTTTCCTTAAATAACGTAACTATCCGGCGAACAATCCGAACACTTGGATGATGTCGTCCAGGATACCGAGCAGCATACATAGTCAAGGGACATGAAAGGGAAGCAGTGGATGGGAAGGGTCGAAGACGAAGACCATTGGCGAGGAAATCGCTAAGTTCGTCCCAATAATAACAACAATTATTCGCAAGAAAGTAATGACCAAAATGAACGACCTGAGAACGATAGATTTCGAGTAAACACGATTCAAAGAGGTCGCGCGAGAGGAAGGGGAAACTATACGACGCGCTGCAGGGGATATATGGCGTGGAATTTCGAAAATAGACACGAAGTGGAAAACTGAAAACCGCGTGTGTTACGGACCGGATTCACGCGGAAACTGGTTTTGGGCCCACAGTAAAGATGTCAAATAATAAATTCGAGAAGGAAGGATGTAAAATACGGGGCAGGAAGGTTAAGGACGCGCCTATGGGAGGTGTGCGCGGAGTGATACATAGTGGCGAGCCTAGTGCGAAGTCATGAGATCACTTGTGGTCGGGGCAGCGCTTGCCAGAGTTCCGTACACTGTACTCATCAACACACACAAATGGCCGAGGTCAGAACAAGATAGCTGCCGTAGAGAGAAACAGAAGAGGCGGGATCGGACACTTCCGTTGGCCGGTTTCAGTAATAGACGAAGGTGAAACTGAAAATAAAGTTAATATGTCGTATGATAAGGATAACTTAGTATCAGAATCGTGCGAAAAAGCATTATTAAAGAATGAAAGAGAGCCAGAAAATGCGAGTGAAAAGGAGAATATTTGTACTGTTACTGATGTATATGAGGTAAAAGACGTAGATGTGGGGAGGTTATGATAAATAAAGAGGAAAGGAAGGTGGAATATGTCACGCAAAAGACTTGTGCACAATTAATAATAGATGAAAGTGATGTAAAGGAGGACGTTAATAAAAATGACATTATAAGCAGTGCACATGATGTTATTGTTGATGGAAAGGTGGTTTATGATTCTAATGCAGAAGGGTCTAGTACGAATTTCGCACGATTTCCTGAGAATGATAGCAAAGGGGAAAATGAAATGAAGGTTATCGAAGTATATGACCATTATACTAAATATGAAGTTAAGGCTGAAATCGTTCAAATTAATACAACGGAAGTACCTGAGTGTCCAAACGATGTGCATTTTGTAGAAAATAATTAAAAAAACAAAGTAGCTGAAACATCTAGAGATAATCTGCCTCACTGTTTAAAAGTTGCTTTCCTGCTCGAATCTGATAACGAAATAGAGCCTAGTGATAGCTCAGATGAACGAAAGTCTACAGATTCAGATGCAGATGAGTTTTCGGAGGTAGACAAACATAATTATACCTTTACAGAAAGAGGCTACGAAAAAGTTAATGACATCTTTTCGAAACAAAATCCGGAATGCATAACCGAAGCAAAACCCAGATGACACTATATTAGGGCAAGCTTTGCCTAACGTAATGAAAGAAATAGATTTACAGAAACCTACATAACATCCAGATATACATATAGTAGAACGTGAACTGTTGAAAATCTGTAAAGATGTAGAGGTCAACAAACCCAAAGAGCCACCTGATATGCAACATAAATCAGTAGGTAATATTTCTTGGAAAGATATTATGGTTGAACAGGATCTGTTATGGGAAGAACAGGAGGAAAAGGAACACAGAATTGTTAAACAAACCATAATACCTGTAAATGTTTATAACATTGAGCTGCAAGTGCTTTTAGACACAGGATCCCAAATTAGTGCCATATCAGAAACATTCTTTGATCTCACTTTATGTAAACCAGGGCTAGTAATAATGCCTGTGAGTGGAGTAAAAATTATACGAGCTATGGGTAAGTTCAGTAGGCCCATTCAAAAACAAATATTGATGGACTTTGAAATAGAAAGTCAAAAATTTGGACATGATCTTCTAGTAATTCCTGAACTAAGTGCTGAAATGATTCTAGGTATTGATTGGCTAGACAAGGAAAAAGTAATTTTAGATTGCGGCAGTGGAACTGTTAAAATTAATAGGGAGAATAATACAATAGAAATTAAATTTGAAAGTGACAACCAGGTCCATAATGTTAATGTAGAAACCATATTGTTAAAAATAGAATCTGAAAATGATGGTTAATCCCAACTATATGAAAAATACCATGTGAAAGATTTATTGCAGGATGAACAAAAAACTGACAATTCTAGGGAGATTGTTGGTGTTATCCAAGAGATCTCATATGAACAGAAAGAGAATTTATTTAATATATTGAATAATAATAAGGAAGTGTTCTCTGGTAAACCAGGTGCTGTAAATAACTTTGAATACCATATGCATGTCCTGGAACATGAACCATTCTTTGTCAGACCATACCCAATACCTATAGCTAAGAAAGAAGCAGTACAAGCTGAAATCGATGAAATGTAACAATGGGGGGTAATAGAGAGAAGCAATAGTGAATACAATAGTCCACTTATTATAGTCAATAAGAAAGATGGAGGTGTAAGAGTAGTCATTGATGCACGAACACTGAATAAAATTGTCAGGAGAGAAGTAGACAGACCTGAAAATTTAGATGATTTATCACAAAAGTTCCATAACGTAAAATATCTAACTAATCTAGACTTCACTCCTGGATATTGGCAAATCCCATTACACAATGATTCTAGCAATTATGCAGCTCTTTGTTTGCAGCAAAATGTTACCAATACCAAGTTGTACCCTTTGGTTTGAATACATCTGTTTCCGTTTTCATTAGGGCTTTGGATTCTGTTTTAGGAAAAGAAATTTGTGCCAGATTGACTGTATATGTAGATGACCCATTGTTTGCTACAGATAATTGGGAAGAACATTATGACCTGTTAAACAAAACCCTTATTGCTCTTCAAGCAGGGGACATGACTTTGAAGTTAAAAAAGTGTGAATTTGTGAGACACGAAATTAAGTTTTGGGACACATAATACCCACATCCACGATTGGCAAGGACCCAGAAAAGCTTAATGCTATTGAAAAGTGCCCTCCTCCAAAGAACAGGAAACAAAAGCGTTTTTAGGTCTTTGTGGGTTTACAGCAAATTTGTGAAAGGGCAAGCTTTTAACAGCTTGTTGCAGAAAAACCGTGTATTTGTTTGGACGTCTGAATGTCAGAAAGATTTTGAAAATTTAAAAACTAAATTAGTAAGGAAAATCATTTTACGTCATCCAGTTTTAAGTGAGCCATTTCACATGATTACAGACAGTAGTGATTATGGTGTTGGCATTGACATATTTCAAGAAAACATAGAATCTGGGGAAACGGAACATAGGTCCATTGCTTTTGCTAGTAGGACTTTAACTAAATATGAGAAAAACTATACTATTTCAGAGAAAGAGGCTTTAGCCATTATTTGGGCATTAAAGAAATTTAGGAATTATCTATGGGGACATAAAACTATAATTCATACGGACGACAGGGCATTAACCTTTTTGAAAAACTTTCGACTGTTTACCGGCAGGTTGAATCGATGGGCCCTGTACTTACAACAGTTTGATTATGAGATATTGTATATTAAAGGTAGTGACAACCACGTAGCTGAAGCTTTATTACAGTTGCCTGAGGGTATGAACAACTTACTGAGGGAATGTAATGAAGATGGCAAATTTCACATAAGATATATTAAGGAAGTTCCAGGTAAGAAAAGAATTGAGCAAATTTGTAAAAGCATGAGGTTCCACCAGAATGAGGATGAAATATGGAAGTCAGTGAAACTTAATTTTAGTAACCCTGGCTTCCCACAAATCAGGTGATTTTGCAAGCTATTTAATGGAGTTCTATACAGGAGAAAGAATACCAATACTGAAGAATGGAAGGTGTGTTGGCCTAGGCAATTTGAGACTGAAGTGATTGATTTTTTCATCTTGCCTTAGGGCATTGCGGTCCCAAAAAGTGTACTGAAAAGTTAACTGATGTGGTCATGATTAATGTAGGTGCTGCTAAGAAAATTACTGAGAGAATAAGATCTTGTGATGTATGTCAGAGGGCAAAAGTAACAAGTAAAGTAAATCAAGGTTTTGTGCAGAATACAGTACCAGAGGACACATTAGAATTACTGTCAGTGGATTTGTATGGTCCTTTACCTAAAACCGCAGGGAACTGGTCGTACATTGTTGTACTGTTGGAAGTGTTCTCCAAATTTATTAAATTACATCCAATCAGGAAAACCACTGCTCAAGCAGTCTATAGCAAGATGACTGAGTATTTTAACACCACTGGTAAACCTAAAGCAGTCTTGTCTGATAATGGACCACAATTTATTTCAAAAATCTGGAAAGAAGGCATGAAGCAACATGATGTTCAAATTAAATATATTTCGGCCTACCACCCCGCTAGTAACCCTGTCGAAATATATATGCATGAATTAGGAAGGTTAGGTAGAACCTACTGTCACCATAACCATAAGGCCTGGGCCAGATTTGTAACTGACTTTGAAAAGACCATGAACACCTCATACCTTGAAACTACAGGTTTTACCCCTGAACAAATTCTGTTGGACCATAAAAGTAAAAGTATTATTGATGAGATCATGCAATTCCCACCTATTGTAGGAATTAACCTGCATAAGAAAAAGGAGTTAGTTAAGAAGAGAATGAAAGAGAAAGTGGCCACTAGATCTAAAATGCATGATAATAACCTTAGAACAACTAAATTTATGCTTGGAGATTATGTTTTAGTGAAGACCCATGAAAAATCTAGTGAAATTAATAATGAAATTTCTAAATTCAAATTCATTTACAATGTGCCTTTTGAAATGCAAGGAACTCCACATGCAAATGCTTATTTTCTTGTGTACCCTAGTTCAAGGAAGCCTTTAGGAGTTGGAAATATAGTTGACCTGAAATTGCATGTTCACAGAAGTCAATGACGAATGAAATGTTGAACTCTCAGGGGACATGCACTCTTTGCATTGTCAGGTGCCTGACGAGAACCAGGTGCCCAAGTCGTTGCCAGCACTACTTCCATTTCTTTTCATGCTGGCAACCTTCCTCTTCTTCATTAGGAACTTTGAATGTCTTCTTTCCTTCTTCTCTGTTAGGTTGAATCAGTGTGGCGAAAATTAATTTTTTTTATTCTTAGTAATATTAAGTCATAGTGATAGATAGTCCGGTGTTAGGGTAACGATACTAACAAGTTGCCTCAGGTTTGAAATTCGCATTGGTTGAAAGTTATTTGAAATGTGGTTCTAAAACCATACTAAAGTTTTCTTTTTTTTATTTCTGAATGTGAATAATGGTAAAAAAATTTAATAATACTAAATGTTTCTTGTATAATATGACTAAAGGTGAATGTTTTTGTAAAGAGTACTGGATAAATAATATTGGCACACTAGAAAATGATTAAGCACATTATAATTAAAGTGGGTACAGTAAAAAGGAATAGGAACATGCAGTAAAAATAAATAAGTAAATGGTTCTATGCAGAAAGATCCAAGAGTAAAATAAAGGTAATGTTTAAAATGAATAATCTAATATGATTAATATCTAAAGACGGTTCTACGGAAATGGGTACGAATGGTGATGAAAATTGTTCTGTGCCAAAGATAGAGGAAATGGGCCTGCCAAATGTATAAAACAAGTAGGCAGAAATCACTTGCAATAGGATATAAAATTATTGTCCTGGTCTTGATATATATGTAATGACCTAACTGTGTGTGAGAAAGAAATGGTAAATGAATAGTAAGAAATTCTTAATCCTGACTTGATCCCAAGAATAATATTTAAAATTTTCTTGAATAATGATGTGTATACTACCTGATATTGTCATTTAGAAAGAAATGTTTCTTGTTACCAGTGTCTGACATATGTATTTGAGTTTCAGATTCAATGTAACAAAAAAGTATGTAATTGTACCTAATAATTAACATATGTATAGGAGATGATGGAAAGACAACTGCTGTGATAAAAGTACTGCAGTTCGGAATGAACCAGAATACCCAAAAGTTATACTGTTGGGTAACAAACCAAACAAAAATGCCAATGAGTTCTGAAGCAGAGAACTACCTAAAATGCTAGGTGAGCAATAACCAGAGGACTTGCCAATGTGGGGCAAGGAGTTGATAAGTAGTCATGAACTGCCAAACCTAGAGGATGGGACAGTGTGTCAACTTAAAAGAGGTGTTCTTTAGTGTTCTTAACCTAAAATGTGTTTATATGTCTAAACGTTTACATACAAAGACTGTCAAACCAATAATGGGCAGAATGTATATCAGGGACTGCTAGTGCTGAGACAGGCAGTGAAGTAAGATAGGTTTTTGATCAATGTGTTATGGACTGGCTATTCTTGTTGAAGTTAGTGAAGAGTTACTATAAAATATACATGGATTCTTATTTAAATGGATGTAGATGTTTTCGAGACTAGGTTTTGTGGAATAACTTAGTTTTGGGCTGTCTTGTTTTAAAACACAGCAGTGATAATTAAAGCTAGGTTCTGAATAATGAAAATTACTTGTGTTTTGTAAGTTAAAATGTTCTGTGCTGTTGTATATGTGTTTAATATTTTTTTCGAAGGCTTTACCTATTCTACTAATGTGCAGATTATTTTGTGTACTATTTGTCTGTTATTTGGATTGTATGTGTATGAAATAAACATGTTTGAAGATATCTTATTTAATGATGATTTTTTTTGTTTCGTAAACTGATATAAAGATGAATTGTTTTCAGTAGTAATAGAAGTGTATGTAAATGTCTTATTTTGGAAATGTTTTGGAAGAAATGTGTGAAATTTCTTAGTGTATATACTGTATGTCTGTTATATACATGTTTTTCTTCCCAACTGAAGTTGGTTGGTATAACTTTTCTTTATAGCCAACACAACTTAGGTGCTATAGATGTTTCCTTGAAGAAACAACAACGAAACATGGGGCATGTGTAACACCATAGCTATAATGCTCTACTGATTTATTTTACCTTTTTGTTTTGTTTAATGTTACATCGTTAAGTTTCTGTTGGATTGAATCAAAACCATGAGAGTGGTTATTATTTTCTGCATAAAAAACTTTCATGTCATGTTTTGATTCTATGCAATGTAGTGCATCTCTCATTTGAATTCTTTGCCTCATTTGGAGGGAACAAAACTTAATGTATATCATTGTAATTTTGGTTAAATAACTTTTTGGAGAAATGTCAGTATGTGCAAATGTTGCTGTTATGTAAACTGCTGACCTTCACTTAGGGTTCTTAGTTATATTGTATATAAAAGGTGGTGTGGTTCTCCTCAGGAATGGAACTTTGTAGTGCACACAAATTGTGGTTGGCATAGGTAGAAGAGGTGGATGAGCTACCAAACTATCAACTGCTCATGTAAAAATTGTGTATTGTGCTGGTTCCGAGGAAGGCTTTTCCTGACGCTTTCGAATGCCTTGGATGGATGGATAAAGAGCTGGAACTATTGTGGAATTGGTATCTATCATCGCCACCAAGAAATGACAGAGTCCACCAATTCTAACTGCAAATCCACCTACCAACATGCAATCGCCACCACATTGCGCAATCACTGTAATGGAACACTATAGTAACGTACAGTGAAGGACCAGTTGATGAGATGTTATAGTGTACCCAAATATATGGTAAAATTTGACTGAACTCTTGTACCTACCGTGATTTATCCTCGGTCACATATCCACTTAGGGTCCTTCCCACACTAAAGTGTTTACCGAGTGCCCTTTATTGAAGGTATATTAAAATTAATATGGCAATAGAGGGTGCTAAAATTAATATTGTTTGTTGAAAGGATCTTACAAATATCTCAAATTTGTGTTTCACTGCAGTAAAAGTTCAGAACTGCAACTGTTGAGAGTTTATATGTTCATGATTGCTAAGTACTTGATTCTCTAGTGTATTGAAAATGTGTTTAGTTTGCTCTGCTACAGTGGTCAAGATTAAGTGCCTCCCTTCATTGAAAGTAGTACAAATGTACAAAGTTACTTAACTATACCAAGTTTCAATTACTCTTGCTATTCAAGTGAAATTCTATACAATATTGGGTTCCTCTTGTGTATTGAAAGTGCATATTAATAGCGTAATAGGATGCACAGTTTATCCTTTTTGCTCATGATAAATAACAATTAATAGAAAGACCACTATCTATGAAAACAGTAACTTTTTTTTATTCAAAATTCGGTGAGAAGTAATCTGTTAGTGAACTCCATTTATTTTTCATTCTAAGCAGAAAGGTGTTTAGTATTGAGAAATTTAATGTATGCACAATAATTAATTTTGCTGTGAACCATATCCATATTTCATGTTTGAAGAGTAATATTGAGTCTATGCCCAATTTATGATACTGCAGTGAATATTAATAGTAACATTATTGAGACCATTCAGTTTGACTAAGTCCTCAAAGTAATAGTGTGTCTTGTTATATGTTATATTTATGCAAATAGTATGTTCTGATCTGGTAGCTCCAACCTTAACGTGAACACACTGTAGTCAAGTGCCAGAGTTTATTGCACTCGGGTGTGGCAAATTTTGTCCATTAAAGTTACTCATACTTATTTTCAGTTCTTGAATAAGAATGTTACTCATTCTCTTGACTAATTAGGCTGGCGACCGTTTTCTTTATTCTTTTAACAGTGTAAATAGGTAAAAGATTGTTTGTTACTGTTTAAATATTTACGTAATTTTGACTTTGACTTCCTATAAGCCACCTCCGTTAGGTACAACACGGTCAACATAACAAAATTCCTCTCAGAGGGTAACACTGCTGTGTTGCTCTATACCATAATTGCTTGAATAAATATAATTTCATTGTACGAACTGCCTCCATCTTTTAGGTTATGATATAACTGTAGTGGACAGTAGTGTTATACACGTCTTACAGAGAATGCTGAGTTTCATGGGCAAGCATTATCCGTTTGGAGCAACACGTCACCTTCCTGTTGTATGATCGGCAGAAGAACGGATTTTGCTCGTACGAAGAACTGGTTAGCGTCCCCTCCAGAAACACGATAGGTGAACGAGAGTTGTAGCTTATCGCACCCCAGACCATAAGACCTGGGATGGGGCCGGTGTGTCTTGTACGAATGCACTCTACGAGGCAGCACTCAACAAGTCTACGTCGTACGCGCAAACAGAGCGTCACTTGCGTGCAGGCAGAATCTGCTTTCACCGCTGAAGACAATGGCGCGCCATTTCGTCTTTCAAGTGATCCTCTTATGGCGCCCGTAGAGTAGTAAACGTCGACGCTGTGGCGTGAGTGGAAGATGGGCTAGAGGTGTGCGTGCCCATAGTCCTACTGCTAATGACCGGTTTGCAGCAGTTCGCGTTGACACATCTGGGCTCACAAACCTTCTTATCTGTGCTGTGATAGTTGTACGATTTGCCGCTGCTGCCCTTACAATACGACGATCCTGGAGATCGTTGTGCGGCCGGAACGTCCAGAACCTCGTCTACGGGAGTTAGAATCTTCACGTGACCACTGACACCAGCATCATTGCACAACTGATGCAGCACTTCCTACCTGTGTGGCATTTCTCCCATAGGACCGTTCCACCACTCGCAAGGTCGCTACTCCACCCGTTTCAGTCTCACTCAGCTGGTTGTAGGAAGCACGAGTGCGTCTCCGTGACATGGTTGCCTCCTTGCTTCACACATACACACCGCAATGAGCCTTCTGGCTGTGAGCTTTCTCAACTAGTGGGTAGACACAGGTGGCGCTCTGCTAGCTATGCCACTATCACCTATATGTTCGTCGACGACGATGAAATTATTATCAGTATATCTACTATCCTCCACGTGGCATATGCCGTCATTCAATCAAAATCCACGACATCTTTCCAGGTGCACTTCATTTCTTTTCAGCAATGTATAATGATGTGTTAACAGCAGGGAATGGTTGTATTTTATCGACTACAAAATAACTCATAGTACCCGTATCTCCATGTACTTCCACATTTACTTACGTCAGGCACAATCAGCCAAGCGTGTTACATGAACTAGACTTTAAGCTGAACAGTGCACTTTAGAACTCAGTCTGTCTATACAACCGGCCCATTGGCATATGTTATATTGTAAATTATTCGATCAGTTAACGTAAGACGTACGCTATGAGCAAATGTTTTTTATCAGCTAGTGTTTCTTTGGTTTGAGGCATCTGTCAATATAAACGAGCGATTTCCAACTGTTAGACTGTAAAACATTTTGTCAATTTACATTAGTCGTACACTGTATGCAACAGTCGTTTTGATCAGCGAGTATTTGACGTAGCTTGTGCTATCATCACCGTAGTAATGTCCACTGTCTGTGTCTATAACCACAGGAACATACTGCGTGTGTAAGTATATTCCTACATATTGTCAGTCTACATATTCCAGGAACACTGTGATTAATATTTCCCTCAAGGAATCATACATTAACTGTTAAAATAGATACATATTACATTAAGTCAACGACGTGCCATACATATAAAAGCACTTTCTTGTGCTCTATTTGTATCAAAATTAAATTGAATTGTAGCCCTCAAAAGTTACTGTAAACGAAAACAAAGTGCATAAAAAACACATGGCGCAAATTATTTCACAGAGACAAATATGCTTAAGTGCAGGTCCTACTCATTTGCACTTCATTACTGTCAATGCTAACGTTATTGTAACACACATTGTAATTGTATACAGTGTGCAGCAAAAGGATCCATGTTTAAACACCTGCATAATATCGACTTTTCGATCAATTACTTGAAAGAAAAACACTTGACTGCATTAGGCCTAAATTTCTTTCCTTTCGCTGAGAGCCAGGGTCGACGTAGGAATGTGGGGTGGGGAGGGGGGGGGAGAGAGCAACAGCCCCCTCGCCCTCGGACATGGGGACCTTTCGCGTGTGGATCATTAATCTCAGTTTAAATATCGATGTTTGCGGACCTTCTGTACTGTCTTTAGTTCGGCTTGTAAACATTAATCAGTTGCGTGGTCACCAGTTTGCTGACTGCGTACACACACGATGTTAGAACTAGGTTGTATACAAGGTGCGCCAGAAATCCACCTATAAATTTTCAGACGTGGTAGTATGGACCAAAATAAGAAAAAAAAAGTGCAGTAAACGTAGGCTACAAAGGTCTATGTAAACTTGTTCATCGATGCTAATGTGAAACACATCTCTTCTACTGAAGAAGTGCTCATAGTTCTTAACGAATGCGTTTTAGAAACCATATTTACTGGAATTTTTTTTTAATTTTTTGGTCCGTTCCATCTCCTTGAAGAATTTAGGAAGCAAGGCGTTTGCAGTAAATGGGCTGTGTTTTGCAGTATCGAAGTTCTCATACCTCTTAAGGCATTTTAGAACCCATGTTTCCTAGACATTTTTTTCTTGTCTTGGTCCATACTATCTCCTCTGAAAGTCTGGCAGTAGAATTCTGGTTCACCTTATGTAAAAAAAAAAAAAAAAGGCTGACAGTGTTTGGTGCATTTTGTTACTGACAATGAAATATACGAGGGCGGTTCAGAAAGTAACCTCCGATTGGTCACAGTGCTGGTTGTGGGGGGAGTAGCGACGCCATCTGTGCGTTCACGCACTCAACAGGTCAGTCGGCATCAAGCCGTGGTCGAGTGAACGTCGTACCTGCGTTAGTTTAGTTTTTGTGGCAGTTTGAAATGTGTGCTGCAATAGAAAACCCCGCCAAATGTGAAGTACGTGCTGTCATAAGGTTTTTTACAGCCAAAGGATATTCTGCAGCAGCTATTCATCGTGAGCTTTGTGCCGTGTACGGACCAAGAGTTATGAGTGAAGGAGTTGTCCGTGAATGGGTACGTTTATTTAAAAGTGGACGAGAAAACGTTCATGATGAAGAGAGGAGTGGTAGACCATCATTGGTGACTGACGAACTCGTTCAGACAGTTGATGCAAAAGTTCGTGAAAATCGACGTTTCTCAATGTCGGAGTTGTCTACTGGTTTTCCACAGATTTCTAAGACTCTCTTGTACGAGATAGTGACAGCAAGATTGGGTTACCGTAAGTTCTGTGCACGATGGGTGCCCAAAATTCTTACCGACCACCACAAAACTCAAAGAATGGCCTCTGCATTAGACTTTCTGTCACGTTATGAGGACGAAGGAGAACCATTGTTAAACAGAATCGTGACTGGTGACGAAACCTGAATTAAGTACGTGAACCCTGAGACAAAAGAACAATCAAAGATGTGGGCACATTCAAATTCGCCTACCAAACCAAGAAAAGCCTCGCAAGATTTTTCTGCCAGAAAACTGATGGCAACGGTGTTTTGGGATGCCAAAGGGGTGTTGTTGGTTGAATTCATGGAACGTGGTACGACCATTAATCAAGAAGTGTGCTGTGAAACAATAAAAAAGTTACGACGGGCTATACGAACAAACGCCGTGGTATGCTGACTTCCGGTATCGTTTTTTTGCACGATAACGCCCGTCCTCACTCTGCTCGCAGAACAACGGCCCTTCTTGAGTCCTTGAAGTGGGACGTTATCAACCATCCACCTTACAGCCCAGACCTGGCGCCAAGTGATTATCACCTGTTCATGGATTTGAAGAAATGGCTCGGGTCACAGCGGTTTGATGACGACGAAGAGCTCAAAGATGCAGTCACAGGCTGGCTCCAGGCACAAGCGGGTGATTTTTATGCAGAAGGAATTTCAAAGCTTGTGAAGAGATACGATAAGTGCCTCAATCGCTATGGAGACTATGTGGAAAAATAGTGCAAAGATGTATATATTAAAATATTTTTATTTAACTTAGTGTATTTTTTTTAAATCAACTGGAGGTTACTTTCTGAACGGCCCTCGTAATTTACTACACAACAAGAGGTAACACTGTATAAATGTATCGAGTTAAGCATTCCATACTTTTATTTTCAGTTACTTATGATGAATTTTATGCTAACTCACGCCTCAGGCTTCATATCGTCATGTAATCTGTTTTAAATGTCTTACCCGAGTATGCGACATCTCGTAGTCTAAGTTTCTTGGGCATGTACATCAATCAGCGTTATGTTGACACTTAAATATTAAGCCTGTTTTATGTATACTTTTGTTATGATGGTCTAATGACTAAATAATCATCTTCAGGTTGAGGCTCTTTTCTTCTGTATTTGCTTTAACAATATGATGTCTTTGGATAGAGTCCGCCTTTAGCAAAACACATTTTTTGGTTTTTAACCCAAACATGTTTCACTGCAGTTGCAACATCTTCAGTGGGCTTTTATTATCCATCTGTTCGAGATAACCAGTGCTCTTTGCTATTTGTATACATGTAGCTATTAGTTTTTAAATCGTGATTACAGATAATTGAAAAAAACACATAAATTACGAACTCATACCTTTTTACCACATGGTGTGGTGTTTCTGATGTGTTGTGTTTCTACAGTGACCGTTTTTTTGCACAGTTTGTCATCTGTAAGTACTTATACCTTAAAGTAGACAAATTGTTTGAGCTAAAATTACGATTTGAAAACTTGTTATTTCTATGTCTGAAATTATTTAATTCTATGTGTACATTTACATAATGTTTCACTTACATTTTCCTTTTAATCATCTTCATCACTGTCAAACACTATATATCGAGTGTGGTACATGAAATGTTGCGACATACGCTGAAAAAAATTCCATCCCATCAGCATGTTCTCCGTCAACTACATGACGAGGATTTGGCAGAGCGTATGAACGTGTGCCAGGATTTGTTTCAAGCAGGTGCAAATATCAACATCTTCAGCAGAATCCTGTTCAGTGATGAGGGCACCTTACACATTTTAAGAGTTAACATTCACAATTGCGTCATCTGAACTGACACACCACCAGTGGAGCACCTGGAATTCCAGCGAGATTCCCCTAAAAGTTAAGTGGTGGATGCGAATTTCTATGGACAAAATCGAGGGCCCATTCTTCTTTACCGAAAACTCCATCAGCGGAGCAATGTACCTGGATACGCTGCACCAGTTTCTTTTATCACAGAGTGTACAGGATGAACGTACGCATAAAGTCTATTTCCAATAGGACGGGGCACCATGTCATTATGTGATAGTTGGGTGCACGTTTTTGTTTGCTGTGATCCTGGAAGATGGACTGGGCGCACAGGACCTGTCGCGTTCTCCCAACCGCACACCCATTGTCGTTTTCGTCTGGGGATTACCAAGGAACGTGTGTTTCACTCCGAGAGCGATTTAGACAACCTGCTGCAGGTATAACACAATAAATACTCCGGAATGTCTTTCGTGTCACAGCCGGCGTATTGGGGGTTGTGAGGAGATGTGATTGGCGCTAATGATGAATGTAACATGTGATAATCATACGCCACTATAAATAATAAGAATATAATAAATATTTCTACAAAATCGATACTTAACTTCTGGACATTTTTGAAACTATAACTTTCTTAAAATAGCACCGCCTACACCAAATTTAGGTAGTGTCGTGTACACAAGATATAAAAGGCCGCACGTAAGGCTTGCGCGGTTAGTCGGACAAACGGGAGGGTGTCTGTGTGTAACATGGTGGGTTTTTTAGGTTAGAGGATCTCGGAGAAATACATAACATAGCACAGCTCCTCCAAATTCTGAATATTCCTTTTTAGCAATTTAATTTTATGATTTAACAACTGTTCATTCTGATGAAATCACCTCCAATAAGTGTCGAAACCTAGGTAAATGTACCTACCGTTTATTTGCAACCGATTGCCTGTTTAATCTTATACTGAAAACACACAAAGGGCTTCAGTCTCAAAGAGTGCATGTCGAATATAGGAAGAAGACGAGCAGTTAGTTCACCAGACCACCTGAATAGTAAACGGTTGTGAAAACACACTTGACCTCTAAGCAACAAATAATCTGATGCTAATAATGAGCATCAAAACGGATACAGGGATTAGTGAACACAGAGACTGAATATTGTAACCCCCAAATCCTCCAAAACTAAACGAAAGATTTTTACCTATTCAAAAAAGCAGGTAAAAACTCACTTGACGTCGTCCTGAGAGACAATCTCCACTCCTTCCAAATTAACAATATGAGCGCAGACCAGATGTGGCTCGAATTCAGAGAAATAGTATCGGCAACAACTGAGTGATTTATACCAAACAAATAAACAAACGACGGAGCTGATCCCACGTGGAACACAAAAGGGGTCAAAACACTGAAACAACTAAAAAAACATGCCAAATTTAAACAGACCCTAAAATCCCCAAGGTTGTCGAGCTTATACAAAAGCTCGCAATTTAGCGCGGATTTCAGTGCGAGATGCTTATAACAGTTTCCACAACGAAACATTGTCCCGACACCTGGCAGAAAATCCAAAGAGATTCTGGTCGTATGTGAAGTATGCTAGCGGCAAGACATAATCAATGCCTTTCCTGCTCGGTAGCAATGGAGAGACTATCGAAGACAGCGCTTCAAAAGCAGAGTACTAAACAAAGCCTTCCGAAATTCCTTCATCAAAGAAGACGAAGTAAATATTCCAGAATTCGAATTAAGAACAGCTGTCAACATGAGTAACATAGAAGTAGATATCCTCGGAGTAGTGAAGGAACTTAAATCACTTACAAAAGCAAGTCTTCTGGACCAGACTGTACACCAATTAGGTTCCTTTCAGAGTACGATGATGCAATAGCTCCATCCTTAACAATCATATACAACCGTTCGATCGAAAAAAGGTCCGTACACAAAGGCTGGAAAATTACACAGGTCACACAAATATTCAAGAAAGGTAGTAGGAGTAATCCATTAAATTACAGGTCCGTATCATTAACGTCGATATGCAGCAGGATTTTGGAATATATATTGTGTTCGAACATTATGAATTACCTGGAAGAAAACGGTCTATTGACACACAGTCAACATGGTTTTAGAAAACGTTGTTCTTGTGAAACACAACTAGCTCTTTACTCGCATGAACTGCTGAGTTCTATTGACACGGGATTTCAAATTGATTCTGTATTTCTAGATTTCCGAAAGGTTTTTGACACTGTTCCACACAAGCTGCTTATAGCGAAATCACTTGATTATGGAGTATCGCCTCAGTTATGTGAATGGATTCAGAGAGGTCACAGTTCGTAGTAGTTGACGGATAGTCATCGAGTAAAACAGAAGTGATTTCTGGCGTTCCCCGAGGTAGTGTTATATGCCCTCTGCTGTTCCTTATCTATATAAACTATTTACGAGACAATATGAGCAGCCGTCTTAGGTTGTTTGCAGATGAAGCTGTCGTTTATCGTCTAGTAAACTCATCAGAATATCAAAACAAATTGCAGAACCATTTCAAAATGGTTCAAATGGCCTGAATCACTATGGGACTTAACATCTGAGGTCATCAGTCCCCTAGACTTAGAACTCCTTAAACCTAACTAACCTAAGGTCATCACACACATCCATGCCCGAGGCAGGATTCGAACGTGCGACCGTAGTAACAGCGCGGTTACGGACTAAAGCGCCTAGAACCGCTCGGCCACAACGACCGGCCACAACGATTTAGAAAAGATATCTGAATATTGCGAAAATTGCCAATTGACCCTAAATAATGAAAAGTGTGAGGTCATCCACATGATTGTTCAAAGGAATCCGTTAAACTTCGGTTGCACGATAAATCAGTCAAATATACAGGCAGTAAATTCAACTAAATACCTATGAACTACAATTACGAACAATTTAAATTGGAAAGAACACATAGATAATGTTGTGGGGGAAGGTAAACGAAAGACTGCTTTTTATTGGAAGAACACTTAGAAACTTAACAGATCTACTAAAGAGATTGCCTACATTACACTTGTTCGTGCTCTTTTGAAATACTGCTGCGCGTTCTGGGATACTTACGAGATAGGATTAACGGAGTACATTGAAAAAGTTCAAAGAAGAGCAGCCATTTTGTACTGTCGTGAAACAAGGGAGAGAGTGTGATGGACATGATACAGGATTTGGGATGGACGCAATTAAAACAAAGGCTTTTTTCGTTGCGCAGGAATCTTTTCACGAAATTTCAATCACCAACTTTCTCCTTCGAATGTGAAAACATTCGGTTGATGCCGACCTACACAGGGAGAAACGATCATCATAATAAAATAAGGAAAATCAGAGCTCGTGCGGAAAGACATTGGTGTTCGCTTTTTCCGCGCGCTGTTCGAGAGAATAATAGAGACTTATTGTGAAGATGGTTCGATGAATCCTCTGCCAGACATTTAAGTGTGATTTGCGGAGTATCCATGTAGATGTAGATGTAGGCAATGCACTGGCGGATCTGTCATTTGTACTCAGGTGATTCATGCGAAAAGGTTTCTGACGTCATTACGGCCGCACGACGGGAGTTAACAGACTTTGAAACCAGAATGGTAGTTGGAGTTAGACGTAAGGGACATTCCATTTCGAAGATAGCAAGGGAATTCTGTATCCCGAGATCCACAGTGTCTAGAGTGTGCCGAGGATGCCAAACGGCCTTCACTTAACGACCGAGAGCAGTGGCATTTTCATAGAGTTGGTAGTGCTAACAACATGGTGTGGTGTCACTGCCAGACACCACACTTGCTAGGTGGTAGCCTTTAAATCGGCCGCGGTCCGTTAGTATACATCGGACCCGCGTGTCGCCACTATCAGTGATTGCAGACCGAGCGCCGCCACACGGCAGGTCTAGTCTAGAGAGACTCCCTAGCACTCGCCCCAGTTGTACAGCCGACTTTGCTAGCGATGGTTCACTGTCTACATACGCTCTCATTTGCAGAGACGACAGTTTAGCATAGCCTTCAGCTACGTCATTTGCTACGACCTAGCAAGGCGCCATATTCTTCAAGAATGTATTCTGGATAATATTGTGGATTATGTACCGTCAAGAGCGACGTTCATCATTAATGGATTAAAGTTAAGTATGAAACTAATGACGTCCGCTTTCTGAATTCTCATTCCTTGTCATGTTCCAGACCTCACGTCAGTGTAGTTCTTCCCTCCTCACGCTAGCCTGCGTGAGCTAAACGCGTACATTTCGGCCTCCATTAGTAACACGGTGTTGGCTCTTCTGCCAACACAACACATGGCATAGCCTGCATCGCCTCTCCTGGGGCCATGACGATATCGGTTGGACCCTTGACGACTGGAAAACCGTGACCTAGTCAGATGGGACCCGATATGATTTGGTATGGGCTGTTGGGCTGATGTCAGTTTTCGAGTGTGGCGTAGACCACACGAAGCCATGGATCCAGTCTGTCAACAAGACGCTGTGCAAGCTCGTGGTGGCTGCATACTGGTATGGGCTCTGTTTACATGGAATGATTGGGACCTCTGGTCCAGCTGAACCGATCATTGACTATTTGCAGCCATTCATGGATTTCATGTTCCCAAACAACTATGGTAATTTTGTGGATGACAGTGCGCCATGTCACCGGACCACAACTGCTCGGGCTTTGAAGAACATCTGGACAGTTTCAGCGAATAATTTGGCCACCCAGATCCCCCGAAATGAATCCCTTCGAACATTTGTGGGACGTAATCAAGAGGTCCTGCACCAGCAACACTTTCGCAATTATGGACGACTATAGAGACAAAATGGTTCATTCATTCATTCATTCTGCAGAGGACTTCCAACGACTTGTTGAGTCCATTCCACGGCGAGTTGCTGTACTACGATGGGCAAAGGGAGGTCCGACCCGATGTTAGGAGGTGTTCCATGACTTTCTTCACCTCTGTGTACGTATTAGTGGATATAGGCCGTAAAAATCTTACCGTCTGGCACCGATCTCTTACAGTTAAACTTGCATTCATTACATGATTTCGTCATATGACCTTGATACTTGCAATTTCATCTCCTAGTGTGCCTCTTACTTTTGAGAAGAGTCTAGACAATAAATCACCACCGTTATACTGCAACTCGTTCTCCAAAAGTGCTGTAGCTCGCTAGACACAATTAGGAACTCCAGTACAAATAATGAGCCCACCAGGAAGGCAGAATGAACTGAGTTGACCGATCTCTTTCGTTCTCACTTTCTAATGAGCCTTTTTCGCAGAAAGGCGCTCGAGAGACGAATGATTTCCGGCAATGGCCACGCCTCTGGCGGATGTTTGCCGCAGGGGTAAACGCATTCTGTCAGCAGCGCTTTAACTACGAGCTGCGATGCGTGTGTTGGCGCTTGGGGTTACGAGCCTTCGCAACAAGACATCGAAAAATGACGTCGACGAAACATGCACCGCCTGCGTCTTGAGATGGGAGCAGTTTGTAGCGAATATTACACGTAAACATCCTGTACAAGAAGTGCTGCTGGCAAACGGCTTAGCACATACTGTTCAGACTTAAACAAACGCAAGAAATAAAATTAAAAGAAGCAGACCCAAATATTATAGTGGATTCTGAAGGGGAGATTTACAGCTGTGTGAAGGTGATTGAAATTAAAACTATGTTATCAGCATTAATCCTGAAAAAATATTGTTTTAATTCGCCCTCAAAAGTGTTACTCCTACTATCTATTCTGTGTGTAATTCCAAGACCGCGTTGAAATAAAGAATCAGCGACTATATTTTCCTATTTACTTAGCTTCTCGTAGCAGTTGCATAAATATTCCTCAATGGTGATTGGTTTCAAATGTGTCCGTTCACTTTCGAACTATTATCTTCGAGTTTATCATGTGATTGTAAAATAATTCCAGTGTAATATGTAAAGGATTTGCTCTGTTCTTTCCACACACTAGGTCACCTTAACAAATGTGATTAAGTTGGGTGGATGTGTGTGATGTCCTTAGGTTAGTTAGGTTTAAGTAGCTCTAAGTTCTAGAGGACTGATGACCTGAGCAGTTAAGTCCCATAGTGCTCAGAGCCATTTGAACCAAAGCAATCTTCTTGGCCTGACTAAGTCATTTCTCTGCAAATCTATTCTCTCGGAAGTGCAAGTCTCGCAAGACATGCAGGAGAGATTTTGTGAGGATTGGAAAATTGATAGAGGTATTTGCAGAATTGTATTGAGGGTTGGTAGTGAGAAGAGCTTTGAATGCTCAGTCGGTAAGGGCACTGTCTGCGAGAGGAAAGCCTCTGGGTTCGGGTCCCAGCTGAAACATAGATTCAATCTGCCGCCAAAACTTCCATGTTTCGAATAGCATTTATCTCTGTCTTTGATATTACGAATCTTTACAGTCTTTGGTTTCTTCCATTTGTTCTTATACTTTACTATTTGCTCATTCCAACTGAATGTCTTTAGTTCTAGTCTGATATCTTCTTATCTGTTGGTCTCCAGGGAAGTACATTCAGCCAACCCTCGTAGAAATCACTTCTCAGCTTTGGCGTTTCTTTTGATCGACTGCGTTCAACATTCGCTTCCACATAACAAACTAGGCATTACCATTACTTAGTAGAAACTGAGGGTTCTTTTTTCTTTTCCTTTTTTTATTTTGCTGTGCCGATAACTCCTCTTGATTGTGCCACGAAAATACTGAGTTTACTTCCGATACAAGGAAGACTGAAAACTTTTTTTAGATTGTCTTAGTCCTAAAAGGAAATGATTCGCGAATTGATTGCTGTGTCGTTTGTTCGATTTGCTCTAATAGTGTGTTAATTGTCACAATTTAAATATTTTCTGCGCACCAGAAAATGAACTTGACTACAGAACGTATCAGGGCTATGAATTTCTAAGGTTTTAAACCGCCACTAACGCCTAAATAACTTGAAGATCAGCTTAGAAACGCGTCTGTCGAAGATGCCTCATCTAAAGTAACAATTTACAGTTAGTATAGGGAATTCAAAAGATATCTGCTTTCTCTTAGTGATGAACTTCGTGAAGGACGCCCAAGAACTGCTGTTATCGACAAAAATATAATCAATGTTCTAGGGATGATACAAGAAGGTCGACGAACGTCATGAATTTAGTCAGGTGGCATTGGGCGTCGATATGAGTCAAACCTAAACGATTTTATATCAACCGTTAGACTGGGAAAACCTTGTTGTCGTCAGATTTCACATAAAGTGAATCCTGATCAAAAACAACAACGTACTGATTGATACAGAAAAACTCTGGAAAAATTCCTGGGCGTGACTTCACGTTTAGTTTGGAATATCGTTACCGACCCTGAAACTTCGATTTATTGTTATGATCCAGAACAGAAAAGTCAATCGACTCAATGCTCTTTCGAAAAGAACCTAAGGCTACAGAGTTCAGACGAATTCACAGTGCTGGTAAGATAGTGGTTGCTAGTTTCTTTTCTAAAATGGCCCATACTGTTTTAGCATTAGAAGACAGACGTATCGTTACTACCGAATGGTACACAAATACCTGTTTACCAACAATTTTTGAAAAGTTCGTGAGAAAAATTCTATCATGACAAGCATCATCGCACATAGCAAAACTAACAACTATCTGGAAGCCCCAAATGTCAGCACCAAGGACCCTCCACTATACCGTCGTGACCTAGCACCTTGGGATTTCTTATTGTGTCAAAAAATTAAAAATAAAATGCGTGTCACCACTTTTTCGTCGCCAGATGAAAAGGTTTTCTTGCTGCCTTACAACCCTACGTGGGTCTATGCCACCTTAACAATTTCCTTCCATTGTATCCTCTCGTTTACTTTCCTTATCCATCCTCTGATTCCTAGGGCGCTGATGGTTTCTTCCACATCGTCCAGCCATAGTTTAAGTGGTCTTTCTTTTAATCTTCTTCCTGTCGGTTTCCACAGGAAGACCTTCTTTGTGTATCCTGCATTCTTGAGACATACTCCAGCCGGGATATTATTGTACTTTTATTTAGCCTTACAATATCAGCTCCCTGTATGAGGCGATCCAACTTGTAATTGGTCTTTGCCCTCCAAGTGCTACCATTACTTTCATAATGAACGCGATGTCTCTCAAAACAATTGAAGCTTTAGACATGATTGCAAGAAGGACTACATTGTAAATTGTAAATATTCCCATAACAGGTAATAACAATATTAATAACTGTCCGACGTCACCTTTGTGCCCAGACTTGTCAAAGTAACTGGACGAAATGTGGTTTCCACAAGGGCCGAGCTATCTTACTGAATACATTTTTATGTGCAGTCACGGTAGGAATTGCGTACAATCTATTAAGGTAAATGACAACGGCAGCTTGAAACTCACCGAGCGGAAGGTATAAGACGACGTGCGCCGTAAACATCTCTCGCTGCTTCGCTGCATCAGCTACGAACCGCGCTTGTTTATGCAGGGATTATATTGAAATTCACCGCTTCAACAAGGAGGAACACAGTCTGAGAGTAAAAGAGGCGGCGGTTCCGCCTTCCCATCACGCCCTTGTTGGCACATACGGGCGGTGAACAATCGCAGCGGGCGACGCATCAGCAAGAGAGCGTGCGCCCATTGGCAAGGGGCCAAGCTGCAAACCATGGATGAATCCTGGTGAATACCGCAGCCACTAGCGCCTGTGGAATAATCCAAAATGTCGTAGCTGTGACAAATACTGCCGACCAGAGGTGCAAATCTACAGCAAAAGGATAACCGACAGGTTGTTTCTGAAGTAGAGCCAATGCGTCATGTAATTCACGAAACAGAGGTAGATTCGGTTTCAGCTCTACATGAAGTAACAGACTCTTATCAGTAGTGCTTCGATTATGGTGATAAAATTATTAACTTTATCAACAGCTGCAACTTACAAATAAGTGTTTGGCAGACAATTCGTAGAACTATTCTCAGACTGCTAATATTTATCGCTCCGCTTTCGATTAAAACTTGCGAAAAATAAACATCTAAATATTCCCGTGTCGACTCTGATTTTTTTAATATTTTATACGATGGTCATTTCTCCACAGGTAGGTGGGAGCCAACAAAACACAAAACCCATTCAACAAATAATCGGAGAAGTTGTATAAAAAATACAAAATTCCGACGAAGTTTGTGCTTCTTTGCTATTTTTTGGTGGTGCCCTCCAATTATTATCGCACGGTATTGGCACGCCTGCCACGCGAGCGGGATGTTGAGAATTAGTGAAATAAGATGGCACACCTTTGCAGGTTTGCACCCGCGTTGAGAAGCTGTGTGTCATTAGATTTCTGTTAGTTGAAGAGTTGAAACCAATCGAAATTCACCGTGGGATAGCAGTGCCATCTAGTGAAAGTTGTTTGCGTCGGACGCAATGTTGGAGTGGCAGATCAGTCTAAACTGTGTGTAACAAAAGCTGAAGATTCGCCACACCTAGAACGCTCTGAGCAGTCACGGGGAGCAACACTGCAACAGCAACCGGAAAATAGGCGTACTATGGTGTGTGATGTAACAGCAACGGTAGACATTAGTGTCGGACCAGTCCTACATATTGTTCATGACATACCGATGTTCAAGAAGTGTAAGCGAGGCGAGTTCCAAAACATTTGACATCGGAAATGAAAGAAAGGCTCACGAGTGTGTGACGGGAGACCTGAAATTCGTCTGCTTGCACCACCGCCGTACTTCCCGCAGATCTGGCACCTCCAGATTATCACATTTTTAACGCACTGAAACAAGCTCTTAGTGGCTCGGGGTTAGTTGAGGAGGTCCAGGCAACGGTGCAGAACTGGTTAAGTACAAGCCCCCGAGAAGTTTTTGAAGGTCGACTAGAGAAGCTTGTCCAGCGCTAGTATAAATGCTTAGAACTTGAAGGGGATTACGCCCAAAATCGTATAAGTGTCGTATTCCACTCTCGTAAAAGAATCTTTTAAAAAATTTCCGATTTTTTATTGAATTACCCTTGTATTTTGATGTACAGAGGAAAGAAAAATGAAATGAGCGTATGGCATCTTCGGTCGGGAGGCCCCATTCGGGGAAGTTCGGCCGCCAACTGCAAGTCTTATTTCATTTGATACCACATTGGGCGACATGCACGCCGATGATGAGGATGAAATATTGATGAGGACAACGCAAACCCCCAGTCCACGAGCGGAGAAAATCGCCAACCCGGCCGGGAATCGAACCCAGGCCAGTTTGTATCGGAGGCAAGCACGTTTCCACCGAGCTAAGCAGGCGAACTGTTCAGAGGACAGCGCTTATGACTGAAATTTTGTGAAAAGATCTCGCCGCAACGAAATCGCTTTTGTTTTAATGACTACCGCCCTAACTCACTTATCATATCCGTGACACCCTCTTCCTATTTCACGGTAATGCAAAACGAGCTTTGAATTTTGTCATTGTCGTCCGTCAGTCTATAGATCTCATACGGTGCAACATTACTCCAGAAGAGGACGGACAAATGTAGTGGCTTTGTCGTAGACTAGTCGCACCTCATAAGTCTGTTGTCAATAAAACTCGATCTGTGAAGATTTTTAGTATTCATGTGAAGAACCTCATACTGTTTAGCATCAATTGCAACATTTCGCACCGTGCAGATATCGTGAGAAAAGCGTTTCGTCTAAATCGTTTGTGTAGATAATGAACACCAGAAGGCTTGTGACACTTCTTTGGGGTACATTAAATACCACTCCGGTTTCACTAGATGACTTGCCGTCTCCTACTACGAACCGTGATCTTCATGACGGTAATCACGAATCCAGTCGCATAACTGAGACGACACCCATATGCACGCAATCTGATTAGCTGTTGCTTATGAGCCGCCGTTAGTCTAGAAATAAGAAACCAATTTCAGATCCTCTGTCGATAGCACTCATCACATCATGCGAATTAAGAGCTAGCTGTGTTCCACAAGGTCGACGTTTCTGTTCTTAGATGCATTTTATAATGTTGGAACACTGAATATGTTCCAGAATCCTACTACAATTCGATGTCAGTGACATGAGGTTATAATTCAGCGAATTGCTTCTATTTCGTTTCTCGTTTATTGGTGTGACCGTGCAAATTTTCAATCTTAACGTATCTTTCGTGTAGCAAGCTGTATATGACTGCTAAAAATGGAACATTAGTCACAACAACACCTCTATTTTTTTTAATACCAGCCTGGTTTCCTACAGTTTTCCTCAATCATTTCAAACGAATGTCCGATACAAAAGAAAAGACGATTACATTGTTTTATAAACAAGATTTTCGATGTGCAAATCGCCGAAGTGGTGTCAAATGAAAAGACTTGCACTGGGAGTCCGAACAACCAGAGATGGAGTCACCGGACCAATAGCGCCATATGATCACTTCATTTCATTTCAGAGATTGCGAACTGTCAGAAGTTTTTGTTAAACTGCTATTATTATGTAATATTGCAAAATGTTTTACACTATCGTCAGAAGAAAACGTGGCGAAAAAATGGCTACACGCCGATGGCAGTGATATGGGTCTACTTAATATGAATGAAAACTGATCTTAATGTAATAGTTTCTGCCTGATGATGAGTTTACATAACGAAATATGTCGCAATATCATACAATTTAAGCAAGTTAACAAAAGATTGTGACCGCTAGTGGTCTCTTAAAAACCTTTTTACGAATTTTAATAAACAATCACAGCCGAATTACAGTTAGTAATTTTAATCTTAGTCACTGCAGAGGAAACACGTAATTGGAATAGAACATAGCAGCGAATCGGTGATTTCCATTTTGATGAAAACGTTGTTGTACGGGCAAGAAGCAATTTAAAAAAAAAACTACAAAAAAATAAAGGGTACCTCACGAACTTATCAATAAACTTGTAGGAACAATAGGTCACAAGGACAGGTTCATTATTTACTGTTTGTTTAGGAAGATATTCTTTCTGATCCGTCGGTAACGAATTAAGCGTATGAAACATTCATATATTTTGAGGTATGAGGAACATTTGCACGAAAATTCCATTTAATGAAGACATATTTAAATTTATAGCACAAGCAATCTGTTCCGACACTAAAAAATTAATTTCAGTCCATGCTCACCAAATTAAACTCTAAGAAAAAAGGAAAGATGCACCACGAAGGAATTATCCGAATGGGGACGGAAATCGGTAGATGGATGTACATGTACTGACAAACAAATGATTACAGTGTCAGGAAAATTTGGTAATGTACTCAAGAGAAAGAACTTCACAAATTGAGCAAGTCAATAACGCGTTGGCCCACCTCCATCCCACATGCAAGCAGTTATTCAGCTTGACACTGGTTGGCAGGGTTGTTCAGTCCTCCAGACGGCACATTAGATTTTCAAAATCCCGAGCTGGATGATCCCTCAGAAAGATATCCAACAAGTATAAATCAATGCCAAGCCGAATAACTACTTGCATAAGGGAGGTGGGCCAACGCGTTATTGACTTGATCAATTAAGTAAGTTCTTTCTCTCGAGCAAATCATCCGCTTGTTCTGAAATCTTAATCATTTGTATGTGTGTATATGTACATCACATCTACCGATTTTCGTCCCCATTCGAGCAACTCCTTCGTGGTACGTTGTTTTTTCTTTTTTTGTTTTAGCATGTGGTTAGTGGCTACACCAGTCCTTCAGTAGTTGCTTTGGTGAATATTGACTTCCAGCATGGTCTTGACGGAGCCGTCGGAAATATAATATTTAAGTGCACGGTCGGAACTGATATAGTCGCTAAAGAATTTTATGAGTAAAGAATGAAATAAACTTTATAGTGAAACGTAATGTGCCTAATTGTTATACTGCTTGCACCGACCTTCCACCCCTGCTGACCATGTCAGGATTCTGTCTCGTGAAATCCTGTCCACCAACTATGGCTGTTTTTTTTTCAATTCTTTGTTCAAAGTTAACTATAATAATATCTGTCAACACACTACCTAACTGCATTAGTGGATCCTAAATTTACAATCATATTACAATTACTGCAGCTTAATTAGCTAATACTACAGGTATATTTATATTTCTATTATTTCACCACTACAGGTATTTCTGGTTAACTGTTTACTATTTCTCTATTCTACATGTGTCTTGGTTGCTAGTTGATTGGGACTAGTTCTCTACAGCTGTTGTTGGTGTTATGTATATTCAACTTTATCTATACCTAAACTGACCTACACTACCTGCAGCGTTACAGGTGTGCCACCATGTTACAAACCTACGTCGCTGGCCTTGCCCACCGCCCCAATGGGCGTTCCCCTGGTACTAGACTTGCCTAAGACGTTGAATCGCTGCAGTGCTATCCTAATGAATTTTCCTATCTTATCATACAACTAATCTATTTCTTATATCTACTGTCACTGTCTGTGCGTGCCACGATCGTTTGGAGATGTACACTCTGCCCCCTAATCCGAGACATGGCGGATCCCAGCCGTGAGGCGGCTGGCCGAGTCCACGACTCGGCGGAACAGGACAGGTGCACGGAGTCTAATTCAGGTTTTTATCATTGTCGACTGTTCCTTAAGAATTCTTTAAAAACTTTACTGGATATTTCATCTGATAGTTTGTTCAAGATGTGGAAAGTGTCCTGCTTGAGCAGGTGGTGCGTGTCGTGGTTAAGAAGTTGTTGCCTAAGTTGACCTGCAACATCGTCGAAGAGGGGGCACTGATACACCACATGGTCTGGAGTGCCCCGCACGGTGCCACAGTCACACGTTGGTGTAGCCCGCTTCCCGAACCGTCATAGGTATGTTGGGTAGGGTCCATGTCCGGTACGGAAGTGCAGCAGTCCTCTGGCTGGTTTAAGGTAGGTAAGCTTTAAGCACTCCTTAATGTGTGGCAGCAACTCATATGTTCTTCGCCCTGTTTCATCATTATCCCACTGTTCTTGCCATAATTCTTCCCCTCTTCTTTTAATTCCAGACTTATCTCCGACCTAAACCTTCATTATCCACTATTTTCCCCCCTTTCTTTCTTCACCCAGTACCACGAGGCCTGTTCTCTGATTTTTATGCCAAGGGGACAGAGCCCCATGAATAGTAGCAATCCCCCCCCCCCCCAAAGGAGTTGTACTGTATGCCACTACCGAGCGCAGGAGCATGTTTCGCTGCACCCTTCTTATGGCCATGGCAGTCATGACCCTCGTGAGCCTGTGACCTGTATCCTACGACTGAAGTTAGAATACTGTTCTGGTATAATTTAATTAGGTCGGTTGGGAGATGGAAGCGTTTGTGACCAATTCCAATTAGGTGGTTTGGCGTTTCCAGTGATCTTTGTGTCACGGTGTCAATGTGAGATGCATAGTTCCACCTCTCGTCGACGACTACACCTAGATAACGGGCCTCACGGCGCCGAACAACTGGTGAGCCATTAATTCTGACAGTTGGATTCCTAACAAGTTGTCCTTTTAGTAGCAAATATGTGGACTTGCTTGGCGCTATTGACATTTTGGCTTTATGGCACCATGTAGTCAAAATAGATATAACTCTTTCAACTTCAGGCTCTACGTGGCTACGATCGCCAACCAGCAGGAGGAGGTAGTCAGCGTAGGATATGACCTCTAGCACATCGTTACTGCTCTTTAAATCATCCAGAAGGGGTTCCATGTACGTCCCAAAAGAGAGGCCCCAGGACAGAGCCCTGAGGACACCCCTTTGCTATCCTCTTGCTAATTTTTCCGCTGGGGTCCGACTGCCAGACCTCCCTATCTTCGCAATAGCTCCTAAGACAGCCATACAGCGGCCCTGGACAATCCTTTTCCCGCTAGCAGGAGAAGAGCGAAGGCCACCACAGATTGTCAAAGGCACCACTGATGTCCACCATCGTGCCGACAATGTACTTGTGTGGGGCAGAGTCACAGACATCCGCAGCCAGGGCGATTGTGTCAAACGCTGATCGACCCAACCGGAAGCCGAATTGTCTGTCACTCATCCCACACAGCACGCGGTGTGTTGCCAGTCTGTCTGCTAGCAACCTCTCAAAACGTTTGCCCAGCAGGTCCAGTAAGCAGAAGGATCTGTATGATTTCGCTTCTTTAGGGTCTTCATTCGGACCGTTTTTTATTATTACCACATTTGTTTTTTTTCCAGATGGACGGAAGTTTTCTGAGCCGTAGACACTCATTGTATAACTTAGCGAGAGGTGCCACCAGCTAGGTGGCGAGGAATTGCATCCCTTCCGCTGTAATGCCGTCTGGGCCAAGAGCACCTCCTCTTCGGAGAAGGGATAAACCATGTTATTATTTTCATAGACCCGTTAATTTTCTCTTCTGACTATATGTTGTTCCTCCGAGTCGTCTTCCTCTCTATCGTCAGGCAACAGGACCCGAAGGAGGACCTCGGTGGTCTCCCGCCAGGTCTCAGTCATCCGGTCCCCGTCTCTGACGCTAGACAACACCGCAGGTGACCATATTTTTTCCCGTACTAACTTGTATGGGACACCCCAAGGTTCAGTAGCCAATTGGCATTGTACGTACCTATCCCAGCTCCTTAACCTGATTGCCCTGAGCTCCTGTTGGAACTTTTCTCTGGCTTCTATGTACAGTTGCAAAAATCGTTGTTTTGCTTCCTAGACGACACTTCGCTGGTAACACCTCCTTGCCCTCCTTACAGACTGCCGCATCTGTCCCAGTTCGGCTGGCCATGGTGAAGGGGAGGCCGCAACGGCTCTCCTTCTGGTTGGTACAGCTGCGCTCAACACCCTGACAACTGCTTTCACCAGCTCTTCGGCGTACTCCTCTACATTCTCCTCACCCTCCGGCAATATCGGTATGTCGCAGTCCCTCGCTAAGCTGTTCCAGTCGGTCTTGTTATAATTGTATTTCCCACCTCATGTCCCAGTGGCACTCCCTGTCGCCTAAAAAGATTATGGTCGTTTGTTGTGACCTGATCCCATGCAGTCGAGTCCAGTATCTTTGTTGCAAGGTTCGGCGTTACTAGAGTAACGTCAATGTTTGTGAACTCCCCCCCCCCCCCTCCCCTCCGCCAGAGTAGGCGGGGGGGGGGGGGGGGGGGAGGGGTCCATTGCTTGTTGGCGACCACTAATTGCAACGCCATGATGGTTTCTTCTGCCTTTTCACCTCTATCTTCCTGAGTGCCACTGAACCACAGGAGGGACTTTGCATTTATATCTGCTGTCACTATAAATCTTCGCCCCCGCAACGCCGTGGCTACTTGTGTTAATTTATCTAGGAATTCGTCAATCCCTCTGTCATATTGAAAGTACATGTCGACGATATACAGAACTTCTACAGGTGATTGTAATACCTCGACGTTGCAGTGGTCATCAGAAAACTGCGCGAGGACTGTACTTCTCAGCGCCCTGTTTGTTACTTGTACTATGACCACGGCCCTCGGTTCAGCTCCACAGCGGATTACTTGCCAGTTGACTGCCACGAAAGGGATTCGCCCAGTTTGGAAGTAAGGTTTCTGCAGACAGAGCATATCCAGACTCCTCCCCTCCACCACTCTTCGGAGATCCTGCGGGACTAATTTGCTGTTATGTGTGTTTATCTGTCCAACGTTTAAAAAGCTTACGTGGAAAGTATGTACGAATATGAGAATCCGACCAGTTCTTACTCCAATCTTGTGCTATTATTGCAGTAGTGATAACGGATTGATTGTTTATCTCATCCAGATCGAATTTCTCATTTCGTCTTTCAAACACCTTTTCGATTAAATCGCGCAGGGCCTCAAAGTCAGTGGGAAGATTCATCGTCTTAAGCTGTATCCTTTCCACAGCCTCCATTACCGGAAAGGTGATATCTCTTCCATACTCATGGCCGACACGCAGCACATGCCTTATGGCTGTAGTGAGGACGCCGGCCGCTGTGGACGAGCGGTTCTAGGCGCTACAGTCCGGAACCACGCGGCTGCTACGGTCGCAGGTTCGAATCCTGCCTCGGGCATGGATGTGTGTGATGTCCTTAGGTTAGTTAGGTTTAAGTAGTTCTAAGTCTAGGGGACTGATGTCCTCAGATGTTAAGTCCCGTAGTGCTTAGAGCCACTTGAACCATTTTGTAGTGAGGACAGCGGGCTCCTCCAGGCGAGCTAACTGCAGAACATACTCCAGGTTGGGGTATATCCTAGCAGGGTCCATTCCCAGGCCTCTCTAAGGTGGTAAACCTATTAGCGAACTCGAGCTGCTCACAACATTAACCTGCACTTGCTCTTTAATACTCGTTTGATTATACTTTTTCACCAGTAGACTCCCTAGCACAGTTCGCCCGTGTGGTCATACATGATCTCCGGGCGACCTTAGTCCCTGGCTTGGAGGAGGGAGCATCTTCCTGACCACAAGGGACTGTTTGTACACATGCATCCTTCACTATCACTGTAGGAGATTGCGGCTTTGAAAACTTTTGAATGAATTCACTGAATCTACTTTCCCTCATTGTATCCCTCAACCTGTTGAACTGGGACTTTCTCTTAGGCTTCCTGTGTCCAGGTATAGCCTCAGCCATAATCAATTCGGGCAATGAGCCTTTGCTCTAACATCCTGTAGGTAGGACAGTTTCTTCCGATGGTGTTACAGGTTTTCTTCCTTTTCCTTGTGCAGGGGATGCATATCCCAGCTTTGTCACAGTTTTTCCTAACGTGATCCTCAGCCCCGCACCTAGAGCATGCCGGCTTTCGTTCATAGTGCTTATGCACATGGTCTAGGTCGCCACAATTGTGGCATCGGGGAACCACTAAGTAAACCCTGATATTGATGGCATGGAAGCCTACATAGATTCTGCCCATAGTGGTGAGCCTACGCCACATTTTTCCAGAGACCTCGGCAACGTGATGTACTACATCGCGTTCCCGGGGCCCAGTCTTGAAACGTAGCTTGAACTCATTTTTAAAAGTTTATCATTCTATGTCATCAAAGTTTTGATTATACATTGTCTCATAAATGTCGTAGTCTTTTAATGCGACTGGTACATCATAAAAAATCAACAGAGGATTCCGCTTTTTTGGTGGCTCACATTTTATGGCTTTGTCCAGTTTTGTAATGTTCAACATTTTATTCCTGTCATCCTCAGTGGCTACATCCACTATGACTACAATTCTGGTTGCCTTTACTTTGTTTATTTTAATAATCGTGGCTGGTTGGTGGTGTGTTCAGATTACGTCCCTCGAGGGAGCCTTTTCTGCACCGAAACATGTGACACTCGAGCGGTGGTGCTCGTGATGGAAGCGAGTGTACACGCTGCGACCATTGTCCTGCAGAGAGGAAATGAAAACTCAGTTTTATTTTACACTGCAGACAAGCTAGTCCGCTATAGATCTACAAAGATATCGATGGCGCGTCTCTAGACAACACTTACGTTGGCGTGTCGATAGGCGGCAGCGGAGTCGAGCTACGGTATGTGGCTATAAAGCGCTGTATACGGACCGGTCTTGTCGCCTCCAGCGAATGAAAGTGTTAGTGAATCGAGTGGGACAGCGGGGAAGCCGTTCGGATCTGGAGTTCATGCCGCGTGGTCAGTACAGTGTTACCTTGGATGTAAGCTCGGTGACGTCATTTATAATATATGTCGGCAGTGCCACCTGAAAGTGAAGTGGAGTTTAATGTTATGTCTTGAGTCTAAACCGATCACTGGCGTGAAGGTTCTATGGCTGGTGATCAATACCCAAAAAGGGAAGTAGGAGTAATCCGCTGAATTGCAGGCCTATATCCATAACGTCGATTTGCAGTAGGTTTTTGGAACATATACTGTATTTGAACATTATGAAGTACCTCGAAAAAAAACGATTCATTGACATATAGTCAGCACGCTTTCAGAAAATATCGTTCTTGTGAAACACAACTAGCTCTTTATACTCATGAAGTAATATGTGCTATCGACATGGGATGTCAAATTGATTCCATATTTTTAGATTTCCACTAGGCGCTCAGTCCGGAACCGCGCGACTGCTACGGTCGCAGGTTCGAATCCTGCGTCGGGCGTGGATGTGTGTGTTGTCCTTAGGTTGATTAGGTTTAAGTAGTTCTAAGTTCTAGGGGACTGATGACCAGAGATGTTAAGTCCCATAGCGCTCAGAGCCATTTTTTAGATTTCCAGAAGGCTTTCGACACCGTTCCTCACAAGCGTATTCTAACCAACTGCGTGCCTACAGAGTATCGCCTCAGTTGTACGACTGGATTCGTGATTTCCTGTCAGAAAGGTCACAGTTCGTAGTAATAGACGGAAAGTCATCGAGTAAAACAGAAGTAATATCCGGCGTTCCCCAAGGAAGTGTTATGGGCCCTCTATTGTTCCTGATCTATGTTAACGACACAGGAGACAATCTGAGTAGCCGTCTTAGATTGATGCAGATGATGCTGTCATTTACCGTCTTGTAAAGTCATCAGATGATCAAAACGACTTGCAAAATGATTTAGATAATATATCTGTATGGTGCGAAAAGTGTCAATTGACCCCGAATAAGGAAAAGTGTGATGTTATTCACATGAGTACTAAAAGAAATTTCGATTACGCGATAAGTCACACAAATCTGAAGGCTGAAAAGTTCAACTAAATACTTAGGGATTACAATTACAAATAACCTAAATTGGAAGAATCACATAGATAATATTGTAGATAGAGCAAACCAAAGACTGCGATTCATTGGCAGAGCACTTAGAAGGTGCAACAGGTCTACTAAAGAGACTGCTTGCACTACGCTTGTTCGCCCTATTCTGGAGTATTGCTGTGCGGTGTGGGATCCGCATCAGGTGGGACCGACGGATGACATCTAAAACGTACAAAGAAGGGCAGTTCATTTTGTATTATCGTGATCTAGGGGAGATAGTGTCACAGATATGACACGTGAATTAGAGTGGCAATCATTAAAACAAAGCCGTTTTTCGTTGCGACGGGATCTTCTCATGAAATTTCAATCACCAGTTTTCTCCTCCGATTGCGAAGACATTCTTTTGGCACCCACCTACAAAGGGAGAAATGATCATCATGATAAAATAAGAGAAATCAGGGCTCGCACAGAAAAATTTAAGTGCTCGTTTTTCCGAGTGCCGTTCGAGAGTGGAATGGTAGAGAGACAGCTTGAAGGTGGTTCATTGAACCCTCCGCCAGGCACTTTATTGTGAATAGCAGAGTAATCACGTAGATGTAGATGTAGATGTAGCTAATTTACCGTCGAGATTACGAGCTGTATATGCACTAGTGAATGTGCTGTCTTGATTATCTAAAGGTAAAGGCGCAAAAAGTGCAGCGTGTGTCATTTGATAATTTGGTTCGATTCTGCCTTATTGATTGTAGATTTTCGTAGTGCGAAAATAAGGAACAACGCAAACCAATGAATGGTGAGTTTCAGAGTTCAGTACGCAAACACTTGTCAGCTTGTGGTTTTAATTTATGCCACCAATTAACTTTATTTAAAACTTTGATAGTGTTTGGGAGCGTTTGTGCTGAAGTTCAGCACTCCGAGTCATACACAGTGTTGGCAGGCGATTCAACTATTTCTTCAGTATTTAATTTTTCTCTGATTGCCATTAAGCAATTTGATTACTCATTTTGGTGGTTTTTTGTGCACTGTTTCTGAAGTTATACATGATTAGGGACTTTTATTCTTGCTAAATGGTGTTAGATATTTTAAGCTGTTTTAGAAGAGAAATATATTTTTGTAGCTTTACTCTTGCTTAAGATTAGTTATTTGTTTTTCTTAGAGAGAGATTTTTGCTAGTCTGTGCTTCATTTCGCTCTAGGTGCTTTTGAAATCATACTTTGAGAAAAATTTTTTCATCTCTAGTACTTAGGCAATGCGTTGGTAAAAACCTTGATTGTTTAAGCATAGTCAACGGTTAAATTTGTATCCACTGAGGGCCCTCTGATTTAAGATCTGTTCTAGCACTGTTACTTCTTTTTCAAGTTACGTAACCTAAACCGTTTCACGGTCTTTTACTGAAGGGCTTTCTTTATTTTAGATTGTGAAAGGTTTTTACTTGCTTATTCTTTCAAGCCATTTATTATAACTGCTCTTTATGTGTATGTTAGATCACAAGAATGTGATGCCCTCTGTATGAGAAGAGAACATGCTTGGAATGCTGGATGCGGCGGTTACTCTGCAAGAGGCGTAGGAAAATGTCGCTCCCACAAAGGAATTGTTGCTGAATTTAATGTTTGAAGCTACGTGTTTTAAAGAAATAATGTTCTTCAGTTTTGGTGATCTTTATTGTTCTTACTCAAGCCTCTAAGCTGGCTGTTTTTCTTGGACTTATTTGATAAAATAAATTTATGAAAAATTTTACGTGTTTATTTCTGAGTATGCGATCTTGATATTTCCCACTACCGGGTGTAACATTTGCAGGTAGTTAAATTGAGCAGAGACACAACGAAGAGCGCCTTAAAGGGTCGTTTTTTTTGTTTCAATGAAAACTAGTTTTCCCTCTACACTTATTTAGTGGCCAATACAGTAGACTTCAATAGAGCCATCACAGAATGTTTTGAGCTCGGACAGTTCCCAGTGATTCTCTTCTATGGTCATTAATTTAAATAATGATAGAAATAATAATAGATTGTAATTGTCACTTCAGTTTTATGAAATCTACATCTAAATAACACAGGATTAAAACCACTGTGTGTAATCATAGATGAACTTCAGAATATTTACGTGGAAAACTCTCGAAAAGAAACGACGTCGACGCCACTTCGCTCGCAGAAAAAAACCGTTAATGCAGCTGACATTTAAAAGATTATAAACAGTGCAGTATATCGAGGAAAGTGACTGTGGCCGAAACTCAAGGACATAGCAATAGCATACGTTAATGTGTAAGAGTTGTCAGCAGCGGGACCTAAAATTAGCAACTCTTATAATTCCTGGAGTTATTCTCAAGTTATAAAACCGCTAAATAACGTGGTGGATGCTTGTGCCAGACGTCAGGAATAATGAAACTTGCAGTGCATCTCACAGTTGTAGGAAGAGGGTTCAAAATGGCTCTGAGCACTATGGGACTCAACTTCTGAGGTCATCAGTCCCCTAGAACTTAGAACTACTTAAAGCTAACTAACCTAAGGACATAACGCACATTCGAACCTGCGACCGTAGCGCTCTCGCGGTTACAGGCTGTAGCGCCTAGAACCGCTCGGCCACTCCGGCCAGCGTAGGAAGAGGGGTGGCGTCGTTAGATACAGTCTGAAACAGTGACGTTAATACTGTTGTCATTGTTGAGAAATACTGGCACTAATTGTGTACAGACGAACGAAAAGATTATAGAAGCCGACCTCGGGGAAGACAATAAATGCAGCAACACACGAGGCAATACTGACTCTACGGCTTAAAAGACAGACTGAAGAAAGACGATCTTACGGTTACAGCACTTTTAATTTAGAGAAAGCTTCTGGCGATATTGACTGGAATAAACTCTTTCAATTTATGGAGGTATCAGTGATAAAATTCACAGAGAGGAACTTTATTTGCAGCTTGGTCTGAAACCAGACTGCTGTTATAAGAGCCGAAGGACATGAAAGGGAACCTGTAGCCAAGAAAACACAAAAGGAAACCAAGGAGAACTTTTGAAAGTGTATTAAAGTCCAAGGAAAAGAAATAAAATCTCCCATGTAATTCAATCTATATAGTCAGCAAGTGCTAAAGGAAAGCAAGGAGAAAATTTTGAGAGAAGAAATTAAGACTTTGAGGTTTGTCAGCAGTATTGTAAGTATCTCAGAAACGGAAGAAGACTTGGCCCTCTGTTCCTGCAGTTTAAGGGAACGGACAGCATCTTCAAAATAGGTTGATGAACGTAAAAAAAATTCAAACCAAGTAACTAATGTAGTCAACTTACATCAAGCGACACTAAGGGAATTATATTACGAAACAAGAGACTAAGGAGGCTAATTTGATTCTGATTTTTTAATTAAGGATTCGGACAGAACAGCTGAAGCTCTCGTCAGTGACTGGTTGCAGAATATCGGACACGGCAGAATCTCCAACGTACTGCCACCGGATGCCTAAAACTACCATCACAACTCACTACAACAGTCTTAGTGATAGCTTAGTACGGGTGTACGGGTGCTGACGACCGGTATGGCAATTAAAGAAAATTCAAAACAGAAGTTTAATTTGTCCTTGAACGCACACCCATTTAAAGCAGCAGATATCTAATGACCTATTTTCTTCAATCAAAACAGTTACACTACTGGCCATTAAAATTGCAACACCAAGAAGAAATGCAGATGATAAACGGGTATTCCGGGGGGGCGGGGGGGGGGGATATATTATACTAGAACAGAGATGTGATTACATTTTCACCCAATTTGGGTGCATAGATGCTGAGAAATCACTACCCAGAACAACCACCTCTGGCCATAATAACGGCCTTGATACGCCTGGGCATTGAGTCAAACAGAGCTTGGATGGCGTGTACAGGTACAGCTGCCCATGCAGCTTCAACACGATACCACAGTTCATCAAGAGTAGTGACTGGCGTATGGTGACGAGCCAGTTGCTCAGCCACCATTGACCAGACGTTTTCAGTTGGTGAGAGATCTGGAGAATGTGCTGGCCACGGCAGCAGTCGAACATTTTCTGTATCCAGAAAGGCCCATACAGGACCTGCAACTTGCGGTCGTGCATTATCCTGCTGAAATGTAGGGTTTCTCAGGGATCGAATGAAGGGTAGAGCCACGGGTCGTAACACATCTGAAATGTAACGTCCACTGTTCAAAGTGCCATCAATGCGAACAAGAGGTGACCGAGACCTGTAACCAATGGCACCCCATACCATCTCGCCGGGTGATATGCCAGTATGGCGATGACGATTACACGCTTCCAATGTGCGTTCACCACGATGTCGTCAAACACGGATGCGACCATCATGATGCTGTAAACATAACCTGAATTCATCCGAAAAAATGACATTTTGCCATTCGTGCACCCAGGTTCGTCGTTGAGTACACCATCGCAGGCGCTCCTGTTTGCGATGCAGCGTCAAGGGTAACCGCAGCCATGGTCTCAGAGCTGATAGTCCATGCTCCTGCAAGCGTCGTCGAACTGTTCGTGCAGATGGTTGTTGTCTTGCAAACATCGCCATTTCTTGACTCAGGGTTCGAGACGTGGCTGCACGATCCGTTACAGCCATGCCGATAAGATGCTTGTCATCTCGAATGCTAGTGATACGAGGCCGTTCGGATCCAGCACGGCGTTCCGTATTACCGTCCTGAACCCACCGATTCTATATTCTGCTAACAGTCATTGGATTTCACCAGCGCGAGCAGCAATGTCGCGATACGATAAACCGCAATCGCGATAGGCTACAATCCGACCTTTATCAAAGTCGGAAACATGATGGTACGCATTTCTCCTCCTTACACGAGGCATCACAACAACGTTTCACAAGGCAACGCCGGTCAACTGCTGTTTATGTATGAGACATCGGTTGGAAACTTTCTTCAAGTCCGCACGTTGTAGGTGTCGCCACCGGCGCCAACCTTGTGCGAATGCTCTGAAAAGCTAATCATTTGCATGTCACAGCATCTTCTTCCCGCCGGTTAAATTTCACGTCTGTAGCACGTCAACTTCGTGGTGTAGCAATTTTAATGGCCAGTAGTATACTATGCATGCTTGGAGAGAATTGTGTAAACTAACTTAAATCTAATTTACTATGCATGCTTAGAGAGAACTGTGCAACTACCTTAAATCTAATAGTCACTATGCCTGAGAGTACTCTTCAAGAACGGGCCCTAAAATTACAGATGCAACGGGCCCATCATAACACGGCAATAAATTTAATAAAACCTAGTCAGCCATTTTAAAGCTGAAATAATTACTTCAAATTTTAAAAAGAATAACTTAACACTCAGCTGTTACACTCACCTAATATCGTGTAGCGCCCCCGCGAGCTCACAGAAGTGCCGCAACACGACGTGGCATGGACTTGACTAATGTCTGAAGTGGTGCTAGGGTGAATTGAAGCCATGAAGGCTGTCCATAAATCCGTAAGAGTACGAAGAGGTGGAGATCTCTTCTGAACAGCACGTTGCAAGGCATTCCAGATATGCTCAATAATGTTCGTGCCCTGGAGTGTGGTGGCCAGCGGAAGTCCTTAACCGCAAAAGAGTGTTCCTGGAGCCACTCTGTAGCAATTCTGGATGTGTAGGGTGTCGCATTTCCCTGCTTGAATTGCCCAAGTCCGTCGGAATGCATAATGGACATGAATGAATGCACATGATCAGACAGGACGCTTACGTACGTGTCACCTGTCAGAGTCGTATCTAGACGTACCAGGGGTCCCATGTCATTAAAACTGCACATGCCCCAATCCATTACAGAGCCTCCACCAGCTTGAACAGTCCCCTGATGACATGCAGGGTCCATGGATTCATGAGGTTGTCTCCATACCTGTACACGTCCATCTGCTCGATACAATTTAAAACGAGGCTCGTCCGACAAAGAAACATGTTTCCGGTCATCAACAGTCCAATGTCGACGTTGCGACGTTGACGGGCCCAGGCGAGGTGTACAGCTCTGTGTCGTGCGGTCATCAAGGGCACACGAGTGGTCATAGGCTCCGAAAGCCCATATCGATGATTTTTCGTTGAATGGTTCCCATCCTGACACTTATTGATGGCCCAGCACTGAAATCTGCAGCAATTTGCGGAGAGGTTGCACTTCTGTCACGTTGAACGATTCTCTTCTGTCGTCGTTGTTCCCGTTCTTCAAGAAAATGGCTCTGAGCACTATGGGACTCAACTGCTGAGGTCATTAGTCCCCTAGAACTTAGAACTAGTGAAACCTAACTAACCTAAGGACATCACACACATCCATGCCCGAGGCAGGATTCGAACCAGCGACCGTAGCGGTCTCGCGGTTCCAGACTGCAGCGCCAGAACCGCGCGGCCACTTCGGCCGGCTGTTCGCGTTCTTGAACGATCTTTTTCTGGCCACAGCGGTGTTGGAGATTTGTTGTTTTACCGGATTCCTGATATTCCCGGTACACTCGTGAAGTGGTCGTACGGGAAAAACGCCATTTCTTTGCTACCTCGGAGATGCTGTGTCTCATTACTCGTGCGCCGACTATAACACCACATTCAAAACCACATAAATCTTGATAACCTGCCATTGCAGCAGCGGTAACCGATCCAACAACTGCGCCAGACACTTGTTTTCTCATATAAGCGTTGCCGACCGCAGAGCCGAATTCTGCCTGTTTACATTTCTCTGTATTTGAACACGCATGCCTTTACCTGTTTACCGTAATAATATCCAAAGCTGCCTTAGCAAACTAGTAACTAAGCTTAGAGGAATGCCTCTGAAAAGGCAAAAAAATAAGCTACTGTACTAAAATACTTTTGTCAAATACGACCGCTGAATATATTTTGAAACATAACTGAACATCAAAAGTGATAACGATAACTTCACAAGGTATCGGCCTTAGGGCTGGGCCGCACAGAATTTCTCATTTGACGCTACATACCGCGAGGGTAATGCTGCCACATAATAGCCCGAGAGGCTGCTTAAGGTGACAGGTCGCCCTCGCCGCCTTGACCTAATTCATCGCACAGCAATAAGTTTAAATGAGTACGGCAGCCGGCCGCTACGCGTACTCTTGAATAGTCAGAACAACTATGCGGTGTCGGTTAAACAACCTTCAGTGCGACCAGTGCGTGATCAGTAATTACGGTCAAACCAGTAACTTAGATTAAATAGGTAATTACAGTGCTGCAACACTACTACATTAAACAAGGATTAGTTTAACCACTTCTCGATAAGGTACCACACAAAATAAGCGCCACAGAGGACCATCCTACAACATAATTCAGAACCGCTGCAATATTTCCACCCTACAAGGTCGGCTGGCTCATAAACCGACCGGGGTCAAGTGACTACGCTTCGCAAGACTTCATAAATTTCAGAAAACGACCTGATCGACGAGGTTGAGAGCATAAAATAGTTTTAAGTTGTAGGTGCTCATAAACGCAATAACACTCGGTTCCGATTTACATATACATCTGCATCATACTCCGCAAGCCACCTAATGGTGTGTGGCGGAGGATACTTTCGGTACCACTATTTGACCCCTCCAACCCTGTTCCACTCGCGAATAGTGCACGGGAAGAATGGTTGTCGTTAAACCTCTGTATTGCCTCTAATTTGTCGAATTTTCTCCTCGTGGTCAATATGCGAGATGTATATGGGGGGGGGGGGGGATGTAATATGTCGTCTGACTACTTCTGAAAAGTGTCAGCCCCAAATTTCAATAGTAAATCTCTCCCTGATGCACAACGTCTCTCTTGTAACGTCTGCCAGTGGAGTTTGTTCAGCGTCTCCGTAATGCTCTCTCGCCAGCTAAACGAGCCCGTGACGAAACGCGCCGCTCTTCGTTGGATCTTGTCTATCTAATCTATCAGTCCTACCTGATAGGGATCCCAGACAGATGAACTACGCTCAAGAATCGGGCGAACAAGCGCCTTGTAAGCCACTTCTTTCGTGGATGAGTTATATTTCCTTAACATTCTTCCGATGAATCTACATCTACATCTACATCTACATTGATACTCCGCAAGCCACCCAACGGTGTGTGGCGGAGGGCACTTTACGTGCCACTGTCATTACCTCCCTTTCCTGTTCCAGTCGCGTATGGTTCGCGGGAAGAACGACTGTCTGAAAGCCTCCGTGCGCGCTCTAATCTCTCTAATTTTACATTCGTGATCTCCTCGGGAGGTATAAGTAGGGGGAAGCAATATATTCGATACCTCATCCAGAAACGCACCCTCTCGAAACCTGGACAGCAAGCTACACCGCGATGCAGAGCGCCTCTCTTGCAGAGTCTGCCACTTGAGTTTATTAAACATCTCCGTAACGCTATCACGGTTACCAAATAACCCGGTGACGAAACGCGCCGCTCTTCTTTGGATCTTTTCTATCTCCTCCGTCAACCCGACCTGGTACGGATCCCACACTGATGAGCAATACTCAAGTATAGGTCGAACGAGTGTTTTGTAAGCCACCTCCTTTGTTGATGGACTACATTTTCTAAGCACTCTCCCAATGAATCTCAACCTGGTACCCGCCTTACCAACAATTAATTTTATATGATCATTCCACTTCAAATCGTTCCGTACGCATACTCCCAGATATTTTACAGAAGTAACTGCTACCAGTGTTTGTTCCGCTATCATATAATCATACAATAAAGGATCCTTCTTCCTATGTATTCGCAATACATTACATTTGTCTATGTTAAGGGTCAGTTGCCACTCCCTGCACCAAGTGCCTATCCGCTGCAGATCTTCCTGTATTTCGCTACAATTTTCTAATGCAGCAACTTCTCTGTATACTACAGCATCATCCGCGAAAAGCCGCATGGAACTTCCGACACTATCTACTAAGTCATTTATATATATTGTGAGTCTTGTGTCTGCTTTTCCCGTTATCTGTTTTATATGGTCATTCCCTTAAGGTCGCTCTGAATAGTTACGCCTAGATATTTTACGGCAGACGCTGTCTCCAGCAGTTTTTCATCAATAGCGTAGCTGTACAGTAGTGGATTTCATTTCCCATGTATGCACAATATGTTACATTTATTTACGTTCAGACTCAACTGCCAGAGTCTTCACCATTCATCAATTCTCTGAAGGCCGTTCTGCAAATTCTTACTATCTTCTGGCGTTGTTACTTTGGTATAAACAACTGCATTATCTGCGAATACCCTTAAAGAGCATCCGACGCTTTCTACTAGATCATTTATGTATATTGTGAACAGCAACGGTCCTATCAATTCCCTGTGGTACTCCGGACATTGCCTTTAAATCTGTCGATTTAGTTCCGTTAAGAGCGACGTGTTGAGTTCTGTCTGCAAGAAAGTCTTAAATCTAATCGCAGGTCTGCTCCGATACTCCGTAAGCTCGTATTTTTTTCATTAAACGGCAATGCAGGACGGTGTCAAATGTCTTACTGAAATCAAGGAACACGGCATCAGCCTGAGCGCCATTGTCCATTGCACTGTGGATCTCATGCAGGAACGGAGCGTGCTGAATTTTGCAAGATCTTTGCGGAATCCATGTTGATTTTTATAGAGAAGCTGTTGATTTTCCCAGAACGTCATAATTCTTGAGATTAAAGCATGTTTCATAATTCTACAACAGATTGACGTCAACGATATAGGTCTATAATTGTGTGGATCTGTCTTACGGCCTTTCTTAAAAACGGGAATGACCTGCGCTTTTTTCCAGTCGTTTGGTACCTTTCGATGCCCAAGCGATCTACGATAAATTACTGCTATAAGGGGAGCAAGTTCTTTCTCATAATCTTTATAGAATCTTATAGGTATCTCATCTGGTCCTGAAGGCATTCCACTACTAAGCGATTGTAGCTGCTTTTCAATTCCGCGATCGGTTAACTCAGTATCTGCCATTTCGACGTTCTCACGTCGATTGAAAGGAGGGGTAGTGTTACGAACTTCCTCGGTGAAACAACTTCGGAAGACCGAATTCAGTATTTCGGCCTTCTCTCTGTTATCTTCCGTTTCGGTGCCGGTGTGGTCGCTGACAGAATGAATATATGATTTTGAACCACTTACTGATTTTACATACGGCCAAAATCTCTTAGGGTTTTTACTCAGGTCGGTTGCCAACGTCTTACTTTCGAAATCATTGAATGCTTCTCTCATTGCTCTCCTTACGTTGATTTTCGCTTCGTTCAGCTTTTGTTTGTCAGCTAGGTTTTTACTTCTCTTGGATCTGAGATGAAGTGCTCTCTGTTTACGTAGCGTTATTCTGACACGGCTACTAAACCATGGTGTATCTTTCCCACCCCTTAAAGTCTTACTCGGAACATATTTGTCTAGGGCATATTGAACGACGCCTTTGAATTTCGATGCTCAAATTCGTTAACTAGACTTTAATAAACACACCAACTAACCTCGCTGTTACAGTCAGCCCTTACGGTAATACACAGCATCAAACAAAAGTAGGGTTATCCTTCGCGGCGGTGTGCGATTCGATGCTTATCATCGTGTTAATGGATGTAAACAGTGAGTGAGACCCAACTCAGAAAATTAAAAACACTGTTAACAACTTGGCCGACAACGATGAAGCGACCTGCAAACACACCAGCGGATACTCGGAACCAACAGCGACGAGTTATACTGGCCTTCACTCTGGCCAAGCAACAAAATATGGCAAGCAGTGACAGTTAAGCTACACAAACAATAGAGTCTTTCACCAACTCCAAACTACCGAATAACGACCACATCCTGTGGGACAAACAGAATACCAGGACTGAGGCAAACGCTAAAACTTGACATCACTACCTGAGACCCCCTGGACAACGCTGTCATCGTAACCACCAACGCTGCGCCACGGAGAGCCTCCAACACAGCACTCCATGCCTCGTGACGATTCCGGGCATCGGCTGCGCCACTCGAGAGCTGCTCGCGGATCACCACTGACGAACGGTTGGCAAAACAGGCAGAAGATGAGCCGTGGCGAGACTGGTATCAGGGCTATCTTTGGTTAGCCACTATCGATTCCCTCTGGCAAAGGTTTGTCTTTGGAGCCTGGGCTGGCTCAGGATATAGCAGGCAGTACGGAGTGGAAGGGCACGGCACGCGGAACTGCGCGTATTAGCGAGACGTTGGGGAGACGGGCGGCAGTTAGCGCTTGATCGTGCTGGGGTCAGTAACAGCCGGCCGGCGCTGTGGCTTCTTGGAAATCTCGTGGAGCTATGCATGTGCTCGCTTCCGTGAAGGAACACGCTGTTACTATCGGACTAAGCAACATCTGGTGTCTTCGCCAGATCGATCCAGCAGCTGGCATCAAGTTAAGTAATTCAAGTCCTACCACCTGTTCGTGAAATTGAAAGGGTACAGTACCGCCCGACATTGGAAATAGGCACAACATTCTTCGTTATTCTTGTCAGAACAACACATTTTTTGTAATAATAACTCAATTTCACTTAATACACCGAAGCCAGATACCAGTGTAGGAAAGAATGACAACGTATTTATTTAATTGATCACATGTGCACTTCCACAAAATAAATCCCTACACCCAATTTGGTGAGATCTGTGAAATGAATGAAAGTATGGTCGTCTGCTAACCGCTGATAGTGAATGTGCAGTATATGATCATCTTTGAGACGGTCCTTTGGTCACCTTTGGTGAAACCGAAGATAAAATTTACCTGAGCTTTGAGCGCCTGAAATGTGGCTGACCAATGGGTAGCATGGTCTTCTCCACCTCGATAGAGATGCGAGATGACCTGAAGAACGGCCATGTTTCAGCACTCTGGTGCTGGATCTTGTGTTGGTAAGACCTGTCTTAGGTGTGCTCTGTAAAGCCAAAAGAGTGGAGAGAATGGTATGCATGTGGAGTACTTAAGAGTAGTTTGGAATAATAATTTCTCTATTTCAGGAACTTTGGTGGGGAGAATTAAATGTCAGGCAGGTAATATTAAGGGGATCGTAGTAATCTTCGGAAGTGACCAACGGTCACAATGAAACCACGTGTAGCAATAAGTTGAAATACTTCCGAGTGCTAAAGTTAAGCTGAATTACTGGAGTGTGTACTATAAGTTGGAAATGTTTAAGAAATGGCGTATGCAGGACTTGAAATTAGAGACGAGTGCTTCCGCGTGGTGAGTACTGTGTGAGTCTCAATCTGTGTGTGAGACAAAGGATAAAGAGAAGAACTCGTCCATGGTATCAGTTGAGGACTCCCGTGTGTGACGAATATGTTCTTAATGTTACTTTGTGTGTTATGTTTCCGTGTGACGCTTGATTCAAACTATAATACTCTGAGAGTGAAGCAAGGTGAGTCAGCCGTCTATCCAGCAACGCCACTTGGCTTGCATTGCGCAGGAAGACGTGCATATATCCTCCAGAGTCCATAGTAGGAAAGAAAAGTTACGAAGTGGGGCAGTGTCGTGTGAAACTGGCTGGCTCTGAGCACTATGGGACTCAACTGCTGAGGTCATTAGTCCCCTAGAACTTAGAACTAGTTAAACCTAACTAACCTAAGGACATCACACACATCCATGCCCGAGGCAGGATTCGAACCTGCTACCGTAGCGGTCTCGCGGTTCCAGACTGCAGCGCCAGAACCGCGCGGCCACTTCGGCCGGCTTGTGAAACTGGGATGAATACTAATTGAAGTGGGAAAGCTGAAAGTGATGTAATTATAACGTTGTGACTATTCCTTGTGTTGTATTCCATGTTGCCAGTGTGGTGAATTTCATGTAATTTAAGTATGTGTGGTTTGCATGGGAGAGTAACAAGATAGGTTCAGAGGCAGTGGGTTATGCATGTTGCTTTTTGTACCGCTCGGTCTGGAGGAAATTTTCGTGATGATGGGTGTGAGAGTCGAAGAGTGAGATATAGCAAAAGATCCACCATCCTATCCAGAAAGTGCACTGTAGTGTTAGATAATTACGAGACGATAAGATAGAGGATCACCAATGTAAAGCCATGCCCACTGGGCGGAGTTTCTCATGTGCAATTGTTGTAGAAAATGTAATGGTGTGTTTAGGTTATAGAATTTATCGGAATAAAAAAGATAGTGAAAAGAAAAAGATTGGTGGCCTTTCCCTTCGAATAGTATGTAGTCATGATATCCAGAATTTATAATGTGTGCGCCATTCGTATTCAGTGTGATGGCCACGTGTTGATCAAAGCCGTTGAATAAGAAAGAAAATGTGGTATTGTCAGTGCGTAGTGAACAGTCAGAGTTGTGTAAATTACTAATAGTCAGATGTGCGTTATCCGTTTCCGTTGCGTAATATTCAAACAGGAGAATAATTTGTAACTTAATTGTGAGTACTAGAGCTCATGTTACTCGATAAATAAGAATGAATCCACTCGCTTGGCAGACCACTCATCTTGCAGGCCTGACTGCTTGATGCCACAGTATGAGCAAGGCATGTGGGTGCCTCTCAAAATATAATGATTATTGCTCTTGAGGCAGCAAAGCGTTGCAAGGACTGTGATGTGATATTTCATGCCTCTTATTAAGTATGTGCTTCGCTCCTTAATGGTATTGTTCTTACTTCAGCTGGCAAGTATCTAAAACATTGATACGTGTGCGCAGCCTTAGCGAACGATCTATATTCCGTGTCTGAAGATTGCCATGTGGTACCTTACAGGCGCACATAACGTGCTCCATGTGATGCTTGGGTTTTAATGAACCAGTTCCGTTTGCATCATTCGTGTACGTGGTTCTGCTTAAAGGAATGAAATCAGTTTTGTTACTGTCAATTTATCGAAGTAGTTTTCTGTATAAGTTTGAGTATTAAGGTGAAGGAAAGGTTGTTTGGTTCCCTGTTGTCGCTTCTGATTTATGTTTCACAGATCGGAAGCAGTGGGCCACCGAAGTGCAGAGCCTCCCCTTTTAAATTACTAGCGGGCGTGCGGGCGGTGGACTTCGCTTGAGCTCGCGTGTGCTGTTTGATTCCGATTTCGGTGTTCTGAACGGGGTGGAAGTACAAACGGAGTCCACATCTTAATTCGAAGATAAGTACTCAGTCGCCTCCACCGTTCGTGGCCAAGTCGCGGCCACACAATCTCGGGCCTCAGTTATTGTACAAGCCGCAGTTTTCTAAAACTTGTGGTGGCTCTGCAAGGTTTCCCGGGTTAAATATTTTAAATATTTGTCTTAAGAATTTTGAGGGATTTCTAGAAGAATGTGTCTTAATTGAAACCGTTTTCTAAAATTGCAGTGCAATTCAGCCTTAGTGGCGTATGTCAATTTTGATGGAAAATAACTGGGTTATTATTGATCAAACTGTCTATAACCTTGTAAAGCTGTTTGGTAATATCACATATTATATACGGAAATAATAATTGATTTCCTGGTTATTTGATGTAAAGTTTATTTTAAATGGTTTACTTGACCGAGTGGTGGTTTTTTAAATGTTTCCAAAGAGAATAATTCATTTGTGGTTTTATATAACAAGCAGTTTGTAAAATTGGCCTGAGTGGCGGGTTTTTAAATGTTTTTAAAGAAATTAATTCATTGTGGTTTTATATAACAAGCAGTTTGTAAACTTTGCCTGAATGGTGTTTTTAAAGAAATGATTATCTGATTTATGCTTGTAATTCTCTTAGTGATTTATCTATGATGCAAATAAATATGTTGAAATGAAATGGTCAGTGTATGGGTCAAGTCCTTCCACTCCATTTATATTAAAGGTTAAGGAAATTTCAGCTTAAAATAGAAATAACGTACCAGAATAAATACTCAATTGATGGCTACAACGTGAATTCAGAATTCTTGAAAGAAAACAAACCGGCACAAATCTAAAGGTCGAGAAGACTTTACTGAAGGAATTTGTTTGGAGTGTAGTTCTGCACACAGGTGAAAAAATGATTCAAATAGCTCTGAGCACTATGGGACTTAACATCTGAGGTCATCAGTCCTCTAGACTTAGAACTACTTAAACCTAACTAATCTAGGGACAGCACACACATCCATGCCCAAGGCAGGATTCGAACCCGCGACCGTAGCATTAGCGCGGTTCCCGACTGAAGCGCCTAGAACCGCTCGTCCACAACGGCCGGCTACAAATGTGAAACAGGGACAATAAATAGTTCAGACAAGAAAAGAATAGCTTTTGAGATGTGGCGTTCTCGAAGAATGCTGAAGATAAGATGGGTTGATTGAGTAAGTAGTGAGGCAGTAATGAGGGGAAGAAAGAATTTGCGGCGCGACTTGACTAAAAGAAGGGTTCACTTGACAGGACACAACTGCAGGCATCAATAAATTTCTTAATGGAGCCAAATGAGTCGGTAAAAATCGTAAAATGCGACTAAGGCTTGCCTACAGCAAGGATGCTCTGATGGATGTAGGTCGCAGTAGTTATGTAGGGCTGAAGGGGCTTCCACAGGATAGGCTAACGTGGACAGGTGCATGAAACCAGTCTTCACACTGACAACCGCCACATAACAACACTGATGTGCAGTCATGTTCAATACCAAAATGTTACCAGACGAAATGCTTCTGAATTTGAGCACACTTATCTAACAACATACTTCGTTTTCTTCCTGCCCTTATCTGGAGTCTCCATGGGACCGGCATCTTATTTTCGGATTTGGCACTGTCAGTGGTAGTGGGTAGTCAGATGTTGTTACTGACGCTATCAGCATTCGAATACTAGTTTAAAAAGATATGGAATAATTAAATGGTGAAGAAGGCTACTCCCAACACGAGCGCTCCCCAAAACTGCCAAAGCCACGAAGCAACAACTTGCACCGTTGAAATAACACACTTGTAGGCAATGTCGACAAGTTTATTGTGCTGCGAATACATAGAAAGATAGATCCCTTATCAATTAGCTACAATATAGCAGGTCAGCAACTGGAAGCAGTTAATTCCATAAATTATCTGGGAGTAGACATTAGGAGTGATTTAAAATGGAATGACCATATAAAATTAATCGTCGGTAAAGCAGATGCCAGACTGAGATTCATTGGAAGAATCCTAAGGAAATGCAGTCCGTAAACAAAGGAAGTAGGTTACAGTACACTTGTTCGCCCACTGCTTGAATACTGCTCACCGGTGTGGGATCTGTACCAGATAGGGTTGATAGAAGAATAGAGAAGATCCAACGGAGAGCAGCGCGCTTCGTTACAGGATCATTTAGTAATAGCGAAAGCATTACGGAGATGATAGGTAAACTCCAGTGGGAGACTGCAGGAGAGGCGCTCAGTAGTTCGGTACGGGCTTTTGTTAAAGTTTCGAGAACATACCTTCACCGAAGAGTCAAGCAGTATATTGCTCCCTCCTACGTATATCTCGCGAAGAGACCATGAGGATAAAATCAGAGAGATTAGAGCCCACACAGAGACATACCGACAATCTTTCTTTCTACGAACAATACGAGACTGGAATAGAAGGTAGAACCGATAGAGGTACTCAAGGTACCCTCCGCCACACACCGTTAGGTGGCTTGCGGAGTATGGATGTAGATGTAGATGTTGTATCTGTGGTATCACGTAGCGATACCGTCCCGTGGCGAATCATGGTTGGTAATGGAATGGAAAGTTTCTGTCTGACGCCAGGCGCAGTCGGCGGGATCTGGTGGACCCAATGGTGCATGCCCGCTGATCCTCACCTCCAGCAGCTCTGTACTGCAATATAGGATGGCTGGTGGCAGCCACTCAGCCCACTTGTGCATCGAGCCACTATGCTACGACACCTATGTTCATGGTTAGAACAGCGAGTCTCGTCCTAGTTGCTATTGTACGTGTTGGACACTGGTTCTTGCTGCACTATTTGTAATGAGTCTTCAAACATTTGAAGAAATACAAGTTAAGTAATTCTTCTGTTTATCTTGTTGACTTGTTTGCTTATCATTTCTCTTCCTGTGCAGCTTTCCTATGATGACAGTTGCCACAGCACTCTGTAGCCCACCTCTCCTGCTGCGTAGAAAGTGGTACACAAAAGCACCCTTCCACTGCAGACAATAGATATCTATTGCACCACTCACACAGGAGAAGAAGCAAAAAATGAGGCTCGTCGATGATGATAACGTTCTTGCTAGGACAATTCAACCAGATTCAATGTCTTCAGTTAAAAATTCGACTGACACATTAAATCACAAATTAGTGAATACACACTTGAAAGTGCATCAAAATTTTGGCCATTTGTAACTGTCTGCGTTTCCCACTTTCTTCGCAACAGTTGACATACTAATGATAATGTAGTGCTTCTGTACTGTGAAACGTGATTGAGTCTACAATTTAACAATAATGATGTAGCTATAAGTCTCATAGAATCTGCAACAGTGCGATGCACAGGACTCAAGTATTCATTAGAGTCCTTTCTGTATCATATATATGATGTGATAACTTGGATCACGTTGGTTACTATAAAATAAAGTGGTTCTGATAACCCTGTTAATAGCAATGCATATATCTGTGTGTCTTACAATATAGGATCTGTGGTCGGCTTAAAATTTATTATTCCATGTTATTATGAAGAAAAGTTGTCCGCGCCCGGTAGCTGAATGGTCAGCGAGACGTATTGTCAGTCCTCTGGGCCGGGGTTCGATTCCCAGCTGGGTGGAGGAATTTTCTCCGCCCAGGGACTGGGTGTTGTGCTGTCCTCATCCTATCGTCCTCATCGACTGCAGGCCTCCGAAGTGGTGTCAAACTGAAAGAGCGGCACCCGGCGAACGGCCTGACCGACGGAGGGCCTTAGCCATCCGATTAAGGAAAATCAAGATAAGTAAATCTTTCTCACAGAAAGTATGTGTACTAAAGTTATTCCATGATGTCTTAACAGATGTCCCTCCTTCCTGTCAATATTTTCCACATATTTCCATTCTCTCCAATTCTGTGCAGAACCTCCTTGTTCCTTAACTTAGCAGTTTTCGAATTTTCAACATTCGTCTGTAAGACCACATCTCAAATGCTTCGACTCCCTTTTATTCCGGTTTTCCCACAGTCCACGTTTCACCACTATAGAATGCTGTGCTCCAAACATACATTCTCAGAAATTTCTTCCTCAAATTAAGGCCTGCGTCTCATGCTCTTGGCCAGGAATGCTCTTATTGACAGAGCTAGTCTGCTTTTGATGTCTTCCTTGCTCTGCCTATCATTTTTATGCCTAAGTAGTACAATTACTTAACTCTGTCCACTTTGTGACCATCAACCCAGATGTTAAGTTTCTCGCTGTTCTTATTTCTGCTACTTCTCATTACTTTCGTCTTTCTTCTGTTTACGCTCAGTCCATATTCTATACTCGTTAGACTATTCATTGCATTCAGCAGATCATATAATTCTTCTTCACTTTCACTGACGATAGCAATGTTATCAGCAGATTGTACCATTGACATTCTTTCACCTTGAATTTCAATTCCACACCTGAATCTTTCGTGTATTTCCATCATTGCTTCTTCGATGTACAGATTGAACAGTAGGGGCGAAAGACTACATCCCTCTCCTACACCCTTCTTAAACCAAGCACTTTGTTCTTGGTCATCCACTCTTATCATTCCCTCTTGGCTCTCGAACATGTTATAATTTACCCGTTGCTCCCTATGGATTACCCCTATTTTTCTCAGAATTTTGAACATGCACCATTTTACACTGTCGAACGCTTTTTCCGGGTAGACAAATCTTACGAACGTATCTTGATTTTTCTTTAGTCTTACTTCCGCAACATCAGAATTGCCCCTCGGGTGCCTTTATCTCTCCTAAAGCCAAACTGATCGTCATTTAACACAACCTCAATTTTCTTTTCCATTCTTCTGTATATTATTCATGCCAGTAATTTGGATGAGTGGGCTGTAAAGCTGATTGTGCGGTAAATCTAGCACTTGTCAGCACATGCAGTCTTTGGAATTGTGTGGATGATACTTTCCCGAAATTCATATGGTATACCGCCAGACTCATACATTCTACACACCAATGCAAATAGTCGTTTTGTTGCCACTTTCCCCAATTATTTTAGAAATTCTGATGGAATGTTAACTATCCCTGCCTTATCTAATCTTAAATCTTCCAAAGCTCCTTTTAATTCTGATTGTAATACTGGATCCCCTATCTCTTCTACACCGACTTCTGTTTCTGCGTCTATCACGTCACCAGAGAAATCTTCACACTCATAGAGGACTTCAGTGTACTCTTTCCATCTGTCTGCTCCCTCCTCTGCTTTTAACATTGAATTGCCATTGTAGTCTTAATGTTACCAGCATTGGTTTCAATTTCACCGAAGGTTGTTTTAACTTTCCTAATGATGAGTGAGTCCTCCTGGCAATCTTTTCCTTTTCGATTTCTTCATGTGTTTCATGCAGCCATTCTTTCTTAGTTTCCCTGCACTTCCTATTAATTTCATTCCTCATCGAGTTGTATTCCTGTACTCCTGAATTTCCATAAACATTTGTGGACTTCTTTCTTTCATCGATCAACTGAAGTAGTTCTTGTCTTACCCTCAGTTTCTTCCCAGTTTGCTTCTTCGTGCCTATGTTTTTCTTTACAGCTTCTGTGAGTGCCCTTTGCAGAGATGTCCATTCCTCGTCAACTGTACTGCCTACTGAGCTATTCTTTATTGTGGTGTCTATTGCTTTAGACAACTTCAAGCATATATCTCTTCATTCCTTAGTAATTCCACACCCAACTTCTTTGCGTATTCATTCTTCCTGACTAATATCTTAACCTTCAGCTTGCACTTCATTGCTACTAAATTCTGATCTGAGCCTATATCTGCTCCTGGGTCCACCTTAGAATCCAATATCTGATTTCGGAATCTCTGCCTGACCACGATACAATCTAACTGAAATCTTCCCCTATCTCCCATCCTTTTCCATGTATTCCACATTTTCTTGTGAATCTTGAACACAGTATTCGCTGTTACTAGCTGAAATTTATTGCAGAACTTAATTAGTCCCTCTCCTGTCTCCTTTCTACTACCAAGCCGTATTCTCCCACACTCCTTTCCTTACCACTGCTTTGTTGACATGTGGAATAATCGGGTCTACTGCCGGATGTTTGTGTCGCTCTGGCACAATATTTCGGCCACGTAACTCGTTGCCTTCTTCAGGTGCTACCTGAGACTGCCGTGTTGGAGGATCTCAGACAGCTGACGCAACTGCAGATGGCGGACGAGCCGGGCGCGGACGTCCGTGGGAGCACCAGGGAAGGGCCGAAACCTCAGGAGCAGCACCAGGCGGGCGCGGACCGCGAACGGAACGCCTGACACAGGACGGGACTCAAGAGAGCTGCCACAAATGGCGACCAAGTCGGGCGCGGACGTCCGAGGGACCACTGGGGAAGAGACAGGCGGGCGCGGATGGCAAAGAGAGCACCCAGCGCCCTCTGGGCATAAATACTGGACAAGATCCTCCAACACGGCAGTCTTAGGTAGCACCTGAAGAAGGCAACGAGTTACGTGGCCGAAATATTGTGCCAGAGCGACACAAACATCCGGCAGTAGACCCGATTATTCCACATGTCAAGATCTCGCCGGGAAAGCCTGAAGAGTTGCAACTGCTGTGTTGTTAATCAGGAGATCATCATGACACTTCTTCAGTTACCGGCCACATGATCTGTGGATACACATTACGTGTCTTTATCGCAGTGGTTTCCATTGCCTTCTACATCCTCATACCGTTCATCATTGTTGGTTTCTCCGCCTTTAGGGACAGTTTCCCAACCCAAGGGCAAGAGAGCGTCCTGAAGGTCTGTCCGCTCCTCTGCCCCCTTTGACAAGGTGATTGACAAAATGAGGGTGACTTCTTATGCTGTAAGTCTTAGGCCGCCAATACTGATTATTATTAAAAATTTAAGTGATGGTGGATTCAAAGCTGGGACTTTGGACAGTTAGTTAATAATCAAATATGCTACCCCTAGACGACAGGTGCATCCCAAAAAAAAAAGACTGTTATAAACTTTATTTAGATAACACTTGTTGTGCAGGATGAATCTGAGACTTCACTGATGACAATACTATATAAATGTTTCCAGTATCAACATTTTATTTACGAATATATTCAAAATTTAAGATGAAGACGGACCATACACGCTTACAAATCCGAACACCCAAATAATTATTTGTTGTACCTCATTTGATAGGCCTGATTCCCTGTCCTATCAGGAACACATTGTATTTTTAATTTCGTAATTTAGGGAACATCACTACTAAATAGTGTTGCACAGTTATTCAAATTTTGGAGTGCAGGGTCCCAGTTTGCAAATTATGGCGTCATATGTCGACAGGAGTACTGAGTGGCTAGTGCAGTTAGCTTTCAATGAATATTAGAAGAACGTGATCCACATTGTTAACTATGCATACCAACATCACCGCTTCTTGGGCCAGGAGGTACGCCGGGACCGGGTCGAATCTATCTAGTGGATTAACGACAATGAATAGGCGTGCTGGCCAGCCTGGATGTGGTTTACATGTGGTTTACCAATACTGCTAGGTGAATACTAGGTTGGTTCCCATGTTCCGCGTCAGATGCACGCTTTGGAAAAATTTTAAATATTTTCTCGCTCTAGCAAACAGAATTTACTTTACACACTAAAATTTTGGGTACATTGCTTCTGTCTTCGGTGGTGAGCAGGAAACAGATGACCTTCGCTTGACTCAAGCAGAATCAGAAAAAAGCACTGGAAAACATGCAAAGCTCCCTGTAGGGAAACAGCGCAGTAGTCAACGGCACCTTCTTGCGAACCACTGCGCGAGGCAACAAGTGTACAGCAGGTCTTCCTCCCTGTGACCGGCCCAGTACATGAAGTAGTAGTTCGTCGTCAACTGGCTGTCTTCCTCAATGCTGAGGAGGACCCAGAAAACGAACCCACACTTTTCGCCCCCAAAGACATGGCAAAAGTAATTAGGTCCCTCCCCACAAAAAAATACGCCAGGACATGACAGTGTCACCAATCAGTCAAAAACCTCCCACTCTCGGCGATCACACACCTCGCGAACGTCTTCAACGAGATTACTCGTTCCCGCGAGTTCCCAGCTTGCTGGAAACATGCGGAAGTGGTCGCGATACACAAACCAGGGAAAGACCCTCTATTCCCGCAGCACTATAGGCCGATTAACCTCTTGCCAACTCTCAGCAAGATCTATGAGAGCCTCCTGCTAATACCCATACAGAAACATATTACCAGAGAGCAACTTCTGCCGGATTTCCAATTCGGATTCCGGCAGAACCACTCTGACCCACAACAGATCGTGAGAGTGGTCGAGGCAGCCACAGAGGGCTTCAACCACAGAGGCTACTGCTGGATTGTGCTACTAGATGTAGCCACAACCTTCGACTCAGTATGCCATAGAGGGTTACTCTACATGTTATACACACGACGGTTCTTCGGGAGCAAAGTTAAGCAAATTAAAAGCTACCTCATGGATAGTTCTCTGTTAAGGTAGAAACAGCCACCTCCACCAAAAGGCGTATGTGTGCTGTGGTGACACAGGGATCGGTTCCTGGACTGTTATTGCACAATTTGTACACTGCAGACACGCCCACGACCCCCCTGTTGCACATTGCACAATATACAGACGACGCAGCTTTCTACACACGAAGTGTGACAAGGACCTGGTCATCTGTAGGCTACACAGGGTTTTTAGATGAAACAGAAACTTGGGCGCATCACCATCAACTCTGAAAAGACGCAGGCTACGCTGATTACCTGGAGGCTCGGAAGGTGCGAACCTCCTCAACGACCCCCCCCCCCCCTTCCACCTTCGCCTAAGCGGAACCCAACTCCCCTGGCGCAGAACTGCCAAGTACCTTGGTGTAATCCTGGACTCTCGTCTTACGTGGAAACCCCATTTAGACGAGGTCCACAGGACCAGACTCAACCAGCTCCCTTCCCTGCTCTATAGGAATGAATGTGTATCAGGCCCTGATCCAGCCAGTAATGGAATATGCGTGCCCTGTCTGGGGATACGTGGCGAATCAGCAACTGGACAAACTTCAGAGGCTGCAGAACCGCGCCCTCAGGAGGGCACTGCACCTACCCCTCGGATTCCGTACCGATGATCTGCACGTCGCAGCTGAAATCCCACTCCTGATAGAGCGTTTCCAAGATCTGGCAAGGGCCTTCTATGAGGGCTCCTCCTCATCCACTCCCTATGTCGGTATGACATGTCCCGCGATAAGCACAGATGCCCAATGACGATCTTTGACGATTAAATCGAAGAGAAAATCCCAATATCTAATCCCTAATCCTGCTCCCTTTCACATACTACCAATCATCACGCCAACCTCAGGTAAGTATGAGACACATACAGAACATTCATCACATTTCACAGACACCAAAAAATCACAGATAAAATCACACACACAAGTACACAGAGAAGTAAAAGCCGAAAGGCTACAAACTCCCCCACACACTTCCCCAAAGAAGAGAAAGTATAAGATGAGAGTGAGAGGCTCTGTGACACGAACTTCAGTCAAGTCTATTGAACTGCATCCCGCGCACCTACTGACTGAGCCCATTAGAGAAGGTATATATGCTCTGTGTCAGTAATAGATGCTGAGAATAGTGGAGTAAACAGTCTGGCAATGAAACCGCAAAGCCGTCTCTCACGCGTGGGAGCTGCGTCTGCCGCGCAGTACAGTACAGTAGCTGCCCCTTGGCAAGCGAGCCGAGGTCAGCTGTGTTAGCTGCCCTATCCCCTTGCGGGCGGCGATCGACCGCCAACTGCGCAGCGGGGCAACCAGGGGCGTGGTATGCGAGGCGAGCAGAGACGGACCATGTTACTGGGCCGGTCGTTAGCACGGCCGCTGACTAATGGCCCGCTAATGACCAGCACACTATCATCCTCATCAGCGGCGTTTATCACGCCGCGGAGAAGCGTGACGTAGCCTCTAACAGTATCGGTACACGTAAACATTTCTCAGTTTCTTTGCGAACTCACGCTAATTTCTTCGTTGACGTAATACCTTTTTCACCATGTCACTGTGAAAGACAAAGGCGGCTGAGGGGTCAGAGGAAGAAGGATACACCAAGTACGTTCCTTCTTCCGTGTCGTTCTCGAAGCTTACTGGCGCCTGGCCAGAATCCGCGCACTCATAGCGTTGTGCAACGTGCGAGACAAATTTCGCGACGTGTTGCTTCACAGATCTACTCGGAAACGTTCACTAATGCACGGGGGTTCATACTCTGCTCTGTTACACCATTACGCCAGTTACGCCAGTGAAAATAATGGCAACCAGCGTCACTTTGACTCACAAGTCAGGGTTAAAAATTGAAACTACTCCTCATGGGCGTCCGCAGAAATATTTCCAAGACGGGCAAAATTCCAAAATTGCTAATTTTGATATAATTGAGTCGTTGTGCTTGAAAACATACGTGGCCAAATAACTAAATTTGACAATAAGCGTAGAAAAACTTGCATTACTTCAAACAACTGTTAGGTAATTATTTATTTCAAGTTTCTGCTACCAGTCACTTTTTATTTTATGCTTAATCTAACATAACGCAACGCGTTTCGAACATGTTCTGTTCACCTTCAGGCGTTTATACATACATAGAGAAATGTTACTTAAAAATAAAGTCTTAAACTAGATTAATCTAGAACACTTTGTCCGTTGTTTTTTACTGTAGCTGCTGCTGTGACATTTGGGGGGAAGGAGGGGGGTAGTGTATGGCTAGAAATCGAAATCAGTGATGTCTTCTGCTGGTTTTCTTCTTTGTGGTTGACTATGTATGTCACAGCCTGTATAGGATGCAGATAGATGTTCATCAGTTATGTGTTACGAAAATAGTGTGAAAGGCTTTTATATGACAGTTGATCACTTACAATTTCATCATCTTGCTGCTTCACTTGCATCACTGGTGTAATGGCGGAGCTGTTGATAGACATTACACTGTTGCACATTATTTTATGTCACTGATTGCCAACGTAATTCACTGCACAAATTGCTTCGATGTTATACGCACAACACAAGATGGAGGACTGTAGCATGTGAGTCTGTATCGATTATCGAGGTTTTGTATCGATATTCATGGTACTGACAGATTTGTAGTCGATTATTTACATTGAAATATCTTGAATCTATTGAGTTAGAACTGGCATAAGACTGTTGAAGAATTCTGAGTTTTTGAATTCGGTTATTTCATTAAGAATGTTATCTCCATGCTTTGTGGTTCAAATGGCTCTGAGCACTATGGGACTTAACATCTATGGTCATCAGTCCCCTAGAACTTAGAACTACTTAAACCTAACTAACCTAAGGACAGCACACAACATCCAGTCATCACGAGGCAGAGAAAATCCCTGACCTCGCCGGGAATCGAACCCGGGAACCCGGGCGTGGGAAACGAGAACGCTACCGCACGACCACGAGCTGCAGACTCCATGCTTTGTGTTATGTATGAAAATTTCCATTTCTTCCATGAAATCCATTCTTTTACTTTTTCCTATTTTGTGTAAAATTTCGAGGTTGTCTTCGATTTTCAAAGGGTGGCCTGTGTCTTTAACGCGAGTTGTTACTGCTGATTTGTTACATTTATCATGCCTGTAGCATTCTAAGTTTTCTCTGAATTGGGTTCTGAAATTTCTGCATGTTTGGCCGATATAATATTTATTACATTGGCTGCAGGTAATTTTGTAAATGCCAGATGCATCAAGACTTCTATCTGGTGGTTTTATATTGTGAATGGACTTCCTACTTAGGTTGTTGTTGGTGCTGAAGTTGATTTTTACTTCTGTGTTTTTGAATAGTCTTGCTAATTTGTCAGATATTACTCCAAGATACGGCATTTTTACATATTTGACTGCTGGGGCATTGTCAGTTGTGAGTGTAGTTTGATGTTGTTTGTTCAGTTTGTTTTTCATCTGTTGTGACATGGTATTAATTAAAGAAGGGTCATATCCATTGTTTATTGCAGTATATGTTATGGTTTCTATTCCTTGTTGGCATTCTGTGTGTTGAAGTGGAAATTTGTGTGCCCTGTACAGTACTGATCTATAAGCAGCTTTTTTGTGGGAGGAGGGATGTGTTGAGGAGTTTGGTATAGTGGTGTCAGAGCCAGTAGGTTTTCTGTAAACATTGAAAGCTACCTTTTGGTTCTGTTTTGATATTTTTTTGTCAAGAAAAGGTTTGGTGTTGTCTTCTTCCTGTTCAAGGGTGAATTGAATATTTTTATGTAGGCTATTGAATTTGTTAAAAGGGTATGTCACTTCATCCTCTGTGCCATCAAATAGGATGAGGGTGTCCACTTAGGTTCTTTTTAAGCTAGATTGCTGTGGTACATAACGACAAGCATATTTTAATAATATATTCAAAATTACATCCTTTTACATCAATATTATGTCTTCATCTTGTTCAGCTTGTACATTAATGACTTCCCAGCAACACAAAACACGACGTTAGCCATATACGGGGATGACACCGCGATCCTTGCGCAAGTTTGGAAATCGTCGAACATTATTTCACGAATACAGACGGCACTCGCAACTGCCGAGCCTTGGCTGGAACGATGGCGTATTAAAGTAAACGGCGACAAGTGCGAAGCAGTTCTGTTTACAGACAGACCTAAACTACTGAGCAAACATCAACACAGTAGACAGATAATACTACATACACGCCCAATACGTTTCCGAGAGAAAGTCAGGTATCTCGGTGTCTGGCTGGACAGGAAACTTACATGGGGGGACCACATCGAATACGTTACCAACAGAGCGCACGCGAGGCTCAAACAACTTTACCCAATGCTCAACAGGGAAAGCATACTGAATAGGAGGTTGTCGAAGTCCATATACATGACACTGATTAGACCTCTGATGACGTACCCAGCTTGCGTCTGGGGATATGCAGCTCCTACACGCCTTCGCCGCCTACAGACTATACAGAACGAACTGCTACGAATCATTAGCAACGCTCCACGCTACACACGCACCGTGGATCTTCACAATGAATACCGCCTTGAAACAGTCAAGGAAGTATTCAAAAAACACGCCACACGACTACACAGGAACTCGAGACACTCGAACAATCCGTTCATCCTTAATCTATGAAACTATGAGCACCACCATAGGTGGAAGCACAAGCGGCCAAAGACACTACTAGCTAGGGCAAAACCACCTATGGCAAGCTAACATATACCAACAAGCGACAAACGTCGGCAAGCCCCTGCATATCAGAAACTCTGACTGGATATACAAGCTGGTATTAAAGCCGACCAACAGGCTACAGCACGGAAACCGACGAGATCGCCCACTGACGCTCAAACAAATCGCTAACATCATCCTTCACTGTGCATCTGATATATGACCTACCGGACGCAAAACGATGATAATCCTAACTGCTACAGTTTCGCTGAAGCTGATCGAGAGATCATCACCACCACCCAGCGGCAACCGCCGAGTAACAGCACCGCACAACGTCAAAGATATCGGCATGCATGATACCCATACTAACAAAGCCTACCCTTGCATGACCTGTCGCAGGCAGCAAGACATCCGCTACTACTCTTACCACCCGACCTAACTATTGAAGAGGTTTTTTTCCCTTGGCTCTTACCTCGGACCTTTTTTTCCTTTGCTCTTAAAGCCGCTACCCTTCGTTCGATTTTCTACCCAATCTATCTCCAAATGAGGACGTATTTATGGTTAACCTTAACCAGACGTAAGTAAACATCGCAGTACCCACATCCTGCGACAACTCACTTTAGTGAATACTAACCCTTATGCAGAGATGGCAGAAGACCTTTTGAGTTGGCCATCATGCCGGTGTGACAGTGGTGGGGCTCCACCTCTTGTATATATATATAAAAAAAAACTCTTCATGCGATTATATCCATGGTATCAAACGAGTAATGAAATAAAATCGCAGATTTTCACAAAATTTTTATTGAAACTACCGCAATAGTAAGCGGAAACTGAAAACTAAAAATCTGCCATAGAAAAAGAAGTCAGAACAATTGAGCAAATTCTGTTTGATAGGCATACAAATAACCAACAAAAAATCGCAAATTAAGAACCCTCGCAGTGGAGAAACAGGGAATAAAGGCTATACTAGGCTTATTCAATTTTTATAGATCTTCAACGTTTTCTGTGCGTACAAAACTGTACATTTGATCACGTTAATATATTTATTCCACTATTTTCATTCTTTATAATTTTTAATACTGAATGGCGTACCTAATGTTGAACAGAATGTGTTTTGAAAGTTATATTTTTTTGGACGTGGTGAATCTTCCGAAATCACGCTCAATTTGGCCGGTAGAGCTGACCTTCAACAGTTGAACCAGTGCAGGCCTCGTCTGAAGTTTTTTTACATTGTTGTGTAGACAAGCCAACTGGACTGCAAATTCGTCTGGCTGTTGAGTTGCATCCAGTGGAGTTCGAAAAGTTCTTAATTTATAGTGACAGAAGAGTGTTACTGCTGTATGCAGTTTAGTAGAGTAACAAACAAATATTTCTAGATATTCGCGAAAATTCTGTAATAAATAAAGAGGTTGTACCCAAATTTCAGGAGGGCGCAAATGCCCCCTCCTGCCACGCCTTGTGGACGCGTATGCCGCTGTTACACCGGTATTACGATGGAACTCCGAAAAATAAGTTCCATGTTATTATGGTAAATCAGATAGCTTTTACTGAACCTTGCATTACTCTTCAAAGTGATGAAGATACAAGAGATCATTTTACGACGTAGTCACTCAGTGTCTCCAAAGAACAGTAGGAACGTCCTACCACTCGTTCAGTTCCTCGAAGACAGATATCTGTGGAGCCATTCGTGAACCGCTGCGTACACGTACTCAGAGATTGCTGCGAATACGTGCCTCTGTTGCCTGGACAATTCTCGTCTGTGGCCTATATCCATGGCCTTAGTTTCCGATTAGTATCACTCACGGCTGGACGCGATATTTCATTTTGCCGGTATAACCTCATCCCTCCTCCCCCAGAATTTCGAGGTGAATATACACACATCAAAAAAAGTTTTGCATCACCTCGGTTCCGAGAGCTCCGTAACCTGTACAGAAAATTGGAATAGCGATCAACATTAACATCATTTCCGCGCTTTTTATTGCTCATGAAAACCACGCATTCCATGTTGTACCACCATACAGCGAGATCTTTAGAAGTGGTGCTCCAGATTGCTGTACACACCGGTACGTCTAATACCCAGCAGCACGTCCTCTTGCATTGATGCATGCCCGTATCCGTCGTGACATACTATCCACAAGTTCATCAAGGCACTGTTGGTCCCAATTGTCCCACGCCTCAACGGCGATTCGGCGTAAATCCCTCCGAGTGGTTCGTGGGACAAGTCGTCCATAAACAGCCCTTCTCAATCTATCCCAGGCACGTTGGATAGGGTTCATGTCTAGAGAACATGCTGGTCACTCTAGTCGAGCGATGTCGTTTTCCTGAAGGATGTATTCACAAGATGTTCACTATGGGGGCGCGAATTGTGTTGTCCATGAAGACGAATGCCTCGACAATATGCTGCTGATACGGTTGCACTATCGGTCGGAGGATGGCAGTCACGTACCGTACAGCCATTAAGGCGCCTTCCATGACCACCATCGGCGTACGTCGGCCCCACATAATGCCACCCAAAACAGCAGGGAATCTCCACCTTGCTGCACTCGCTGGACAGTGTGTCTAAGGCGTTCAGCCTGACTGAGTTGCCTCCAAACACGTCTCCGACGATTGTGTGGTTGAAAGCATATGCGACACTCAACGGTGAAGAGAATGTGATGCCAATCCTGAGCGGTCCATTCGGCATGTTGTTGGGCCAATCAGTATGTCACCGCATGGTGTCGTGGTTACAAAAATGGACCTCGCCGTGGACGTCGGGAGTGAATTTGCGCATCATGCAACCTATTGCGCACAGTTTGAGTCGTAACACGATGTGCTGTGGCTGCACGAAAAACATTACTCAACATGGGTGCGTTGCCGTCAGGGTTCCACCGAACAATAATCCGCAGGTAGCAGTCATCCACTGCAGCAGTAGCCCTTGGGCGGCCTGAGGGAGGCATGTCATAGACAGTTCCTTTCTGTCTGTATCTCCTCTATGTCCGAACAACATCGCTTTGGTTCACTCCGAGACGCCTGGACACTTCCCTTGTTAAAAGCCCTTCCCGGCATAAAGTAACAATGCGGACGCGATCGAAAGGCGGTATTGTCCGTCTAGGCGTGGTCGAACTACAGACAACACGAGCCATGTACCTTCCTCCTGGTGGAATGACTGGAACTGGTCGGCTGTCGGACTCCGTCTAGTAGGCGCTGCTCATGTAAGATTGTTTACGTCTTTGGGCGGGTTTAGTGACATCTCTGAACAGTCAAAGGGACTGTGTCTGTGATACAATATCCACAGTCAACGTCTGTCTTCAGGAGTTCTAGGAACCGGGGTAATGCAAAACTTTTTTTGATGTACGTATAATGTCTGCATTTTAGAGTTTTTGCTCACAACGATCGTGCTATCCTGCGTACTTCGGTTCTAGAATACTTTTCCAATTTCCGCGACATTTCAATCCCACACTGTGATGCAACTGTTATTAGTACCGTAGCAGAACTGTGTCTTCAGGGAACCCAGGACATGTAGTCTCTGCCGACAATGCAGAACTCTTGTTGCGTAATGGACTTGGCGTGGGACGAATTGTTTACCTTAGATTCTGCAGTACCTTCGTAGATAACATGCAGCAATCCAACAATTTTTCTAAAGACTCTCATATTCGAGCACTAGATAGGAAAACGAACACCGTAAATAGTTACTACACCGCCTCCGGCTGGTTTCTGGCGGTTCTCACTAATAATCTCATCCAAACGCAAAATCGGATAACAAATTCGCAGAAACTGGACATTAGCACACTCGACTCGCATTCGGGAGGACGAAGGTTCAAATCCACGTCCGCCCATGCTGATTAAGGTTTTCCGTGATTTCCTTAAATCACTTGAGGCAAATGCCGGGATGGTTCCTTTGACAGGGCACGGCCGACTTCCTTCCCCATCCTTCCCTAATCCGACGGGACCGATGACCTCGCTGTCTGGTCCCCTCCCCCACACCAACCATCCAAATAAGAAATATTCAGGCGTCCATTCTAACAAATGAAATTTATTGCCGATAATTAGGTCACGTTAAGTCCGTCTCGGTTACACCCTCTGCTAATGGCTAAGCCTCTCCCAACCGCGCGCACACAGCCACACGCCCATCCCCCCTCCCCCCCCCCCCCCCCACATACACACCCGCGCGCGCACACACGACCACGCACAGACTTCTGGAGATGGAGCACATACTTCCCATCTTGATAAGGGGTGACGTGGTCACCATTAAGATAACAGCGATCCTAAATTTGACAATACCTATAAATTAAAACACTTTATGATCTCAAGTATTTGTTTTATTGAATTGCCGTAATTGTCTTCTTCATATTGATCTGTCTCCTTGAAGTGAAAAGAGACAAAACTGTCACACAGTTGTTAACGATGCTCTTCATTGCGGGTCATGAGAGTTCGTTAAAATTTCATCATATTTTCAGGTTATGTTTTGATACAAATCATGTCTATAAATTTTATTTCTCTCGGAGGCAGAACAGTCTTTACATAATTGTTACAATCGAAACCAATAGTTAAATAATACAAATACTTGCGACCATAGACAGTTTTGGTTTTTACATATGCCGGTCACCTATTTCTGATTCGTCCATACTAGCAGATGGGGGATCATTCACTGCCAACATCATACAATCAGCACTGTTAGAACGTCACACAGGGTTCACTATTTGCCCCCAACACTCACGATGGCTGGAGATGTTGCTACAGTTTTATTGTTTCTGCGCACCTATTCCCTGCTAGCTGCCTCTTGTCTTTGTTTACACGATATTTGTCTCTTTTTACGTTTAAAACGTGATCACATAGATCAACAGTAGTTGACAAAATGCACTGTGGTGACAGAAGTCATGGGATCGATTTCGCATCATCCCAGATCCTCCACTAAATTGTTTCAGCATTCAGGCCTTTCAGCCATTCAGTCTATCGAGCTCTTCCATCGGCATTTCTTGTTTCCACTGACAGCCGTTCTCAGCAAAGATCTTCTTCCTATCAGGATGTTTCAAAAGGTTACTTCTCACTTAAAAGACGCCATTGTAGACAGGTGCTCCCAGACTATAACCAAATTGTACACATTACACAAACACCGATTCACCACTTCGAGGCTGGACAAAAGCGTGTCGCCGAGACACTGGCCCTATCATCAACAATGAGCGAGACGCCGAACTCGTGAACCGGTGCGTGTGGCCATGGATGATGTTACACGCAGCGTCAAAAAGTTAAGAATCCACACAACAAACAAGAGCACACTTCCAGAACAGGTTACAGGTGACTAAACGAAAAGTGAAGATAACTCGTTAGACATTTGGTGTACAAACAAATATTTACAGACGTTCATCAGTTGAAGAAGCAGATTTTAAACTCCACTGGCGTGTAAAACGTAATGACGAAAGTAACTTTCACATGATGCGTCACTGCCAGCTAACATACGAGGTCTGTTCGAAAAGTTCCAGAACATTCCGCTTTTAGTGCCACTGGTGTGTTAGACTGAACTGTGGTTGACATCCCTGCAAACGCCTGTGTTTAATGTGTAACTATCGGAAATTTGGTTGTTGTATGTCTGTCAGTTATTGTTCACAGGTGTATTGAGCAGAACGTTGTGTCGCACAGTTTGCGAATTTCGAGATGGCAGAATTAGAGAAGCAACAAGTCTGCGTTAAATTTTACGTGAAACTCAAGAAAACCTTCACAGAGGCGCACCAAATGATGCAGGAAGCCTACGGTAAAAATGGAAATGATCGCATGGCATTGTTGGCCGGGAGGCCCAATTCGGGGAAGTTCGGCTGCCGTATTACCAGTCAGAAGGACACACAACATCCAGTCCCCTGCCGGGAATCGAACCCGGGCCCACTGCGTGGTCGACGGGCACGCTACCGCTACGCTACGGAGGCGGACGAAGCCTATGGTGATGAGTGCTTAAGCTGTACTCGGTGTTACGACTAGTTCACATAGTTTAAAAATGGCGTGACGTCTACCGACAAAGCTCATCTCAGGAACGTCAACGAAATTGTGCGTGCCAATCGAAGACTGACTGTCTGATAGGCTGCAGAAGAATGTAACCTCTAAATTGGGTCATGTCGTGAAATCTTGACATAGCGTCTTGGAATGCATCGTGAGTTCGCCGCCGGCCGCGGTGGTCTCGCGGTTCTAGGCGCGCAGTCCGGAACCGTGCGACTGCTACGGTCGCAGATTCGAATCCTGCCTCGGGCATGGATGTGTGTGACGTCCTTAGGTTAGTTAGGTTTAAGTAGTTCTGAGTTCTAGGGGACTGATGACCACAGCTGTTAAGTCCCATACTGCTCAGAGCCATTTGAACCATTTGAACCGAGTTCGCCCCACGGCTCATGAGATAAGACCAGAAAAACCTTCACCTCGCAATCTGTAAAGAGCTTTTGGATAACGCAAGTGAGAACGAGATGTTCCTTAAGACACTCATAACTGGTGATGGGACGTGGGTCTACGGTTATGGTGTTGAGACCAACTTTCGGAAATGTTTCCCCAAAACCAAAAACAGCTCGTCTGTTCAGGTAAACTGTCAAAGACACGCTGATAGTTTTCTTTGACTTCGAAGCATTAGTTCATCATGAATTCGTGGCACAGGGCACGGGACGTGTTGCGACGCCTGCGAGAAGATGTGAGAAGGAAACGGCCTGAAATGTTGAGAGGCAATTCATGGCGTTTGCATCACGATAATGCACCCTCACATTCACCCCTGTTGGTGCGTGACTATTGCACAAAAAAAGAAATCAAAAAATGGCTCTGAGCACTATGGGACTTAACTGCTGTGGTCATCAGTCCCCTAGAACTTAGATCTACTAAAACCTAACTAACCTAAGGACAGCACAGACACCCATGCCCGATGCAGGTTTCGAACCTGCGATCGTAGCGGTCGCGCGGTTCCAGACTATAGCGCCTAGAACCGCTCGGCCACTCCGGCCGGCAAAAGAAATCTCTGTGCTGCCTCATCCTCCGTACTCTCCATGCCCCTGCTGACTTGTTCTTTTATTCCAAAAGTTGAAAACCCCGTTGAACGGACGAAGATTTGCTATGATAGACGACATAAAAGAAACTTCGGAGTCGGCACTTTGCGCTATCCAGCAAGAGGCGCACTAAGACTGCTTCCGGATATGAGAATGGCGTTGGGAGCGGTGTATCAATTTTTGGAGAAGAGTGTTTCAAAGGAGACCATGCACAATAAGTAAATGCAAGCGTAAAAAAATTTTGTGGACAAAGTTCCGGAAGTTTTTAACAGACGTTGTAACTCAATGAATGTTGAACCGTACGTAGAAGAACTGCTACACTATAGTACGGAAGGTGATTGAAAGAAATAAGCAATGAGACGAACAGAAGTGACAGTTCTATTCAAAGCCAACAATTATGCTGAAGTCATAGTGACGCACGATCGTCCCCTGGACAGTACAAATGGAGGGACACGGTTCTTGAAAAGATGTGTGATCACCAAGGATGGCAATGCGTACGCTGCAACCTGTTCGAACGCTCGCCACATTGGGGTGTTCCTTTCCTCCAGCATCTTCTGAAGGGTAGTTGATGCGTGTGAACATGCTGGAATACGTCTTCCCAGCGCATGCCAGAGGTGCTCGATGGGATTTTTGGTCGAGGGAACAGGCAGACCACTGTTCACCGAATACCCTTTCGTTCGAAGAGCTTCTCCGCCTACGCTGCTCTACGCGGTGGGTCAGTGTCATCCATAAGAAAGAAATCAGGGTCGAATGCACCCGTGAAAAAATCCACATGGGGAGGCAGTATAATGTCACAATAACGTTGACCAGCCTGTGTATAGTGTTCAGAGATTCGACGGTCAGTACGCCTTTGTAACATCACGTCTCTCCACACCATTGTCCATTATAATTATCCCGGCTGTTATGCCGTAGTCGGTTGATGAATTCTGTGTCAATTCCCAACGTTTCGTCCGCGTCTGTGGAGGACATCTTCAAGGGGATCTGCAGCTCGATGGAAGGTCCAACACACCCACTGGCTCACTACTGACTGCCAAGAAATTCCGTGTACGCGCGCTCCCGCGCCGAGGCGTGGCGTCACATGTTTTTGAAAACGTCAGTGCAATTGGCCGATGTCCGCTGCTGTCGATCGCCGTTGCCGTCACCCAGTGGTGGACGAGTGGTACACATCTTCTTCAACACCGGCATCCATATACCGTTTAATCTCACGCCCTCCTCCTTTCGATTGAATCTTGTAGAACCTTTCGCAATATCCGCGTGTGGCCGCTAGTACTTGTGTCTCCTCGAAACGAATATGGTGGTTACCAGGCTGGAAAGCATGCTCCGCAACAGCTGATCGTTCCGTTTCTCCTCTTCTACAATTGCCCTTGTGCTCTTCCAAACGTTTTGAAAGAGTTCTTTTAGTGGTACCCACATAAACATCTCCACAGCTGCATGGGATCCTATACACTCCAGCTTTTTCCAATAGTTTGCGAGCGTCGTTGCAGGCTTAAGATATTCCTGTATCTTTCTGGTGGGCTTGTAAATTATGGTAATATTCCGCTTCGTCAAAATTGTCACTATTCTTTCCGTTACATTTTTAATAAACGGCAGGAGAACCTTAGATTTTGCAGTAACCTGTACGTCTCTATGATTTCTACGTGGCTGTCTCAACGCACGTTTTATTTCGGCGGACGAATATCCGTTCTTCATTAGTGCAGTGTGGAGATGTTCCATCTCAGCGTCGAGCAACTCAGATTCACAAATATTTCTAGCTCTGTCCGCTAACGTCTTGATAACACCCCGCTTCTGTTGTGGGTGGTGGTTCGAATCCCGGTGCAAATAACGGTCCGTGTGCGTGGGTTTGCGGTATACTGAGTGGCCCAAACTACCATTTTCGTTTCTAAAAACAAGCACATCGAGGAAATGTAATTTGCCGTCTACCTCCTCCTCCATTGTAAACTGAATTCTCGAGTTTATACTATTCAGATGTTCGTGGAACCGGCTTAGTTCCTCCCTGCCATGTCTCCACAGCACAAACGTGTCATCCACGTTTCGGAACCATACATTTGATTTTTTGCTGGCAGTACCTAATGCTTCTTCTTCGAATTTCTCCATAAAGAAGTTTGCAATTACGGGACTTAGGGGGCTTCCCATAGCCACGCCATCCGTTTGTTCATAAAACTGTTCATTCCACTTGAAGTACGTGGTCGTCAAACAACACTTAAATTGTTCTGAAATATCGGCAAGAAAAATTCGATGCAGCTATTAAAAAACATCATTAAATGTGGGTACCACTAAAAGAACGGTTTCAAAACGTTTTGGAAGAGCACAAGCGCAATCGTAGAAGAGGAGAAACGGAACGATCAGCTGTTTCGGAGCATGCTTTTCAGCCAGGTAATCACCATATTCGTTTCGAGGAGACGCAAGAACTAGCGGCCACAAGCGGATATTACGAAAGGCTCCACAGGGAGGCAATCGAAATCGCCAAACACCCTAATAATTTCAGTCGAAAGGAGGATGGCGTCAAATTAAACGGTGTATGGATGCCGGTGTTGAAGAAGATGTGTACCACCCGAGCGCCACTGGGTGATGGCAACGGCGATCGACGGCAGCGGACATCGGCCAATTGCACTGACGTTTTCAAAACACGCGACGTAACGCCTCGGCGCGAGAGCGCGCGTACACGGAATTTCTTGGCAGTCAGTAGTGAGCTAGTGGGTGTGTTGGACCTTCCATCGAGCTACAGACCCCTTTGAAGATGTCCTCCGCAGACGGGGATGAAACTTTGGGAATTGACACAGAATGCATCAACCGACCACGGCATAACAGCCCGGATAATTATAATGGACATGATATTTCCGGCCGTGAAAGTCTACATTTTAGTATCTGCACACCATTACATCTGGACCATCACAACCATCATAGTCGACAATATTCCTGGGCGCATTACGTGCACACAGCAGGTGCAACATCTGCCCCGATTTCCTCCCTGGAAAACGTTCGGTCGGCAACCGCTGCTTGCACAATCCGTCGATAGTGACGTCCGTCTGTTCACCCTACATCCAGAACCAAGTCTGCAGATGTGGTAATGTTCCACAGACCACTGCTGAAAGCTGCGGTACACCACCAATACATAGTGCCCAACATGTGCAGCAGTTCTCTCAGGCCCATAGTGCGACCATGGTCAAACGGCTGAAGTTATTCAGCAGGAGTATGTACTCGTCGGCGAGACATGGTTGTATCCTAAAATGGATGTTGCAAAACTCAGCACAGCTAATGCATGTAGAGTCAAAACAGAGAGGGCGCAGGCAGTCCTCTTGAGCGCCATCTGATCGCCGACAAATGAATCACTAACACTGCAACCCATCCGTATCCACTCATTATAACCTGATGCCACTGAACACTGTCCTTGAGGGTACTGCCTTTTTTTCAACAGTGTACATATATTTGTAAGTCAAACAAACATAGGCGATAAAAGTGCAGGTGACGTGAGCGCGCGGCATTCTGCATTCCCTAATGGCAGCGTGTTGCGGTAAGATGTACGACCTCTCCGAGCAAAGACTCCGGCGCCGCAGACGCCCGCTGAAGGTGAACCAGGGTACCGCGCAGCAGTGACGCGTGCGGCGGCTGCGTTGTTCAGTTCCTTATAGCGGCAGGCGCCGGCAGTCGCCATAAAAAAATGATAATAAAATGCTGCTATCTTGAGCAATTGTGCGCCAAAGAGAACCCAAGGTAATTCAGCCGTCAAGAGAGCCGAGGAAGTAGCTACTGCGATTGTCTGCACTGTGACATTACTGACTTTATTGCACTCAGATTGTGAAGGTCACATTCCTCAACGAGAGGGACATTGCAGACTTTCCGACAGCGTTTTGTCAACGAATGTGTGGGAGGTAAGTGTTTTGTGTTCCGTCCACGAAGAGGTCCTTAAAGAAAGAGCCTAAGTAAGGACTGGTTGGGGAAAGGAAATCAGCCGTCTCCCTCTCGTGGGAACACTCCATGCATTCGGTTTAATTGGTTTAGAGAAACCATTGAATACCACGATAATCTGTATGTCCGGATGGTGACCAGAGCCCCTCTCTTCCCTCTTTAATGTGGGCTAACAGTTATAGGAGCGCAAAATACAAATGCATTACTAGATCACAGTTACTTGATGGATTAACGAGAATGTATTCAGTGCAAAAATCAGTTCAAAAAAACGATAGCTATCAAAATTCCAATCACAAATAATCCAACTACATGGTGATAATGATTATGATGTTTGGTTTGTGGGGCGGTCAACTGCGTAGTTATCTGCGCCCGTACAAGTCCCAGTTTTTCCACAGTCCAGTTTTTTTCACAGTCCAATCTAGCCACTGTCATGAATTATGAGGATGATGATGACATGGTAAAGACAACACAAACATCAGCCCCTGGGGAGAAAAAAAAAACCCAACCCGGCCGGGAATCGAACCCGGGACCTCGTGATCTAGATGTTGCAACAGATGATGATGATGATGATGGTATTTGGTTTGTGGAGCGCCCAATCTTTACGCAACCCAGACTCGCCACTTTCACAATTGATGATGAAATGGTGTGGACAACACAAACACCCAGTACCCGAGTGGAGAAAATTCCCGACCCAGCCACGAATCGAACCCGGAACCCCGTGATCCAGGCGCAGCAATGCTAGCCACTAGACCACGAGCTGCGGACTAATCCAACTAGAACCCGTGAGCAAAATCTGAGTAGCGTAGCAGTATTTGCTGCTGGTAGATCTTATTGTTAAGCATCGTACTGGCTCAGTAACTCAAAGTGACCATTGCAGCTGTTTTATAACTGTTGTTTACAGTCCCCGCCACTGGGACACGCTGCCAACAGTAAAACTGCCTCTCTTCAGCCATTGTATTATACACTAATCAGCCAGAACAGTATGGTCACCAGCTTAGTAGCAGTCAGCAGCGATTCCTCGCGACATGCAGTAGCAAGTCCTTGACAGATTTTTGAAGGTATGTAGCAACAGACGCCTTCGCAAAAGTCGCGCATTTCCCACAAATTACAGGCAGGTCACTTGTGGCCCCCAAAGTTGGCGATGAATAATATCCTAGATGTCTTCCTTCGGGTTCAGATCTGGCGACTTTGGTGGCTAGTGCATTGACTTGAGGTCACTATGACGCTCGTCACACAACTGTAGCACAATTATAGCCTTACGACAAGGACAATTATTCTGCTGGAAGATGTCACTGCCTTAGTTGACGACATCAAACATGAAGGGATGCAGACGATCCCCAATAAGGTTTACATAGTCCACAGCTGTTAAGGATGCCTTCGAGAGTTACCACAGGTCCGATGGAAGCTGAACGTCCGCCTGGAACAACACTGCCCTCACAGACCCGCGTCTGTGGCGAGGTACATGTCTCGTGTAGCCATTGGCCTGATGACGGCTAATTGGACGAGGCACATGGTGTAACAAGGAAGATGATTCATGCGACTAAGCGTACGTTTAAAACGGTCTACTGAGTAATCCTGATGATATCCCGCCCAGTGCACTCGTAAGTGACGATGTCGTTGAACAAAGTGCTCTGAACAGTGTGCTCCAACGCACTTGGGCTAAACCAGTACTGTATTCAGTCGTCAGATCTGTCACAAATGCCCACATATGCTGCTTTACAGAAAGGGCAATCTTGAGACCTCCACGTTCTGTGGCGATGCTTAGACCATCAATGCCTTGTCACCTAACAGCCGACCAGCTTCGCATAGGATGCTCGTTCCTAGGAGCTGGACCATAACAATCTGTATTTCGACGAAGTTCCAATTTGCGGCCCGTATTATCTCTGGAAGGATTCCCCATTCGCCTCCGGTCCCCATACATATGATGGGCGTTCTGAGAGCGGGTTGATTCTATTCAGGTTTCCAGTACATCATGTTATTCCCCACTACTTTGGCCACAAATGCTACTATTCTCCAACGTAATCTCCGTTCAGTGCAATGGCCGTAAGACGTCTTACTGGGAGGGTCTGTATGGCTGCATGGTACCTCTCCACTGGTCGACGTCGACGCCAACGTGTTCCGGCAACATTAACCTTCCCATCATGCACGTACTGCTTCTCGTGGAACGCACCCTTCATTGGGAAAAACGGATGGAATTTGGAAGGTTCGAGATTAGCTCTGTAGGGTGAATGAGAAAGAACAGTCCAGTGAAGTTTTACGAGCTCCTCATGGGAGCAAAGACTTGTCAGGTCTTACGTACTCAAGGAAACCGAAACATTCGTTTGCATTTTTGTGGCGACGAACACGTGAAATATCTTCAATTTCCTGAGGGCAGCGGAATACACTTCAGAGTTGACTGTTGCGCTATGAGGGAGGACAATGAACAGAATAACTCCGCAGGCCGGAGTGGCCGTGCGGTTCTAGGCGCTACAGTCTGGAGCCGAGCGACCGCTACGGTCGCAGGTTCGAATCCTGCCTCGGGCATGGATGTGTGTGATGTCCTTAGGTTAGCTAGGTTTAATTAATTCTAAGTTCTAGGCGACTGATGATCTCAGAAGTTAAGTCGCATAGTGCTCAGAGCCAGAATAACTCCTTCAGAGTCCCAGAAGACCGGCGCCATGACTTTACTGGCAGAGGGCGCGGCTTTGAACTCCTAGTTTGGAGACGAGGTGGTGCGGCACCAACTCATGGATTGCCGTTTTCCTTCTGGTTCGAAGCGATGACCCCATGTTCGACATCAAAGGCATCAAAGCAGTTCAGAAGCGTTCGACAAAAATTGTCACGATCCGCCTCATAACGCGCAAGCAGTTCTGCACGATGGTCCTTCGTTGCTCTTTTGGTCTTCTTTTAGGCGGCGAGGCACCCAGCGGGCTCCCACCTTCGAGTGCCCCCAACAAATGGCGGACGAATGTGTCAGTACTACCAACAGAACCGTCCCATTGAGCAGCGAAGTGTAGGATTGTGATCCGTCGATCACCTCGAATGAAAGTATCCGCACGTTCCAACATTACAGGAGTCACAGCTGTGTGCTACCAGCCGATACACGTGAGATCGGACAGGTTCGCGCGATCTACTTGCTGTGTTTACGGACGCCTCGCCTAACACCCCGCCGTGCTTTTGTTCGTCAAGGGGTCTCCGTACACATTCTGTAAGTGCATATGAAGGTCTGTGATGTTCTGGTTTTCCGCCAAAAGAAACTAAATGACACCCCTCTGCTTGGCAGGCACAACCATTACAGACGTCATTTTGAAGGCTACGTGTAGCTCCGCCACGTATCTAAACTTCAGGAAACTCTAGGAGCTGAAGCGTGAATATTCCACGATGTACCACAAAAATTATGCATTTTTTAAACCAAAATTAGGAAAGAAAAAACGTGTTGCATTACTTACTGAGAGCCCGTCGTACGCTCCTTGCCGCGCCACATACCCGCACAGCCACCTGGCGGTATTCAGTATCGCGGTGGACAGTGGTCATGTTTTTTTTACTCCTAAGTGTATACTTTACGGTATGAATGATTCGAAAGGTGTGAGCGGGCGTAATAAGATGTTTATGACGAGCTCATGGTGACGTAATATATTTTCTCTTAATTACGAAAATGATACGAGAGGAGCTCCTGGTATCTGTGTCATGGATTGTGATGTGAAAAATATTGGAGCTGAAGTTATACGGCAAAGGAAGTACAATGTCCGTGTGGGAAGAAGCTAATTTGTGGGATACGGCACTGTAGTCGCTCTCTTTTGTTGTAATACAACTGGCGAAAATGTACCCGCGGTCTAGTGGTAGCGTCTTGGATCAGTAATCAACACGTCATTGGCAACTGTTTCGTAACCCGTCACAGTTTAAACTTTGATTAATAATCCGCATTGGCGGCCGAAGATTTCCGGCATAAGAAGTCACCTTCATTCTGCCTACGGCCTTGTTAAAGAGAGCAGAGGGCAGAGGTTCAGGGTACTCTCTTGCCCTTGGGGCGGGGAAGTGCCCATAAAGACGGAAGAATCAGCAAGTGTCAACGGCATGAGAAGGCACATAACGTGTATCCACTGGACATGTGGCCTGTAACTGAGAAAGTGTCATGATGATCTCTCCATTGGCAAAAAATTCCGGAATAGTCCCCCATACGGATCTCCGGGAGGGGAGGTGACCACGAAAACGATTCAATAACCAACGAAAGATTTATGTACTACGAGTCGGGGTGTGGAATGTCGGAAGCTTGAATGTGATAGGAAAGCTAGAAAATATGAAAAGGTAAATGAAAGGCTCAAGCTAGATATAGTAGGGGTCAGAGAAGTGAAATGGAAAGAAGACAGGGATATCTGGTCAAATGAGAATAGGGTGATATCAACAGTAGTAGAGAGTGGTATAACACGAATAGGAAAGTAGAGCAGAGAGTGTGTTACTGTGAACAGTTCAGATATAGCGTTTTCTTAACAGAATCGACAACAAACCAACACCAACAACGATAGTTCAGATATACATGGGGACGTCGCAAGTTGAAGATGAGGAGATAGAGAAAGTATATGAGGATATTGAAATGGTAGTACAATACGCAAAGGGAGATGAAAATTTAATAGTCATGAGAGACTGGAATGCAGTTGTAGGGGAACAGGAGAATATGGGCTTGGGACATGGAATAAGAGAGGAGAAAGACTAATTGAGTTCTGTAACAAATTTCAGCTAGTCATAGCGAATACTCTGTTCAAGAATCACAAAAGGAGGAGGTATAATTGGAAAAGGCCGGGTGATACCGGAAGATTTCAGTTAGCTTACATCATGGTCAGACAGAGATTTCGAAATCAGATTCTGGATTGTAAGGCGTACCAAGGATCAGATATAAATTCGGATCACAATGTAGTAGTAATGAAGAGTAGCCTAAGGTTTAAGAGATTAGTCATCAAGAGTCAAAACGCAGAGAAATGGGATACGGAAGTACTAAGGAATGACGCAGTACGCTTGAAGTTCTCTAACGCCTCAGACATAGCAATAAAGAATAGTTTAGTAGGCAGTACAGGTGAAGAGGAATGGACATTTCATAAAAGGGCAATCAAAGAAGTTGGAAAGAAAAACACAGGTACAAAGAAGATAACTGGGAAGAAACCATGGGTAACAGAAAGAAGTGCGCGATTTGAGGCGCCATGTCACGTATTGGGCGGCCCCTCCCGCCGGAGGTTTGAGTCTTCCCTCGGGTATGGGTGTGTGTGTGTTGTTCTTAGCGTAAGTTAGTTTAAGTAGTGTGTAAGTCTAGGGAGCGATGACTTCAGCAATTTGGTCCCTTAGGAATTCACACCCATTTGAACCTCTTTGGCAACAGAAGAAATACAGGGCTATTACAAATGATTGAAGCGATTTCATAAATTCACTGTAGCTCCATTCATTGACATATGGTCACGACACACTACAGATACGTAGAAAAACTCATAAAGTTTTGTTCGGCTGAAGCCGCACTTCAGGTTTCTGCCGCCAGAGCGCTCGAGAGCGCAGTGCGACAAAATGGCGACAGGAGCCGAGAAAGCGTATGTCGTGCTTGAAATGCACTCACATCAGTCAGTCATAACAGTGCAACGACACTTCAGGACGAAGTTCAACAAAGATCCACCAACTGCTAACTCCATTCGGCGGTGGTACGCGCAGTTTAAAGCTTCTGGATGCCTCTGTAAGGAGAAATCAACGGGTCGGCCTGCAGTGGGCGAAGAAACGGTTGAACGCGTGCGGGCAAGTTTCACGCGTAGCCCGCGGAAGTCGACGAATAAAGCAAGCAGGGAGCTAAACGTACCACAGCCGACGGTTTGGCAAATCTTACGGAAAAGGCTAAATCAGAAGCCTTACCGTTTACAATTGCTACAAGCCCTGACACCCGATGACAAAGTCAAACGCTTTGAATTTTCGGCGCAGTTGCAACAGCTCATGGAAGAGGATGCGTTCAGTGCGAAACTTGTTTTCAGTGATGAAGCAACATTTTTTCTTAATGGTGAAGTGAACAGACACAATGTGCGAATGTGGGCGGTAGAGAATCCTCACGCATTCGTGCAGCAAATTCGCAATTCACCAGAAGTTAACGTGTTTTGTGCAATCTCACGGTTTAAAGTTTGCAGCCCCTTTTTCTTCTGCGAAAAAAACGTTACAGGACACGTGTATCTGGACATGCTGGAAAATTGGCTCATGCCACAACTGGAGACCGACAGCGCCGACTTCATCTTTCAACAGGATGGTGTTCCACCGCACTTCCATCATGATGTTCGGCATTTCTTAAACAGGAGATTGGAAAACCGATGGATCGGTCGTGGTGGAGATCATGATCAGCAATTCATGTCATGGCCTCCACGCTCTCCCGACTTAACCTCATGCGATTTCTTTCTGTGGGGTTATGTGAAAGATTCAGTGTTTAAACCTCCTCTACCAAGAAACGTTCCAGAACTGCGAGCTCGCATCAACGATGCTTTCGAACTCATTGATGGGGACATGCTGCGCCGAGTGTGGGAGGAACTTGATTTCGGCTTGATGTCTGCCGAATCACTAAAGGGGCACATATCGAACATTTGTGAATGCCTAAAAAGCTTTTTTGAGTTTTTGTATGTGTGTGCAAAGCATTGTGAAAATATCTCAAATAATAAAGTTATTGTAGAGCTGTGAAATCGCTTCAACCATTTGTAATAACCCTGTACTTCAGTTGATCGGCGAAAGAAGTAGTAGAAAAATATTCAGGGAAATTCAAGAATACAGAAACACTAGTCGCTAAGGAATGAAATAAATAAGAAGTGATGGACCGCTAAGACCAAATGGCTGCGCGAAAAATGTGAAGAAATCAAAAAGAAATGATTGTCGGAAGGACTGACTCAGCATATGGGAAAATCAAAACAACTTTCAGTGTAATTAAAAGCAAGGGCGATAACATTAAGAGAACACCAATGAGACTGGAGACTTGTCTGATGTGGTAGAAGGAGAAACAGTAGTCGAGTTAGAAGAGACGAGGATCCAGTATTAGAATCAGAATTTAAGATAACTTAAGGACAGATAAGACAGAAGGTAGATAACATTCGAACAGAATTTCTAACATCATTGGGGTAAGCGGCAACAAATCGAATATTCACGTTGGTGTGTAGAATGTGTGAGTCTGATGTCATCCACACAATTCCGAAAACTGCAAGAGCTAGCAAGTGCGAAAATTATCGCATAGTCAGCTTAACAGCTCATGCATTCATGTTGGTAACAAGACTAATATACAGAAGGATGGAAAAGAAAATTGATCAGTTTGGCTTTAGGAAATGTAAAGGAACCAGAGAAGCAATTCTGATGTTTCGGATGATAATGGGAGCAAGACTAAAGAAACATCAAGACACGTTCATAGGATTTGTCTACCTGGAAAAAGCGTTCGACAGTAAAATGGTGCAAAATGTTCGGAATTCTGAGAAAAATGGGGTAAACTGTAAGGACAGACGGGTAATATACAACATGTAAAAGAAATAAGAGAGAATAATATCAGTGGACGACCAAGAACGAAGTGCTCGGATTAAAAAGAGTGTAAGACAGGGATGTAGTCTTTCGTCTCTACTGTTCAATCTGTACATCGAAGAAGTAATGGTGGAGATAAAAGAAAGGTTCAGGAATGCAATTAAAATTCATTGTGGAAGGATATAAATGATACGATTCGCTAATGACATTCTATTCTGAGTGAAAGTGAAGAAGAAGTACATGATCTGCTGAATGGAATGAATAGTCTAATGAGCTCAGAATGTGGATTGAGAGTAAATCGAAGAAAGACAAAAGTAATGAGAAGTAGCAGAAATGAGAACAGCGAGAAACTTAATATCAGCATTAACGGTTATGAAGTAGGTGAAGTTAAGGAATTATACTTCCTAGGCAGCAAAATAACTAATGACGGACCGAGCAAGGAGGGCATCAACAGCAGACTAGCACTTTCAAAAAGGGCATTCCTGATCAAGAGAAGACTACTAGTATTAAATATAGGCCTTAATCTGAGAAAGAAATTTCTGAGAATATACGTCTGGAGCACAGCATTTTATGGCAGTGAAACATGGACTGTGGGAAAACCGGAACAGAAGAGAATCGAAGCATTTGAGATGCGGTGCTACAGACGAATGTTGAGAATTACGTGGACTGGTAAGGTAAGGAATCAGAAGGTTCTACGCAGAATCGGAGAGGAAAGGAACGTGTGGAAAACATTGAGAAGGAGAAGGACAACATGATAGGATATCTGTTAAAACAGCAGGGAGTCATTTCCATAGTACAAGAGGGAGCTGCAGAGGGCAAAAATTGTAGAGGAAGACAGAGATTGGAATACCTCCAGCAAATAGTTGAGAACGTAGATGCGAGTGCTACTCTGAGATGAGAGGAATTCGCGGCGGGCCGCATCAAACCAGTATGAAGACTGTTGACGCAAAAAAAAAAAAAAAAAAGGGCGATGTGCGTTTGACACATTTGACAAAGCGTGGCCTATGAAATGTTCACGTCGTCCATGTGCTCCAGTGTACTGTCGCTTGATGGGTCCTCCCCCCTCCAGCCCTCCCCCCTCCCCCCCCTCCCCCCCCTCCCACAACCATCGATATCACTGGCAAAGCCATACCGATGGCACTACCGGATACTGAAGAGTTCAGTATCTTAACCACTCTGTCATGTCTCTGAGGTAATATGCAAATTGTTATTGAAGCTTCCGATGAACGAAAACCCGCAGCGTATTAAAGCACGGTATCACGACTGGAACACGGAATTGGCATTATAAAAAGACGTGCAGAAAAGTAATGGTTCCGAAGATTTTATGTGAAATTTCTTAAAGCTTTCTAAATGAAACAAACGTTATTAACATTCTACAGCTGTATTCTTCATGTCTACGTTTTTGCAGCCATCTGACATTGGAGGCCTCAGAACTGTAGCGTGCAACATGACGGGGTGTAACGTAACTATGCCCGTGCGTGAGAAACAGTGTGCTGTACTCGAGTTTCGAACTGTTCGTTCTCACATGGAGCACCCTTCCTTCAGCATGACAATGCCAGACCACACACGAACGGTGCGACGTCTGCAAAATTCAAACGCCGTGGGTTCACCATCATCGATCATCCTCCATACGGACTTGGCCCCATCCAATTTTCATGAGTCTTAAAAACTTAAACGACAGCTTCGCAGACGTCACTCTGATAATGATAAAGCAGTGGAAGCAGAGGTAAAATTGTGGCTCTGTTAACAATGTCAAACACTCTACACTGACAGCATTAATAACTAGTCTCTCACTGGGAGAAATGTGTTCGCTGCCAGGGTGACTACGTTGAGAAACAAATATGTACACATGAAGGATAAATATGTAGAATGTAATGACGTTTCTTTAATTTAAAAAGTTTTACAAGTTTTCACATATCATATCGGAGGCACTACTTTTCAGTGTATACACTGCATATCCAGTTCTACACAAAGCAAGTAACCTGTCTGTGGCACGAATCCTATCGCAGCGAATTATTTACGAAAGCTTTGCTGGAAAAGTTAGTCATCGTGCTTTAACGCGCAATGTGGTAAATGGATTGCATTGCAAAGAACGTCCTGATATCATTCACGTGGATAACATCGTCTGCCATGTGATCAATTCATCACGTGTAGTTCGAAACATGTCACGCCTTCTCTTTCCGTGTCTGTTAGATTTATGTGTGACCCAGTTAAGGAGAAAATTTATATAACCTCTCGGAACACGACGAGTGAATTCGACTGTTTCGGCGCTGACTTGTAGACCTGACTCTGGAAAACTCGAATGACCTTTTCAAACCTCTGCTTGTGATTTTTTGATTAATCGGATACCAGCTCGGATGCCGTAAAGTAAGTACTTTACCGTAACAGTAACTTCGTGTGCAATGTATCGACCAGAGCAAGTTTACGGTGGCGTCATCTCTTAAGGCTGCAGGTATATTGCGCCCCATGGAGGCAGCTAGCAGAATGTTTTCTTCCCAAACGCATCTTAGTTTCTATGTAACACACAATTATAGTTGTGTGCAAATATTATCAGTCTCATGCAATCACTAGTCACGGAATCCTCTGGAGTAGATCCAATGTCTTAAATAAAATCCACGGTTGTAGTTTGGTAAAAGAGTGGAGTGCAGTAAAAAGCCAGCAGTGGCGAAGAAGGATGGGATGTCTCAGGAAATACTCGATCTTAGGGATGAAAGAATGAAGCTGTACAGTTGCTTAGCAATGAAATAAACAGGAAGTGTAAACTTGTTCAATCAGGTAAAATACAGAAAAATTTTAAGATGTTGAGAAATACACTACTGGCCATTAAAATTGCTACACCACGAAGACGACGTGCTACAGACGCGAAATTTACCGTCATGAAGAAGATGCTGTGATATGCTAACGATTAGCTTTTCAGAGCGTTCACACAAGGTTGGCGCCGGTGGCGACACCTACAACTTGCTTACATGAGGAGGGTTTCCAACCGATTTCTCAGACATAAACAGCAGTTGACCGGCGTTGCCTGCTGAAACGTTGTTGTGATGCCTCGTGCAAGGAGGAGAAATGCGTACCATCACGTTTCCGTCTTTAATAAAGGTCGGATTGTAGCCAATCGCGATTGCGTTTTATCGTATCGTGATATTGCTGCTCGCGTTGGTCGAGATCCAATCACTGTTAGCAGAATATGGAATCGGTGGGTTCAGGAGGGTAATACGGAATGCCGTGCTGGATCCCAACGGCTTCGTACCACTAGCAGTCGAGATGAGAGCCATCTTATCCGCATGGCTGTAACGGATCGTGCAGCCACGTCTCGATCCCTGAGTCAACAGATGGGGACGTTTGCAAGACAACAACCATTTGCACGAACAGTTCTACGACGTTTGCAGCTGTATGGACTATCACCTCGGAGACCGTGGCTGCGGTTACCCTTGTCCCTGCATCACAGACAGGAGCGCCTGCGATGGTGTACTCAACGACGAACCTGGGTGCACGAATGGCAAAACGTCATTTTTTCATATGAATCCAGGTTCTGTTTACAGCATCATGATGGCCGCATCCGTGTTTGGCGACATCGCGGTGAACGCGCATTGGAAGCGTGTATTCATCGCTATACTGGCGTATCACCCGGGGTGATGGTATTGGTTACACGTCTCGGTCACCTCTTGTTCGCATTGACGGCACTGTGAACTGTGGACGTTACATTTCAGATGTGTTACGACCCGTGGCTCTCATTCCATCCCTGCTAAAAATGGTTCAAATGGCTCTGAGCACTATGGGACTTAACGGCTGCGGTCATCAATCTCCTAGAATTTAGAACTACTTAAACCTAACTAACCTAAGGACATCACACACATCCATGCCCGAGGCTGGATTCGAACTTGCGACCGTAGTGGTCGCGCTGTTCCAGACTGTAGCGACTAGAACCGCTCGGCTACTCCTGCCGGCCCATCCCAGCGAAACCCTACATTTCAGCAGGATAATGCACGACAGTACGGGCCATTCTGGATACAGGATATGGTCGACTGCTGCCCTGGCCAGCACATTCTCCAGATCTCTCACCAACTGAAAACGTCTGGTCAATGGTGGCCGAGCAACTAGCTCGTCACAATACGCCAGTCACTACTCTTGATGAACTGTGATGTGTTGAAGCTGCATGGACAGCTGTATCTGTACACGCCATCCAGTCTCTGTTTGACTCAATGTCCAGGCGTATCAAGGCCGTTATTACGGCCAGAGGTGGTTGTTCTACGTACTGATTTTTCAGGATCTATGCACCCAAACTGCGTGAAAATGTGATTACATGTCAGTTCTAGTATAATATATTTGTCCAATGAATACCCGTTTATCATCTGCATTTCTTCTTGGTGTAGCAATTTTAATGGCCAGTAGTGTATATGATCGTATGAATAGTCGACACATCGTACAAGGATTTTGGCATTGCCCTACGGGGTGCCAAATGCAGACATATGGCAGGAGTACATCGAAGGCCAATACGTTGGAGGGGAACTGTTCCCAATTGTTATAGAAGACGAGGAAGAATTAATGTGGAAGAAATAGATGTGTCCTTTAATGCCGTCAATACTGAATGATCTGATTTCGTGCATGTTAGTTTAGTTTGTCTCAAAATCTATTAAACGATACATTGACCATCAGATTTTAAGAAAAGCGTTACAACATAAATAGTAGCTCATGTCAGATCTGGATAAAAGTTGTTTATTTGGTAGTTAAAGTCGCGAAAAGTCTAGAATTTATTTTTTATTCTCCTGTGCAGTAGGGGAAATAGGGGGCCGTAACGACCACACTGAACTACTGCTGCTTTTAGAGCAAGAAACACATAATTAAACTAAGTTTATTTCCTTGATCATTTGTTAACATAGCTTACGTAATTGTCAAGTTTAGCAGGGCTATTAATTAAGATGTGTGAGATGTTACCCGAAGATGTGACAGGTTATTGCGACATCTGCAGGGGTAAATATACTGGCGCTGGATGGAGGGGCAGAGGGGAAAAGCAAACAGATGGAGACCAAGACATGGACGGAAAAAACACGACCATTGCGAGTAGGACTCACGTTCTGAGGGTTCCGTACAAACTTAATTTTCTGTATAGATAGTTCATCTCTAAGTTTTGATCAGTGAGTTTGCGAGTATCAAAATTTGTTATATGCAATGCCGTATCGTTCCACTGCACTGCTTAAATTTTCTGCACTGCCAAAGGACCACATAGACCTTATTATTTTACGTAAATTTCAACTTGATATCTTTACCCGCTACTGAGAAAAAGAGGTCTCAACAGATGGACACACAGACAGATGGACAGCAAATAGCAAAAATCATTTTCGTGTGTTATAATTACAGCCGGCCGGAGTGGCCGAGTGGTTCTAGGCGCTAAAGTCTGGAACCGCGAGACCGCTACGGTCGCAGGTTCGAATCCTGTCTCGGGTATGGATGTGTGTGTGATGTCTTTAGGTTTGAGCAGTTCTAAGTTCTAGGGGACTGATGACCTTAGAAGTTAAGTCCCATAGTGCTCAGAGCCATTTGAAGCCATTTTGAACTGACTTAGAAGCTTAAATTTTTTGCGCCACTAAGGGGCAGTAGACCTTAGTACTTCGCATAAATTTCAACTTGATACATCTAGCTGTTCTTTATAAGAACATGTCTTAATATACAGACAACAAAATGATCTTATGGTTCCGTTTTTACCCACTGCGGTACAGAACCCTAAAAATAGGTAATAGAGGTTGTGGGAAGTAATGGTGACATAGATTTGAAAAGATCACCAGAAATAAAGAAAAGGGGGGAGGGGGGGAAGATGTGGACAGCGTAGAATCATTCACTAACGTTACCGGGAAAACAAACCGAGCGATTTACTCTACCAAAAGCCTTTGGTGAGAAATGGAGCTTCGTATCAAAACACTCTGCACACAACCTTGGTCAATGTCTGGAATACGAGTTACGGAGTTCGTACCCACTCTGTAGATGAAGCGAAGGTTACATAGCAGTAAGTGGCACACTTACGTTGAGGTTACTGTGAGAGGTGGCATGAGCCCCCTCTCATATTTCTATCTTACGATTTTCCTCTCTAATTGCATGCAGTGAAAAGTCGCTATTCCTTCACACGCGGACTTCCCACGCAGTGTCTCTCGTCACCCGGGTGGTCCGGTGACAGGCGGGCTCTGCAGATCTGGAAAGGGTTAAGCCGACGGGTGTGAGGAAGTCGAGTGAATGCTTTGCAGACGCCGACATTGTCAAAAGACACGCCCGGAGGGGTCTGAAGTAGCGGCTGGGCTAGAGGTTCCGTTACTTTGCAGAAACTTAGCGAAAACACTTTCTGGCGGGCTACCAGCGAGGCGTGGGAATGACTTGTGTACCCAGGCAGTTGTGGCGGGAAAATTCCTTGTGCAACAGCAAAAGTCGGAGTTAGAATAGGGGGGGCTTAGAGCATCATTTACATATGTAGATTCTAGAATTTAGTGTTAAATACACTGCTAGCCCCGGCACCTCGGATAAAATGGTGACCCTTAGCCTCAGATCTTTCCTGTGAATCACTGATTAACAAACAGTATTCTTAGTAGGAACATTCAAATTCTTTTTCTCTATTTTTTTTAATAATTAATACCCTAGTTCTTTTTCTTGTAGTTCCACGATTAGTTTTTAAGTAGCGGTGCATGATTACAGTTTTTGTTTTCAGTGTATATATTTTTTTGCTCATTGTTTTTGTGTTTCGTTGATGTGGTGTCCGTACCACATCGCACTTTGTCGGATTTGTGTGCGGTTTCTGTACCACATCAAATTGCGTTTGTGATTACAGCGTTGGAACAGCGTTGTTGAAATTTTATGTATATGTGTAAAAATACAGGGAGTAGATTATTTTTACTGTGTATTTTAGATAAATTTTGTTTCTCATGAATGATCACGAGAAGTAAGGCACAACTATTAGTGAGCGAAGCTAAAACAAAAGTGGACACTATAATGGATAAGAGGCACGTTATTGACGGGGATAGGTTCAGAGGTGAGATGGGCACATTTTTAGCAGGACAGGACGACAGGGTCATTGATGAGGACGGTGATTTGGACGCGATCTTGGACCAACGTCGCGACCGTGATTGTGATAGTGAAGTGGAGGATGGAACAGAGACAGGCACACAGGTCGAGACGGTAGCAGAAGTTTATAGTCAAACGAAGGAGTGCAGACAGAGGCCAGCTCGGTCACGTCAGAGCTCTAGCGCAAAGGTGTCCAGAGTTACATCGCCCATGTTTGAAGAGGATCAAAAAGATGACGTAAACTCAATACTGAGCTTCCTACGATCAGTGAAAGAAGAAGCTGATGAACAACGTGAGAAGGAGAAGGAAGAAGATGAGAAACAACGTAAGAAGGAGAAGGAAGAAGCTGACGAACAGCGTAAGAAGGACACTCAGGCAATAATTTCGCATGTAGGAGAAATTCGAGGGGAATTACTAACAATAAATAAAGACTGTGGAGAAGTAAAACAAATGTCAATGGCTGCACAAAAAGGAGCAGGCCTAGCCAAAACGGCAGCAACAGGGGCAATGAAAATCGCAAAAGTAACTTCTCAACTCGTACGGCGCTTGCGACGTGCGACACAAGCTCACTCAAAATCCCTAGCGTTCTTAAAAACCCAAGGTAGTATCGCGGTTACGAACATCACGAAACGAATGAAAGAAGTAGAGAGTCGAATAGCAAAACTAGAGCGAAACGGGCACACGAGTACTGCGCGTTCGGATACCAATGATGGAGTACACAGAATTGTGTCTCCGAGGAAACGCCCGCCGTGCTCCAGCCCAGTGACAGAGTGCGGAACTAACAATGCATACACAGAAACAGCGAGTAACAGCTCCAATAATTGCAGCCCACTTAGAAGAGTGAATGCTGAATGCCACTCCCAGTGTGATACAGAGGTAGCACATCACAGTTATCAGAAAGATAGATCAGGACACTCAACAGACGTGCAAGTATCGGAAACGAGTGACAACACCAGTGCGAGGATCAGACAGGATTTTGATCACAATCACTTCCTGTCGATACTAAAATTCCAAAAGTTCAAAGAAAATGGAGGGTCGATGCATCCGAAGAGCTGGGTGATGCAGTTTACAAATTCATTACCGTCATCGTGGCCAACCCTGGCAAAATTAGAATTCATGTGTGGACACATCGAAGGCCATGCCGCGGAAAGGTTGCGGGGTGTGGCAGCGACGTGCCAGACTTATCAGGAATTTGTTGATGCGTTCCAGCGGATCTACTGGTCAAAGGAAACGCAAGACAGGATTAAAGAGGAAATCATATTTTGTCCTGAACTGGAAGTGTCCTGGCAAAGGAGCGCAACCAAATTGTTTGATGATTTACTCAAGAAGAATCAATTTTTAGACAGTCCATACAGCAAGGGAGAAATCATTAAATTTTGCTTTTCCAAATTGCCAGTTAGGTACCAACAGACACTTGTCGGCAAGTGTGGATCTGACATAGAAGCATTCAAGAGTCTATTGCGCGAACTCGAAGTTGTCTTTGATAAACAAGACGCAAAGGACAGGAAGAACAGGCAAAGTAACAAATACCAAGGGCCAGGAAGGGAAGACGACAACAGATCGCATAATCGCACTGGTCAGTTAGGAAACCAGGGTTACGGAAACCAAGGTTACGCAATTCAAGATTATGGAAACCAGAAACACGGAAACCAGAACGTCAGGGAACAGAGTCAATCTAGACAAGGAATCTGGGACAGGAGGAATAACGAACAGCAAAGCGACCGTAACTGGAGAGAGCGAAATCAAGGACAACAGGAGAACCAGGAGATTGAAATTAGACCTGCAAATCCTAATGCACGTCAGAGGAGGGGGAGTCTGACAAGGGATTGGCGCTAGTCCATAGGACTCCACCACATCTCTCACATAAAGAAGTTCGTGGAATAATAGTAGTTTAAGTGGTGTACATAGTAGAATAGGCAAATATATGAACCTTTCTTCGGGGAACAATAATCGTTGCATTAATAGATTAAGATTGTTAAAGTATTAACACTCTGCGTTTCCTCGCACAAGAATTTACTGCTGCTAACTTTTTTTTTTTGTTTATGTTCGCGATCTCCACTGTCGATGCGATAGGAGACTCTATCTTTCCATGATGCAATGTTTTAGTCCTTTCCTGTCTGGTGTCCATGTTGAGGGATGATGATGAGTGAGGAGATGTCGCACAAATGGGCGCATACAAGAACGTGCTCTTAGAAGCGTTCTGAGAAGTCGTGATACGCTCCATAGCGGCCACAACCAGTTCGTGAGACGTTCATACCAATGCTTGCAGGCACGCGTCAGTGCACTGCAAGATTGTGGTATATTGCGTGATTTCGAGGATGAACATGGGCAGTATAGTTTCTTTGCAGAGCTGCGCCAGCATCGTTGTCTTGCAAGTCGGGGTGAACCTGTGAGCGTTTGGCTCCAATGGTGCCCTAGACGAGAGAAATGCGGGCATAAAGCCTACCATGCCAATGTGCTGGTTGGGGATTTAGCGTGCTGCTTGTGACTGTCACAGACGAATAACCAAGGAATTATACTTGGAAATTCGTGACATACTGTGTAACTGGTGTGTGGTGGGCGACAGAATCCTCAACAGGAACCAGTCCTGGCTTGGTCATATTACACTGCCTCTGGAAAGGTGTGCTTGGATCGCGAGTACGGCATAACATAGAAAAAGAAGTTGCAACTATAAATTTATTGTCGTGTATAGCCATGGCTAACCCAGTCTCTGGAGTTTCAGTGAGGCGTAATGAAAACTCGGAGGTCATGTCGTACGGCGCGCACATCACTGTCGTCAATAGCGGCGAGCAGCGAGACATCTCAACGTAACAGGAATTATGTAAGAGTATTGTATAAGGTAAACAAACAAAAAAAACAAAAAAACAAAAGGTACGTTATACTAGGATAAGTTAAACTGTAGGATTTAACAATAACTAGATTAATAATGTGGGGGTTTTCTACCACAAGTGTTTGGCGCGCGCCTGTTGGGATGTCATTTTTCAGGTCATCAAATCACAGACCCAAGATGGAGGGACGACCGGCGAGCGAACGTAGAATAGTTGCTTGTTCTTTATAAGCTCAGTAAAACTTCGACCTGCATAATAACATAATTTATTCAAAAGACATAGAATGTAGATCGTTGGCAAATGGTAGTTAATTCTTGAGCATGTCTACTGTCGATCTATATAATTAATAGTAATATTAGTGCGGGCCCGCACATTTAGCTGTTCATCCAGTGTAGCATCACACACCATGTACAGTAGTGAGACCGGTCTCTACACAAATATCAAGACAAATTATTTCCATGTCTAAATTTGATAAACCAAGATTTTGTTATAATGATATCATCATCATCATCATCATCATCATCATCATCATAATGATAGCCATAGATTAATAACTATAAAAGTAAAATAAGAGTGTCTGAAATGACAGACCATCAATGTGTCATTATGTAAATTTATTATAACATAGAAGGTCATGGGAAAAAGTTAGGCATAAGATTTTTGTCAGAACTGTGCAGATGACGGGTATCGTGGCAATGCAGAGGCCAGCCAGCGCAAAAACAAGAGGTCTTCGGCTACCTGCAAGAAGGCGAGCGTCCGGTCCTGCAAGCTGACAGTCACCGGGCCGTATACCTGAGCGATTAGGCGGGATCCTCGCCGGGCCACAAGCGAAAGTGAGGCTGGCCGTTGACACTGACACGCACCCACACGCGAGAGCCTGCTTGCTCTCCGGACGCGGCAGCCGTTTGGAGGCATTCCCTGCGGCAGACCACGTTGTCGTGAGTACACGAAGAAGATCACATATCGTGTCAGAACCTGCGCCTCATGTGCCTCAGGACAGAAAGGGAGGCTATATACTCACTTGTTTGGGTTTTTACAACTCACTAGCATTGGCCGATCTGCATACACAAAGCAGTATCGTGCCACACTAACAAATGTATGGTCTCATTTCTAACTTCTCCTCTCTATTAGAGAGCAGTTTTAGCAATCGTCGCTCCTAGTTCGATCCTGTATGGATGACCTCACACACTTGTGGAGTCACTCCACGTGCCATCATCCCTCGTCGAACTGCAATATTGGGAAACGTAAAGTACTGTCCAGCGAGAGAAGAGATCGAGACTAGTGATGTACCCCAACAAGTAGACCTCAGAGACAATTAATCGCCGTGAGGAGAGCCTATCACTGTGTCTTCCTACCGTACTGCCGTGATCATATGCGTGGGTCTTGGTGCAATCTCAACAGAGTACTGCAGATGCTCCAGCACAACCTATTGCCGTTGCAACAACGTAGCAACAACACCTGACGTTTAGCCCTATGTGATGTCAGTACTGTGGAATTTGTGAAGTGCTTCGAATATTTCTAACAATGTGATTTAGTGCCTCATTCTCAGCACAGTCGTGAACTTTGTGCAATGTGCACGCACAACTTGATGCCCCATGAACCTTGTTTTTTTTCTTAAATTTCTTTCTCTAGTGTTGTTTTTGTAATGTATATTATACCTTGTATGTGTTTGTGTTTTACACTGTAATTCTTATTACAAATTACTGTATTGTTCTCCACACCATGTTCTTTTTTGTATTTTGTATTTATTGTTGTGTGTATGCAAACAGTCTGCCTGAAGTCCCCATAAACTGAAGCAGATACCACCACTGTCATTGTGAATGGACCATCAGTTCAGGGAACATTTTGTAAAGGTTATTCTTGCTGCAGGGAGACAGAATGAGTCGGAGGTTGTAATTGGATTCTGAAAGCTCAAAAAGTGATTGTTAACTTAAATAGTATCATGTGTGAGTGGGTTCAGGTTAGTTTAATGATTAAAATTGTTGTAACATCCTGGGCATTTAATTGCGGAGCACTCCAACTCTGATTGTAAAGAATAAATTGCTCCATATTTGGCTCACATGCCCGGGCCATGTTTAGAGAGTGAATGTCTGTGTGAATCGGTGTTTGGCGTCTCTCGTCACCCGGGTGGTCCGGTGACAGGCGGGCTCTGCAGATCTGGAAAGGGTTAAGCTGTCGGGTGTGAGGAAGTCGAGTGAATGCTTTGCAGACGCCGACATTGTCAAACGACACGCCCAGAGGCGTCTGAAGTAGCGGCTGGGCTAGAGGTTCCGTTACTTCGCAGAAACTTAGCGAAAACACTTTCTGGCGGGCTACCAGCGAGGCGTGGGAATGACTTGTGTACCCAGGCAGTTGTGGCGGGAAAATTCCCGCGCTTTCTGCAAAATAGTAACTGTGATTGGCTTGCTCAGGGCATAGCTCCGTGACGTAGCAAAATCAGCGCAGAAATTGGCGCCAAGAATCTCCATTGGTGGAATGGTAGTGCTCCGGCAATAGAGTGGATTTTTCCGCCGGTTTTCGAGTTGCTGATTGGAACGTTTAACCACGGCCACTGTCGTGGGGGCGGGAATGTTGTGTGTTCGGCCTGTACGGGTGCTCTAAGTAGTCGGCTCTCGCCTTTCGGTCGAGGACGTCGAAGCAACCAGCCATCGCCTCCGGTACGCCAGATCGTGTTCTGGCAGTTAAGAAGACAGTTTGGTAATGTATGTCCGCAGCACCGGCAGATAGGGATTTTCCTAGGTGATAATCAGAGCTCAGCAGAGCGCGCCTGTTCGTCTTTTTCTAACTTTGTTCTGTCTTGAGTAGCAGCAATTAATGTTGGGTTTGCTGTGTGTCTCTCTTAAGATTTGAGTGGCAAGGAATTGGCTCCACATACCACTTCGTCATAAACCTCACAATCTAGTTTAGGGACAACTTCACCTTCACAGCGTTTGTTTGCGTATCCAATTTGAGCCAATTTGATGTATTATAAATGTTTCATGTGTTTTTGTTTATTATTTTGTGTTTAGTCTTAATAAATAATATTGTTATTTTGGACAGAACTTTCATTCTGTTAATTGGTAGAGCAACCCATCATTTCTCACTACGTTAATGAAACCTTCCTTTATTTAACTTATTTATCAAGTTAAATTATTGCAGATGCCAAACTCTTTTCTACTCCACTGGCAGGGTTGATTACAGTCAGTTCGCGTATATTTTTTAATCCTTGTGCAACAGCAAATGTCGGAGTTAGAATAGGGGGGGGGGGGGGGGCTTAGAGCATCATTTACATATGTAGATTCTAGAATTTAGTGTTAAATACACTGCTAGCCCCGGCACCTCGCAACCGATCGATTACAGCACCTTTGATTTCCTTACAGATATGCGCTATCGACGTCAAAGCTTAAAGGATGTGTAGTTGGGCGGCGCACACAGAAGGCAGGAAGTTACGTCAGAGCTGAAGACACATAAACAGACGCCGGCGCTGAGTCAGCGACCCTCTGTCGTCGCTACGTGGAGCAGGTCAACGCCCCGAGGTCTGTCTGGGCCGTCACGTCAATAGACACACACCAGGCCAGGCTGCCTCGCGGCGAACCGAGAGGCAATAGCGCGGCTGTCAGAGCGTAAATATTCTTAAACTGGCGGCGGCCAAGAGTTACTTCTAACGAAGTTGTAAACAAGGGACAAGACAGAAGAAACAGATTCAGGAGAACGTGATTACATAGTTGCCGTGTTGCAACCAGCGTTTCTACACTCCGAATCACTTTGCGGTATCAGGCGTGGCAACAGCTCAGCTGCCTTTTAAATCCTCTCCCAACACGGAAAGCGTGATTGTGTGTTCTAATGCGTAGGTCTCATGATTCTTTAGGCAGCTGCGTTACTACACTGGTGTCCAAAACTTAAGGGCGAAAGTAACTGTCGTATGCTGTGTCACTGCCAAATAAGACGAAAGTCATGGTACAACGATATGCACGTATAGAATGGAGGTAGTATCGCGTACACGTGTAAAAGGGCAGCACTTTGGCTGAGCTGTATTTTGTACTCAGGTGATTCATTTGAAAATATTTCCGAAGTTATTATGGCCACACGACGGCAATTAACAGACTTTGAACACGGAATGGGACATTCCATTTGGGTTTCGTTGGGGAATTCAGTATTCCGAGATCCATAGTGTCAAGAATGTGCCGAGAAAACCAAATTTCAGGCATTATCTCTCACCGCGGACAACGCAGTGGTCGACACCCGTCACGTAACGGCCGAGATAAGCGGCGTTTGCATAGAGTTGTCAGTGCTAACAGACAAGCAACGCTGCGTGAAATAAACGCAGAAATCAATGTGGGACGTGCGACGAACGTATCCGTTAGGGCGGCGCGGTGAAATTCAGCGTTAACGGGCTATGCTAACAGCACGACATCGTCTACAACGTCTCTCCTGAGCCCGTGACCTTATGGGGTAGACCCTACAGGACTGGAAAAGTGTGGCCTGGTCATGTGAGTCCCGATTTCAGTGGTAAGAGCCGATGGTAGGGTTCGAGTATGGCGCAGACGCCACAAAGCCATGGACTCATGTTGTCAACAAGGCACTGTGCAAGCTGATGGTAGCTGCACATTGGTGTGGGCTGGTTTTGTATGAAATGCGCAGGGTCCTCTGGTCCAACTGAACTGATCGTTGACTGGAAATTGTTATGTTCGGCTACTTGGAGTTCATTTACAGCCATTGAACGATGGAATTATTGTGGATGACTGTGAGCCCTGTTACTGGGCCACAGCTGTTTCACGATTGGTTTGAAGAACGGTCTGGACAATTCGGGCGAATGACTTTTGAATCCCATCGAACATTTATGGGACACGATCGAGATGTCATTTCGTACAGAAAATCTTCCATCGGAAACACTTTCGTAATTATGGATGTCTGTAGAGGCAGCATGGCACAGCACTTCCAATTACTTGTTCACTCCATGCTGCGTCGAGATGCTGCACTACGGCGGGATAAGAAGGTCCGACACGATACTAGGAGCTTCCCATGACTTTTGTTATCTCAGTGTATCTCGATGAAACTTGGACTATACACAGGAAGAACTGCTACAGTATGGTGCAGAAGGTAATTTAAAGAAATACACTATCATACGAACAGAAATGACACTTTTATTCAAAGAGAGTAATTACACTCAAGTCCTCGCTATTTATGATGGTCTCCTTGTGACGTCCCCTGGCAAGACATTCACAAAATCGTTGTAATATATGTGAAAAAAAAAGAAACATTTATCTGTATTACTATTATTATTATTTCATTTGTGTATGAAAGGTTGCCGGCCGAAGTGGCCGTGCGGTTAAAGGCGCTGCAGTCTGGAACCGCAGGACCGCTACGGTCGCAGGTTCGAATCCTGCCTCGGGCATGGATGTTTGTGATGTCCTTAGGTTAGTTAGGTTTAACTAGTTCTAAGTTCTAGGGGACTAATGACCTCAGAAGTTGAGTCCCATAGTGCTCAGAACCATTTGAACCATTTTTTATGAAAGGTTGTCGATTATGTAGATTCTGTAAAAAAAGAAATAATCATTTTTTCATTTTTATGTTTGTGCAATAATTGAGTATCTATATTTTGCAAATAATGTCTCTGGTCGGCGAGTGTAGAGATCAAAGCAGACAATGATAATTAAAAAAGGTAACAATGATGAATATTAAATTGCCTTTAAATAGTGGAGGTTAAAACATTACTCTCTCTATCATCTTGTAGCCGTTAAAGTTGTAAGAGCCTGTAACGCTCGATTGAATGCTTGGTTTGCTTTCTTTTGTTCCTTGTTCGAGAAAGACGCCATTGGAGGCTGAGGAATGAAAAAGGTGCGTACCTTAGATTTATGTTGATTTTTTAATACAGAAATTGTTAAAAATACTTGTAATAATTTATTGCTAGTTTGCCCAGTATTTCATTCCACATTTTTAGCCGTTTTCAGCATATTTATAATTTTTCATGACGCGGAGCTGTGCAGAGATCGCGGGAGCCGCTGCCGCGGCAAATTCAAATGAATTTCAATGAAAGCAGTTTTCCCGCAATTAAGCGGGCAGATAATGGTACATTAAAATTATTTCTCTCAGCTTCCCGGAGACCTCAGAGGTGAATAGTGGATTTTATTATGTCATATTCAGGTGGACATGGGCAACTGCTATTACAATATCAGTGACGTAAATAATTTAAGTAAATCAGAGCAATAAAATTTTACTTGTGTGATATCAAAGACTGCTGTGATGAAACCTGTTCTTGCTAATAATACAAAAACCAAATTTTATATTTAGTTTCATGCTCTCGTGTTAGTCGTGGCAATCAATAGTGTTCATATATTTAAAAAATCCCTGCAGCATTTACGTTTAGCGAACATAGCATACTGTAACTTCTGTACGTATAATAAGAGTAATTTTCAGTGCATTTCAGAGATGAAAGTAGCGAAGGACTTGTTTAATTTCATAATTAGTTACAGTAATGATACCGTCTTCCATTTCTAACAAGCCAGATCAGGGTTGTATGAAAATAGTTTGCAAATTAAAGATCATACGTGCACAGCAGGAAATCTTTTAGTGTTGTGCGAATCCCCACGTAATAGATGAAGGTGCACAGAGTTAAAAAATATTTTGAGCTGCAGAAACTAATAGTGAAAATGGCTCTGAGCACTATGGGACTTAACATCTATGGTCATCAGTCCCCTAGAACTTAGAACTACTTAAACCTAACTAACCTAAGGACAGCACACAACACCCAGCCATCACGAGGCAGAGAAAATCCCTGACCCCGCCGGGAATCGAACCCGGGAACCCGGGCGTGGGAAGCGAGAACGCTACCGCACGACCACGAGATGCGGGCAAAAACTAATAGTGAGAATCGCATTTTATCTGTTGTGCTCGCAACAATAAGCAATATACAGTTAATTAAAATATTATGCCATATAAACTGCATATAAAGTCGGAAGCGCGGCGGGGATTACGTGACACCCTGGAAGTTATAAAAGGCGGGACATTGTTCTTAATAGGGTGTGTGATCACAATGCGGCAGTGCATACTCTGCAACGTGCTACCACGCTGGCCACAAATTTAGTAGAGTATCCATTGCTCCACAAGCGCGGTCGACTACTGTTGAATGGTAGTTGATGCCTGTGGACGCGCTGCAGTATGTTCCCACAACGCACTCTACACGTGATCGGCGGGACTGAAGTCGGGGTGGGGGGGGGGGGGGGGGGGGGGGGAACGAGCAGACCAGTACATTCGCCGAACATCCTCTCGTTCCAAGAGGTCCTCCACGTGCGATGGTTTATGCTCGCGTGGACTGTCATCCTTAAAAATGGAGTCAAGGCAGAATGCACCCTTTAAAAGACGCGCATGGAGACGGAGTACAGTGCAACAATAAAGTTCACTGGTGAGCTACCGTGTTCAAAGATTTAGAGGTTAGTATGTTCACGCAACATTATACCCGCCCACATTTGCCACATACATGCTGATTCAAAAAGAAAGAACTGATTGCAGCTGTTGTGCATGTCACTGTGTAATCAAATTTTTTACGCAGGTGCACTGTTGTTTGTTTGTAGCACCATGTAAACTAAACCATAATAGAAATCATTTTGTATGTTGGAATTCATGCGAAGTCAACCCATTGATCAAGCGCAACATGCATTCCGCCGTCGATTGAGAAAGAAGCCGCCTCTGCAGAAGCAGTTTATGACTGGCATACAGAATTCTTGAAAGTTGGTTGCATATGCAAAGGGAAGAGCACTGGTCGGCCACGCATGTCTGATGAAAATGTCGAGCGCATCCGAGATGCTTTCGCACGGAGCCCTCGGAAGTCCACAAGACAGGCAGGCCAGAAACTTCAATTTCCTCAAACAACGGCGCGGCGTGTTCTGAAACGACGCCTTACAAGTTGCAATTACTGCGACAATTGCTTCCCGACAACCGTAAAAGAAGGTACGAATTTTGTACTTCAGTTCTCCGGGATACTTTTCCAAACAAATTGCCTTTTCTAACGAATCGACTTTTTATCTGTTGGGTAAAGTAAACCGTCGTAGTATAAGAATTTGGTATCATCAAATCCTGGCGTCGTCGTTGAACATGAAAGAGACATGCCGACACCGAATGTGTTTATACATATATATACTCTAAGACAAAAATAAAAGACTCATGACGGAAGAATTACCCGAAGGGGAGACAAATCGGTAGATGTGATGTACATGTAGAAATAGAAACACAACTTCAACCAGCCAAGACTGCTATTGCACGACCTTTATTGCGATGATCATCTTAGCTGGTCGAAGCTACACTTCTGTTTCTGCATTAATCTAGATCGTTCCCTACTTTGACGATGTCAAGCATACATATGATGCATATGTGCAGACAAATAAAGGATTACAATTTCAGAAAAATTGGGATGATTGATTCAAGAGAATGACCTTCACAGGTTGTACAGGTCAGTAAGACGTTCTTCCACCTCTGGCCCTTATGCAAGCAGTTATTCGGTTTGGCATTGACTGATATTGTTGGATATCCTCCTGAAGGATATCGTGCAAGATCCAGTTCTCAGGAGTGGAGATACCCGGT